>NC_090447.1:234923261-235237815 GCF_031143425.1 Pleurodeles waltl
AACTCATAGAACCTATGCAACACGTACAAATTGTCTGTGAGAACATAAAATCTGGCCAGAGGAATAAACAACCTATGGCAAAAGTGAAAACCAACCCCCTAGAGACCACTAATGCCTTGGAACATCTAGTTAGATCATCGTTTGACCAAATGATAAAACGTTTAGCTCAATTGGAGGAAAATGTGGAGCTAATGTTCAACTTAATGAAGGCACAGTCTGCAAGCCTAACAGCTGCAACTACTCAACATTGTGACGATCCAGACCCAAATGGTAATCTCCTAATAGAGCATTAACAGCCATCATTCATTCCTCAGTCCACCCAAAGATATGTAGACTCACGTACTCCACCAGTTAGTACCAGAAGTCCCCAATACCAAAAAACGAAGACAAATAGAGGGGAAACACTGAACAGTCTGAAACTTTCCCGGGATTTTTCCCCAACATCAAGAGACATATTAGATCTTCCTCCAGCGGCAACTCCCTACGTGATAGTCCTTGCAAATGTTCCCACCCTATCCGGGGATCACAGGGAATCATGGACAGCTTTGATGAACAAATCCCTGAACTGGATGGGAACTCGTATGAAATCTGGCATGACAGACGTACTCTTTGAGGATATTAAGATGCTCAGAAGGGTTAAATGGGTGGGCAGGAACCACAAAATACTCAGGGGTGACTGTGTGGTACTCTCGTTTAAATCCCCGAAACTGGTTGAAGACATTCTGCGAAACTTAAGCCCACGGCAGATCACGGACCACTGCTTTGTACTGCTTCCTCTGGTTTTTTTTTTATACTTGTGATCTAGGCCATGATAGTTCTGGTCCTAATCCTGAAAAACAAATAAGCAGGTCTGAGAGATATTACACAATTCCCATTAAGAATAGATTTTACGCTTTGTTTTTGAAAGAAATCAATTGACTACCATTCGATCAGGAAGCAGGCGGGTCTAAGCCTATTGTGATATCCCCAGTTCCTGACTCATTGAAGGGTGGTGACGGTCTGGTGGAGAGCATCGGAGATGAACGGATGGACATGGAACCTTCTCCGAGACAACTTGTCAACGATGAAGTGCTAATAAGCGGACTTCCTGTCCAATCGCTCCTCTCTGCATCAGCTTCTTTTCCCCACAGAGAGAGTAACTTAATTCAACCAAAAAATAAAGTAATAAAACAGCCTCTTGCAGGATAAGGTACTAATACTTGGAGAGAGGATTTTTTATTTCTATTTTGGAATGTGGCGGGTCTGCGTTCTAAAATCAAGAATGAGGACTGGTTAGAACACATTCAACCTTTTTCTTGGGTGTGCTTACAAGAGCCTTGGGGCTATATGTATCAAAGAATTTTGCATTCGCAAACGGTGTGAATTGCAAAATTCGCCCGTTTGCAAATGCAAAATCACCTTTCTGAATGTAAGAAAGCAATTCGCAGTGCAATTTTAAGGAATCGCTAAAATAGCGATTCCTTAAAATTGTGACCCCATTTAGAGAATCGCAAATTGCGATTCTCTAAATAAGAAATCGTAAATAAGGAATCTTTATTTGAGATTTCTTAAGCATATGTATGAAGCAATTCCTTAATGCGAATTAGGCGTTAAGGAATCGCTAATTACCACCAAGTTGAACTTGGTGGTAACCATGTGCAAAATTAAAAAATGCATTTAAAATGCATTTTTAAATTGTACATGTAAAGCACACATGCCCTTTTGGCATGTGTGCACCTTACATGTCCCCCAAACTTTTTTGGGGTGCAGCAGAGGGGGCCTTAGGCCCCCAGCACCCTGAGGTTTTGCATTTCCAAAATTGCGATTTCTGGTTCAGAAATCGCAATTTTGGAAATGCAAAAAAAATCACAGATATGGGCCAACAGGCCCATAGCTGCGAATGGGACCGGTATCGCAATTTGCGATTCGGTAATAGCATTTGGGATTTTTAAGAAATCACTATTACCAAATCGCAAATGTGATACATGGCACTTTGCGAGTCGGAAAGAGCGATTTCTTTAAAATTGCTATTTCCGAATCGCAAAGGGCCGGGATGATACATCTGGCCCTTGGTCCGTGGATCCTATTCACATTAACGGTTTTAGGACATTTCATACCCCCGCAGTTCCCTGTTCACGGGGCAGGGCAAAAGGTGGTCTGTTCACTTTCATTTCTAATAAGTTTGATTTAATTATGGACTTTAGCTTAATTTCTAATACGTTTTATCAATTGATTACATGTGAATTAAAAAACATAGCACAACTGGTGATTATTAATTTTTACAACAATGCTCCTCAACAAAGATTTTTATCTGTACTTAAGCTGTTGCAGGAAGACCTGGACCGAGCATGTAATTCATCGCATAAAGAGACTTTTTATTGTGTGGGGGGGGGGTGATTCCAAAACACATTTGTGCCCTCAAACTGCTGAGAAATCATGCTCCTTCGGCACAGGTGGTGACGATGATTCATTCCATTTTGCACATAATTATTCTGGTAACCTGTTGAATGAAGCACTATTTAAATTTGACCTCCTCTTGTGTAATAGTCTAAATCATAGTAAATCACAGTTAAAACTCACTTTTAACGGTAGACAGGCCAATACAATAATTGATTTTATATTATTATCCACTAATTTTCTTTTTTATGTATCTGAGTATAAAATTCAAGATGTCATGTTTAGTGACCATTACCCCCAAAGTCTAAGTCTTGCATTGCCACAAGCTATAATCAAACATAAGGAACTGGTAGAGAAGGTAGTGAATATTGAATTGGGAGCAAGAAATGGCTACACTATCCGGTGGTCACAGATTGAACCTATGGGTTTTATGAAACAATTAATGAGTAAATTTTCCAACGAGTTTGAAACCTATCTTTCAGACAATATCAGTCTGCAGGATTGTATTAAAGCTTTCATTGCTATCACCACCGGAATAAAACAGTCCCTTACAGTTAGTTTTGGCAAACCTAGGCCTCATGTAGATAAAGGATGGTTTGATAGCGAATGTACACAAGCCCATAAGAACTTAAAACAGTATTTACAAAGACAAAATCCTGACAAACATGGTATAAGCCTCCGGAGGAAGGAGTACAAAAAGGCTATAAAATAAAGGAAACAGAATTTAAAAAATGAGGCATGGCATTCTCTTTCTGACGCTAGTCTTCAGAATGACAATGTCAAATTCTGGAAATTGTGAACTCTCCTCTTCCATGCGATGGAACGTTACCAACAATTGAAATAGCCATCATGGAAGAGGATTGGGTCACTTTTTTTTCCAGTATATACTCCTTAAAAAACTTGGTCCTGGAATCAAATCCCCCAAGACCAGATTTCCACACTATCACTCCACCATTTAGTTTAAATGAGGTTACTGACGCTATTAACGCTAGTAAAAGTGGGAAAGCACCAGGCCCAGATGGAGTCCCAATTGAAATCTACAAGTCCAACGTTTCACTATGGGGTCCATTACTGACTAAGGTTTTACGTGCCTGCTGTGCCACAGCCTTTATCCGGACCTGGGTGAGTCCATTTTTGTTCCAATCTTTAAAAAGGGAGATCGTCAAAATCCTGCATGTTATCGCCCAATTTCCCTGCTTGATACTCTTGCAAAGATTGCTGGACGCATTGTTCTAAATAGGTTACATGATTGGACAGAAGAAAATAACATTCTTTCAAACTTGCAATACGGCTTTAGGGCTGGGATAGGGACCATGGAACAGGCTTTGAACTTAGACATCATACTTGGCAAATACACGAGGGCTAAGGCAAGAGCCTTATACCTTGTGTTTGTCGACCTGGCTTCAGCATTTGACTGTGTAGTTCACAGCAAATTGTGGCCCATCTTATTGGAAATGGGGGTAGATATAACTATAGTTCAATTCATTAGGGAACTATATGCCGGAGCTAAAGCCAGGGGGCGTTATGGGCCTCAGGGGGAACGTACCTCAACTTTTCCCATTGAGGTGGGAGTACGTCAAGGCTGTGTTCTAGCTCCCTTATGGTTTGCTTTATACATCAACAAACTAGAGGGGATCTTATCTGATTCTTGCAGTGATCTCCCACAAGTTGGTTCTCGAAAGATTCCAGCACTCCTGTACGCGGATGACGCTGTTCTGATGGCCCATACTCCAGTAGCCTTGCAGCGGCTACTAACAATTTTTAATAATTATATGGAAGCCTCAGGCATTAGAATTAACCATTCTAAAACCTTCTCAATGACATGCGGTAGAAACCCTACAATAAAACCCCAGATCATGCTAAAAGGCGCGAAACTAGATGACACAGGAACCTTTTCATACTTAAGCATCATGTTCGATAATAAAGGTTTATGGTCACAAGCCATAAAATCGAGGAAACTGTTATTTACAAAAAATATTATGGCTATAAAAAAAAAATCTAAAAAGGTTGGTAGAGTGACCCCTAAGGACATGATGACATTGTATAATGCAAAATGTGTTTCTGTTGCATTGTATGGGGCAGGACTCTGGGGATATAGGAATTGTAATATATTACAGCTAGCTGAAAATGATCTTTTAAAGGCTGTTTTAAGTGTTCCAAAATCCACCTCAACATTGGTATGCCATACAGAAATGGGGGCAACATACCTCATAGACTTAATTCGCACTCAACCAATCTTATTATGGCATAAAGTATGGACTTCTGACTCTGCTAGGTTGAACAGGGCCATTATAGAAGACGCACTAGCATTAACTCATTCGTCGAAAATTCCATGGCTGAACTACATAAAGAATTTTCTCAGAGTTGGGCTTTTCTGAGCTATATTCTACTCCGGACAAAATGGAAACAATCTCCAGGAAAGACCTGAAAATCATTTGTCTTACCCATCTGGCTGATTTGAGATGGGCTACCGAGGTAAAGAAATCTAGCATAAGGAGGAGCCTTATGTTGCAACAAATAGATGGCATGGAACCATACTTAAGAAATGTATTGTACCCAAGGCATCGGTTTG
Source organism: Pleurodeles waltl (assembly GCF_031143425.1). Taxonomy (NCBI): domain Eukaryota; kingdom Metazoa; phylum Chordata; class Amphibia; order Caudata; family Salamandridae; genus Pleurodeles; species Pleurodeles waltl. The sequence goes on from NC_090447.1 coordinate 234,928,210, forward strand.
TCCTTACACCCCTAAGACTGGAGATTTTTCATTGTCTTGTTAGCTTCCCGCTCATGAACGACTGGACTTTAGCTTTGGAAAAATGTCCTTGTGATTCAGTGTCTGATCAAAGTACAATGCACATACTTTTTTTCTGTAACTTTTATTCAGATTTGAGGAAAGTGTTTGTGATCCCACTTTTCAAATCAATGCATTTTAAACAATGTCGCCCAGCCTTTATTTACCTCCTGTGCCTCCCATCAATTATGATCTGTAACAGACTAGCTTTATTTTTATGTGCAGTGATCAAGGCTAGATCACATTATTAGGTAATCCAGCAAGGTCTTTTAACTTTTACAAGTTTTTTTTACCCAAGATAACAGCTTCTGTTTTAAACACATTGTTTTATTGATTTTATATTGCTTCTCATGTGAACTCATTTAACTTCTTGTAATGTAACTTGTTGTACGGCCTTTATTTTTAGGTATGCTTGAAGTATTCTGTGTTTCTTTTATCTTTCTCGATTATTGATTGATGCTATCAGTATGTAGTATTTGCTTTTAAGATTGTTGAATTCAATCGAATAAAGTATTTTGATGATGATGATGACTCCAGCTATCTTACACTTTTTTGTCTTACTTTATGTGTATCTATACATGCCATTTATTTTTATATTTTTCTTCTATGCTTCTTTTAGGAAACCTGTGTCTCTGTTTTTCTCTTGCTTCATTTTTACAATGAAAAAAGCAAAATACAGGCTGAAGCCATGCCCTTCTCGCAAATAAAAACCTAAGAAGAAGAACTCTGCACCTCCTCCATAACCAAACACTATCTAATCTTATCAAGCAGGATTCATATGATAATCATTTACGAACGTAAATGACAGCTCTGAGATGAATAGTTAAAGAATGCTGAAATAAATGTAGTGAGAAGAATTAGGGAAAGAGCAAGGTCACTTTGCTATAGAATCAACAATGAATTTGCATGTTTCGAGTTTTTCAATGCAATTCATGTGTATTATAAATGCAGACGTGTTCTCTAGTGTTCTCCAGCTTTTTCAAGGTTTCATGTATCTTGTGATTAGAGGGTCTAAAGTTGCTGGAACTCTCATCTCAATAGTATGAGCCCCTTTCACGCCCAACAGAGAAAATTACATAGTGAAATGTACATCACTTAATGTTTATAAATAATTGACACTATTCTCGTTTGAACTCAATTTTATCTGAAAACAGAAATATACAACTTATTTAACGTATTTAGGGCCGCATTACAACCCTGGCGGTCGGTGTTAAAGCAGCAGTAATACCGCCAACAGGCCGTCTGTAAAAAAAACTGGGATCACAACCATGGCAGAAACCCCCAAAACATACAGCCACTGTAACACTCCGACCGCCATGGCGGTAGCACCAAACACATCGGTGGTAACTGCCAACAGCCAGGTGGAAGTCAATGTACCACCCACCCCATCACAACCCGCACATCCACCAGCTTTTCCGGAGCGGTACCAACGCCATCAAAAGCACAGTGGAAAGATTACTTGGAAGGGAAACCACTCACCTCTCGACACTCAACGAAGAACCCGGACACCATGGAGCCCAAGCTGCAGGTCCTCCCCACGCTGGTCTACCTCCTCATCTACCAGGAGTACCAACGGTGGCGGCGACGACCATGGTGAGTACTGCACGTAGCATACAGTGGAGGGGAGGAGGAATAAGAGAGTGACACACACACACGCAACACGCAACACCCCAACCCCCACCTTCACCCCAACACCATACACACAAATACATGCAGCAACATTACATATACACCCTGTAACCCTCTGGAAGAATGCAAGGACCAAATGAAATGATTGCAACGAGTGTAATCATTGAAAAATCAGATAGGCCAAATTAAAATATCAGTGTATATAAATATGTACACCAACCACACATGTCCGGATATTAATTAAATCATCGTCCGTGGACCAGTGGTCCCAAAATGCATGGGTGAAGCCCACACAGGATACCTGACTCAAAACGGAGAGAATACTGCAGGGGCATCAGATCGAAAATAAACAGGCACCTCAGGGGGAGGGAGGGGCACCTCAGCTGGATGAACGGATGACGCCCCTGCTTCACGAGGGGGCTCCATGCCCACAGTTTGGTCCTGGGGGTGCAAAGCCACAGTCTTTCAAGTCTCTCAAGTGGGTGGTTTGCCCATTGCTTTATCCTGAGGAGTGCAAAGCCACAGTCTCTCAAGTGGGTGGTTTGCCCACTGCTTTATCCTGGGGAGTGCAAAGCCACAGTCTCTCAAGTCTCTCAAGTGGGTGGTTTGCCCACTGCTTTGTCCTGGGGAGTGCAAAGCCACAATCTCTCAAGTCTCTCAAGTGGGTGGTTTGCCCACTGCTTTTCCTGGGGAGTGGAAAGCCACAGTCCCTCAAGTCTATCAAGTGGGTGGTTTGCCCACTGCTTTATCCTGGGGAGTGCAAAGCCACAGTCTCTCAAGTCTCTCAAGTGGGTGGTTTGCCCACTGCTTTATCCTGGGGAGTGCAAAGCCACAGTCTCTCAAGTCTATCAAGTGGGTGGTTTGCCCACTGCTTTGTCCTGGGGAGTGCAAAGCCACAGTCTCTCAAATGGATGTGATTCTCCACTGGTTCTGGAGGGGGCATTGTGCCCAGAGTGCTTCATCCTGCCAAGGACTGGGGTAGTGGATGTGATTCTCCACTGGTTCTGGAGGGGGTATTATGCCCAGAGTGATTCATCCTGCCAAGGACTGGGGTAGTGGATGTGATTCTCCACTGGTTCTGGAGGGGGGTATTGTGCCCAGAGTGCCTCATCCTGCCAAGCATTAGGTGAGTGGATGTGAATCTCCACTGGTTCTGGAGGGGGCATTGTGCCCAGAGTGCTTCATCCTGCCAAGGACTGGGGTAGTGGATGTGATTTTCCACTGGTTCTGGAGGGGGCATTGTGCCCAGAGTGCTTCATCCTGCCAAGGACTGGGATAGTGGATGTGATTCTCCACTGGTTCTGGAGGGGGCATTGTGCCCAGAGTGCTACACATGCAATGTGGCAGGTCCCTTTCCCTCACCTGGGTGCGTGTGCCACGAGATTGCCTGTGAACAGGTAGCATGATACTCCATCCTCCCTGCTGCGACTTCGCCTGCCACATGCAGGTACAAACAGTGCTGGCTGTCGTGCCTCATGTACGCTGTGCAGGGTCCAGGACATCTCCTGCAGCCTCGAACGGCTGCCCACTGGGGATGATAGCCATGTCATCTGTGGTGGCACTGTCTGAGCACGTCGCGGGGCTGGTGGCGGTGGTTGCGGCGGTGCCTGTGGCGGAGGTGCTGGCGGTGGTGCATGTGTCAGCACCTTTGGAGACTTGGACGACTGCCCACTGGGGATGATGCTGGGGGCTGTTGCTGAGGTAGCAGATGTGCAGGTGGCGGTGCAGGTGGCGGTGTCCACCACCGTACAAGTTGATGTTCTGGTTGACAGAAGGGGTGACTCTGGTCCCTCAGCCGGAGCCTCCGTGCCCTGTCCTGACTTGCTCTTCACCTTGTGTCCCTTTCCCACCTTTGATGTCGCTGCTGGTCCCTTGGCACAGTACTTTTTGGCCTGGAGGAGCCCTTGCTTGGTGGTTGGTGCGGCTTCTCCCTCTGGCATGTGGGCACCTTCTTTACCTTGGCAGGTGGTGGAATTGGCTGATCCTTGGCCTTGCTAGGTGGCACACTGGCAACCCTGATGGGTGCCACTCATGATGTGACCGGACTTGCTGAGACCACTGTGCTGGATGATTTGGTGGCTGAGGTGCTGGGGCTGGGACCTGGACAGCTTGGCCCTAGGGAATGGACGGGGTGGAGGTGTACGGAAGAGGTCAATGTTAGCCAGGAAGAGTTTCTTAGACACACTGGGATGGGAAGATGGAGGGGGTGTGGGAGTGGAGGAAGAGGTAGTGGTTGTAGGAGGTGTATGTCTGCTGAATTTGGGTGAAGGTGCATTGGCCAGAGGCTGTTGTGAGGCGGATGGCTGTTGGTTGGGTGTGTGCCTGCATTTGTGTAGTTTGGGAGGAGGGCTCACAGACACACTGGGAGAGGACACAGGGGATGTGTGCATGGTAGTGGGGGTGGTGATTGCACGTGAGCGGTGGGTGGTGATGGGAGTGCTGGTGATGGAGGTAGTGGATGAAGAGGTAGTGCATACAGGTGTGAGTGGAGACAAGACAGGATGGTAGGAGGAGGACGTGGAGGAGGGGGACACAGTGGAGGCAGTGGATGTTGGTGTGTCTGCATGGGGATGGTGCTTGTGTGAGTGCCTGTGGGATGTGTGGTGCTTATGTTTGCCATGTCCACTCTTGTGTGTTGATGAGTGTGCATGCTGGTCTGATGGTGTGCTTAGGATAGGCTGAGGTACAGGGGATTGGGTCTGGGTGGAGTAAGTTGGAGGGGGGAGGCTGGATACAGGGACAATGGCTGCCATCAGTGCTGAGACCAGACCATGATATGCTCTCTGTTGGGCCGCCACGCCAGAATGAATGCCCACCAGGTATGCATTTGTTTGCTGCAAATGCCTCTCAACACCCTGGATGGCATTCAAAATGGTTGATTGCCCAACAGTGAGGGATCTCAGGAGGTCAATAGCCTCCTCACTGAGGGCAGCAGGGCTTACTGGGTCAGGGCCTGAGGTGCTTGGGGCGAAGGAGATGCCCACCCTCCTGGGTGAGCGGGCACGGGAAACTCGATGAGGGGCTGCTGGGAGGGCAGTGCTGGTAGGGGGGGGTGGTAGCTGTTCCTTCTTCATGCGGTGGGCACAGAGGTGCCTGCCACCGCAAGGGAGCTCCTATCAGAGGAGGAGTCACTGTCGCTGGTGTCTCCTCCTGTCCCCGTCGTGGAGCTCCCCTGGCCCTCCGTCCCACTGGTACCTTCTGACTCCGTTACTTCACCCTCCAGGCCTTGTGGGATGCAGCTCCGGTGCCACTGCTCCTCCGCCAGATGATGCTAATGCACACAAGGACAGGGTGACAAAACAAAAAGGGGGGAAGACAGAGGAGACACATGGTCAATGCCTGCAACACCACAACCGTTGGCAGACACAACACACAGGGAGCAGCCCTATGCACTAAGCCATGCACTAACAGTTTAGGGGAAAAGCACATGCCCATGGGGTACTCTGTCTAGACTCATTTAATGCACAGATGGAACCCATGGGAGCCTGACTAGGTGTAGAGGACAAATACCACCTTTGGGGTTGGAGTGGGAATGAGCCTACCAATCAATGGAGCTACCTTCACCGCCGGCGTACATCGTCATTGGCTCCTGGAACCCATAGGGCCCAATGATAACTAATGCTGAATTGAGCAGCGGTGTTCGACCGCCTACTGCGACGCTGCACAACGTCAGCACAGTTACCTCATTTCCCCATGTCCCACCTTACAGATCAGGCAGCCACCATTTGAGGGGGCCACATGGCAGGCCAACTAACTGCGTCACACCTATTTAGGCGAGGGATAGGGACAGACAAAGGCACATAGAGATAATTTAACGATTGTGCTAAAGAGCCTTGTGAAACCTATGTGGTGTATGACCCTCTGCTCACCGTTCTCCTCCATGGGGCACGTCCGCTGGGGCAGGTGATGAGATGGCATCATCGTCCGGTGTATAGACCCCTGCTGGACCTATCAACAATGGAAAACAGACACATCATTATCACTTATAGACTTGATCATGCAACAATCCAGGAACTGTGTGACCAGTTGGAGCCAGACCTGATGTCAGCTATCCACCATCCCACAGGAATCCCCCCTCTAGTGCAGGTCCTGTCAGTGCTAAATTTCCTGGCAAGTGGGTCTTTTCAAACAACAGTAGCATCAGGGATGTCACAGCCAATGTTCTCTAACGTGTTGTCCAGAGTGTTATCTGTCCTGCTGAAACATATGCGCAGCTACATCGTTTTCCCTCAGGTGGAGGATCTACCCACAGTGAAAGGTGACTTTTATGCCCAGGGACATATCCCCAACATCATTGGTGCCATTGATGGTACACATGTGGCATTTGTGCCCCCCCCCCCACAGGAATGAACAGGTGTACAGAAACCAGAAAAGCTACCATTCAATGAATGTGCAGATGGTGTGTTTGGCAGACCAGTACATCTCCCATGTGAATGCCAAGTATCCACGCTCTGTGCATGCTGCTTACATTTTGAGGAATAGCAGCATCCCTTATGTGATTGGGCAACTCCAGAGGCACTGTGTGTGGCTAATATGTGAGCCCAAGGTCCCTACACAGTTTAATTAGGTGTCTTGGTATGGGATATTCCCTAATGTTTGTAGGATGTCTAACAGGAATCCCTCGATATTTGCAGGTGACTCTGGTTACCCCAACCTCTCATGGCTACTGACCTCAGTGAGGAATGCCAGGGCAAGGGCAGAGGAATGTTACAATGAGGCACATGAGCAAACAAGGAGGATGATTGAGCGAACCTTTGGCCTCCTGAAGGCCAGATTCTTGTGCCTCCATCTGACAGTTGGATCCCTATACTACTCACCGAAGAAGGTGTGCCAGATCATCGTGGCATCTTGCATGTCACACAACCTTGCCTTGAGACGCCAGGTGCCTTTTCTGCAGGAGGATGGGCCTGATGGTGGTCTTGTGGCAGTGGTGGAGCCTGTGGACAGTGAGGAAGAGGAGGCAGAGGAAGAAGATGTGGACAACTGAATTAATAGAATTCAGCAGTACTTCCAGTGACACACAGGTAAGACACTGTAACTTCACTTTATTTTACAATTTTCTGTTGGACATTGCACATGGCAGCCTGATTTCCCTATGTCTATGGCCACTTACTGTACCCTTTGGCATCTCTATTTTCAGACCTCTGTGGCCCACTCTGGCTCCTGGTATGTTTACTGCTGCCCACTAAAAGGTCATACCAATGTATAAATGACTGCATATATGACTTGCAATGTTTTCAGAATGTTGTAATAAAACATTCAATCATTTGACAGACTCAAGATTTGTAGTTGTTTCAAGGGTGTTTATTTAATTGCTGATACGTAGAGGGCGATGTGTAAGGGGCTGGGGTGATGGTGGAGGAATGTCCAGTTGGAGTCCAGTCTCTTCGTATCACAGGTGCATTGTCCAATGGGGCATATGAAGGGGACTAATGGCAGTTCTAGGTGGACAGGGTGACAGAGTGGGACAGAAGGGTGACAATCAGGAGAATTTTATTTCCTGGCAGGGGTCTTGGCAATGTTCTCTGGCTTGTGCCTGGATCGCAGGGACCATTTGCGCAGTGGTTCTCCTTCTGCAGGTGGTGGGGTGCTGGTGGCCTGTTGGTCCTGTGGCGGGGCCTCCTGTCCACTAGCGCCGGTGGAGGTGGAGGGCTGTTCTTTGGTGTGGACAGTGTAAGGGGCCTGTTGGTGTGCCACTGCCTCCCTCATGGTCTTTCCCATTCTGCCAGCACCCCTGAAATGGTGACTAGGATGGTGTAGATGTTTTTGAGGTCCTCCCTGATCCCCTGGTGCTGTCTCTCCTGCAGGCACTGGGTCTCCTGCAACTTCTACAGTATCTGGACCATGGTCTCCTGGGAATGGTGGAATGCTCCCAGGATGTTGGAGAGTGCCTACTGGAGAGTGGCTTCCCTGGGCCTGTCCCCCTCTGTCGCACAGCAGTCCTCCCAGCTTCCCTGTTGTCCTGTGGCTCTGTCCCCTTAACCGTGTGCCCACTGCCACTGACCCCAGGTCCCTAATTGTCCTGTGTTTGTGGGGTACCCTGTTGTCCCTGTAGTGGTGGACACACTCCTGATTGACATGTCCTGGGGACAGTGGCATGGGCCTGCTGGGTGGGTGCTGTGCTGGTGTTTCCTGAGGAGGGAGGCTCTGTGGTGGGTTGGGACTGTGGCAGGGTAACTGACTGTCCAGAGGTCCCTGATGGGCCAGGTTGGTCATCGTGATCCAGGCGTGCAGAGCTGCTGTCATCACTGTGGGCCTCCTGTGGGGAGGGAAGTGGATGTCCTCTCCGGTGACATTGAGTAGGGGTCCTGTGGGGATGAAAATGCAGTGTTATTGTATCTGCGTGTGCCATCTTGTGCATGGGTTTGTTTCCCTGTATGGTGGGGATAGCCTAGGTAGCTTAGGCTTGTGTGCCTGGTGATTTTGTGGGCTAGGTGATTCTCTCTAATGGGCATGCTGTGGTGATGGGATCCATGCAGGTCTGTGATGGGGGTCCATGGATTGGTGTTACATCCAGGGCTTGGTTTTGGGATGGGTGGGTTGTGATAGTGGGGTATATGTGAGGTGGTGGAGTGATGGGGTTGAGGGTAGGGGTAGGAGTTTGTGATGGCATGCAGGTAGGGTGGGGGATATAGTAGTAAAGATTTGACTTACCAGAGTCCAGTCCTCCTGCTACTCCTGCGATGCCCTCAGGATGCATTATTGCTCCTCCCATGTTGTTAGTTGTGGGGGAGGAGATGGGGGTCCACCGCCAGTCCTCTGTACAGCTGCCTGGTGTCTTGCAACCACGGAACGCTCTTTCCCCTCTAGGTCATTCCACCTCTTCCTGATGTAAAACCTTGTTCTGGCTCTACCTGGATGATTTCCTCCACCATGACCCTTGGCTCCTCCTCTGAAAACCTGGGGTGTCTTTGGGGTGCCAGGGATGTGGTGTGAGTGATATGTGTGAGGATGTGTGGGGTGATGTGTGGGGTGATGTGTTGTGGTGTGTGGTGTGAGGTGCGTGGATGGTGTATGGGTGATGGTGTTCTGTTGCTCAGATTGAGTGGGTGTTCCTGGCTTGTGTCTCTGTTGGCAAACTTTTTTTTTCATTGAAAGGGCTGTGGGTAATGTAGGTGTGTGTTTTATATTGGTGAGGGTGTGCGAGTGTGGTGTGTGTATGTGTGTCAGGTGTTTGTAGTTTGAATTGTCCAATGTGGTGTTGTTTTGTTAGTGTGTGTGTATTTTGAGCGCAGCGGTGTGTACCGCCAATGGTTTACCATGGTTGATAGACTGCCACGGTGATTCGTGGATCCTGATACTGTGGGCATACTCCTGTTGGCGTAACGGTGTGAGTTTTGCTACCACCAATTTATCACTGACCTTTGGTCTAGCGGACTTGTGTGGGTGTCTGTATTGTGGCAGATTTCTCAGTGTCGGCCTTCAGCGCGGCAGTAGCTGGCACTTACCACCACGGTTGTAATGAGGGCCTTAATGTTTGTATTTTCAACTGAAAAATGAAAACTGTAAAATGTATGGTTTAGTGGTTGTGGATGCTGTCAATCATGGAGAGTAAATAAATCTCTTCATGAAGCTGAAATTGCTGCACATGTGTTTATAAAATAAAGCAAATGTTTTCCGAAGGGCAATACTGCTATACATAAAGATTTATAAAGCACTGAACTATACACACATTCAATAACGAGTGTATGTTTGACTACTAAAATGTGAAATATACTAGTTGTAACTATACTTGTCACTCCTCTCAAAATGCAAATGGATTAATACAGAGGCAATAAAAAAATGAAATTATAATAAATAAAAATTAAATGTTAGAATAAAACACAAAACTAGTGTATCATGCAGAAGCCCCTGAAGAAAAACAAATAATGCATTGATAATCACTTACTTAATAGTGCTCTCTCTTTCTCTCTAAGGGGCATATTTATACTTTGTTTGTACCGAATTTGTGTAAAAAATGTTGACGCAAATTCAGCGCAAACCTAACACCATATTAATACTATGACGCCAGACCCCGAGAACTTCAAAATTCCTCCGTGTGCGTTATTTTCTGGATATGGAAAACCGCCTTGTGGTAATGACATGCTAGGTAGGCATTCCCGTCCCAAAAATTACATTAAGGCCTGTGCGCCTTATTTATACTCCTGCATCATTTTGATACACAGGAGGGGGCGGGCCTTAAAAAATTGCACACAGCCTGATGTGCACCGTTTTTTAACGCCTGGGTGATGGCAGGCGTTAAGGGGCCTGTGGTCTCACTTCCATGGTCTCTGACCATGGAAGAAGGCACAGGTGCCCTTCCCTGCCCCCAGGGACAACCCCTGCCACCCTCACCCACCCCTTGAGGGGACCCGTGGATGAGGGGACCTATCCCAGGTAAGTAGAGGTAAGTGTAATTTTTTTATTTTTTCAAGTGGCATGGGGGGCCTAACTTGGCCCCCCTACATGCCACTGTGCCCAACGGCAACGACCAGGGGACAGAAGTCATTTCTTGCTTAGACAGGAGTCATTTCAATGGGGGTTGTGTGTCAAAAAATGGCCCAAGTTCGGTTAGAGCCATGATTTTTTACTCTAACCTGACTTGCACCATTTTTTGACGCACAGCCCCCATTTTTCAATAGCCTGGTTAGAGTAATTTTTTCTTACTCTGACCGGCCCGCATTGCCGGCTAACGTCAATTCTTAAATAAGGCGCCCACCTGGAGCATTGGAATGGTGTTAGCCAGCGATAAATTTTTTGACGCAAACCAGACCAGCGCTGGTGCTAGTTTGCATCAAAAAGTATAAATATGGACCTAAATATGTTGTCAAACTGTTAGCCTTTTTCTCAGGACACAGCCAGCGTCTCAAGTGCTCAAGTCTCTGAAAAGAAGTGTTCTGCTCAAGAGAATGATGCTGCCTACACATGCCTCTAAAAATTGCAAATCCACCTCTTGCTCAGAAGTTTAGTGGCATGATGATGCTGCTTGGAGCTGACAGGAAGGAAAATTTCGAACAGTGCTTCGGGCCCAGGCATAAACTGGATAGCAATCCAGTCATATGGACCTAACCACTGATCCTGAGAGCACCCATTTCTGGGGCAGCAGGTGAGGTGGCTGGCGATGGGACAGAGTATTGGAAAGTAGGATGAGCGGACGGAAAGAGTACAAGTAAATGACCTCTGCGGTACCTGGGGAGCAAAAGCGTCCGCAGTGCCTCTGAACCATGGTGATAGCAGGACTGAGTATTACATCTTTGCTTTACCCATTTGAGATGTTTTGCAGTTCGATTGGGGTTGAGTCTATGGTGACCAGACGTCCTGGATTTCCCCGGACGGTCCCCGTTTTTTAATAAGTGTCCCGGTGTCTCGACACATTTCTCAAAATTTATGAATTGTCCCAGTTTTTGGGTAGTGCCCAGGTTATTTAATTAAATATCCCAGTTTTTCAGTAGTATGTGGGTTGAGCATGTGCACTGTGGTAAAATAGATGTGCTTGTGCTCACTTTTCACTGCTGGTAAAGTTGTGATTTCACTTAGGTTGGCATTGTAGTGAAAAGGGGCATCATATAAAGAGAAACATTTTCTCTCTGGATTTCCCTTCTCTTTCAACAAGCAGCAACAAAGTTGTTGTGCCAGCTATTGGAAGAAGAGTGCGACCCTGCTCTGCTCCAGCCACCTGCCTGACCCTGCTAATTAAGCAGCTGCCAGGGATGAATTAGCAAACCGGGCAGTCGGGCATTGGCCGATAAGCCGGTGTCTCACTGCCCTTTGTGGGTCAGTTTGTTTTTCTCCTTCCCAGCTCACAGAGGGCACTGGACAAGGGAAACAGAGCAGCCTTGCACTGGAAGCCGTGTGAAGTTGCCATTGATGGATCGGCTGTGGCCTCTTCTTGACACCCTCCCCTGCTGGGCAATCACCCTGAGGCAATGATGAGCTGTGGAGGGGTTGATTATGTGCAAGATTCTGCCTCGCTGGGGGCCAGTTGGTGCTATGGCTTTGAGCCATTCTCACCTCAGCCCCTTGGGCGTGCACGGCCCATAAACAATGCTTTTCCTTGGCACCTCGTCCCAAGGCACTTCACATTCCCCATGGTGGGAGGGGAAGAGTGGGTTTATGCTGGGGCCTTGCTGTGGGGTCCAGGTGATGTTGTGGCCTTGGGCCATCTTCACCTCAGCCCCTGCCTGTTCCATGGATGGCCCAGCAGCTGTGTTTTGCCTTAATCCACCCCCCTGCCAGGCCACTGCCCTGAGGCAATAAAGGGCTTCAGTAAAAGAAGGGGCCTCCCTGTTGTTCTGTAGGGCGCTGTCTCTAGGGGGTGCCAGTGTACCTGTGATTTTAAGAGCACCTCCTGCCATGGTTCCTGGCCTCCAGCTAAATTTCGGGCAACAACAAAAATGTCAGGATGCATGATTTAATGTTCTTTCTGGAGAGAGATCATAGTTCTGTCTAGTGGAAGTTTTGGCTCATCATAAAAGGGTGACTATGTAAAAGGGTTACTATATCTGCTGCAAAGAACGTGAACCATGCAGATTGCAAAGTGCATATAATTAAAAAGGTCAGAGTGTTACTGCCTTTGTCAGAGAGATCTTTTTGTTACTTGCAGTTTAGAAGTTAATGTTGTTAACTGATGTTTGTGGCTTTCCCTTTCCAACAGAAAAGAATATTAACATTTCCTGCCTCACCTCCATATGGAGACACCACTCCCTCACTGCCTGCATGAGTGGGAAAACAGCAGGTGTATGGGTTTCTGCCTTGCTGCTCTGATCACATCCCCTTTCTCAGTCAGCCAGTAAGTCGCAGTTTCTGGATTGAAATGGGGGTGAGAATGCATAGATTTCCACTCCGCCTCCTGATTACTATGCCTACATTAGCCAGGAGAGGGACATAAAAGCAGCAGGCCTGCATCTTGCATCAGACAACCTCAAGTTGGACTGCCTATTCCCCAGGAACCCAGAAGCCCTGCTTCAACAGGCTGCTGCTTCAGCTTACTTCTTCATCTGTTTAGGCCCATCCTTTTCCTAACCTTCCCAGGAGGAAGAAATCCATGTTTAAGCTTTCATTGGTCAAGTCCAAGTCCTCTCCTGAGTTTTAGGCAGAAGGCAGTCCTGACCCTCCAATATAGAACTACAGAGTGTTCACCCAGCCTTTTCCTTTTAGGTAATCTATCCAGGTGCACCACAAGGCCAAGTTCCTACTCAAGAGGGCCATCTAATCCTCTTGGCACCCTACACTCCAAAGAGCTGACCAAAGGCTGAGTAAAGCAATACTCTAGTGCTCTACAATTGCGGTCCCACCACATCCAGAAAATCTTCCACTAGGCTCAGTGAAGTAGGTATGCCCCAATGCTTTACTGACACCCAGCACCAAGGGACCCAGAAATGCAGTGTATTGCTAGCTGATCCCATCCTATGAAGCAAGAAGGAACAGGTATGAACCATTTTTACTTTTTTATTTACCAATGTTTTTCAAAATTAGACTGAGTCATTTAGGTCACAGTCAAACATTTAGCTCTATTTTGAAGGCCTCATCTAAAATGCAGACAAGGGACTTATTTCTTCATGTGCCAGGAATATTGTTCAGTAACATTTGGTTAATATTTGGTTGTAGTTTGTAGGTCATTCTGACTAGACTCTGTTTTAGGTATCAGGACGGAATGTGCCAACATCTCTATGTGTTGATTTTAGGATATGTTTAAGACTTTGTGGGAGAAGCAGTGGGGGAACATGGCGGGTGGCAGGGGCGCTGCACGCTGAGCATCCTACCTGAGCTCCCCGGTGGACATAGTTTTCACCCTTAGTGGCGTAGGTACCTCTTATTAGGTACATGTGTGAGGGCTTCAGTGCCACAAGGATGGACGGCGGCTCGGGTGGGGCCGCAGGTTGGGCGTGCGCCGCCCTGGAGCTCCTTAGGAGCCGTCGGGGAGCACGTGGGGGGGAACGGAGGTAGAGTCGGCACCAGTAGGGTCGCTGAGCAGGCTGTAGCGTGTGGAGCAATTCTGGAGCCTGACGACCTCAGGAAGATGAATGCAGGGAGAGGCAGGCGTCTCTCACCATTCAAACTGGTAAGAGACCCTATTCTGGATAAAGGTAGGTGAGGAGCCCATAAAAAGGAGGACATAACTAATAAAACAAAGAAATAATAAACTTAAGCTTACCTTTAGGAGGGGAAGGTGGGGAGGAGAAAGACAAACCTCAGGGTAAAAGTCCCTTCAGTGAGGAGTTTAGAAGAAATTCAAGGAGGGCTACTTCAAAACAGAAAACAATCATTGACAAAGCCAAAGTGACTCCCTATGTACGAGCGTGTTTCAGGGCTCTTGCACTGGTAATCCCCACTTCTAATGCCCAGATGGAGCAGGCTATTTCATTCTCACAGGATGGGGAACTGGCGAGAGGGGGTGTTACACTCCCCGTACTTGAGGAATCATCTCAGGTTGGAGCCTGTTATGATAGTCAGGGCGAAGGCAGGTCGAGGATTTGGAGTTACTTAACTCTCCCGACCCTGGGAGCCTCTGGGGATAACGGGACCTTCCCCTCCCCTGGATAACCTGGGGCAGGTTGTACTACTGGAGCCTACCAAATTGGATAATATGTTCTTGGCACTTACAGAAAATATATCTAAGGGGTTTGTGGTCTCAGAGGCAAACCAAGGAGAGATAATGTTGGCTTGTGAGTCATTGGAAAAAAAGTTTAATCTTCTGCACTTAGGACTCAAGCCCTCGAGGAGTTGATGGAGACCATTGAAGGGGGAATAAGTAGGAATAAAGAGGAAATTAAACTACTAAAGGAAAGTGAACGTAATCTACAAGAGAAATTAGAGCATTTGGAAAATTCTTCAAGGAGGAATAATTTAAGAATTTTAAATGTGCCAGAAGGTGTGGAAGGAGACCACCTAAAAAAAATATGCAGTTTCCCTAACAAAAAAAAACAATGCCCGTGGAAGAAAGTGAAGCTGAGATAATGAAGGACAGTCAGAGGATCCACAGAGATCCATTTAGGAAGAATCCTAATAAGAAGAAGCCGCTGAAGATTTTGGTTAATTTTCAGATGTATCAGTAGAAAGAGAAAATATTTGTGAAGGCAATGGGGCTGGAACCCTTAAAAGTTGAGGCGTTATCATTTGAGATCAGGTCCGATCTTTCCAGTCTAACATTAAATAGACAGTGGGAGTTGGGAAAACCATTGGAAGAGTTTAAAAGTGTAGGTGCAGTAACCCAACTCAAATTTCCAGCGACTCTTCGTGTAATGCATACTAATAGAATGCATAATAACATGGACCCAGCCTTAGCAGATGAAGTAGTAGAAGGTATAAAGAAGGGTGATACTGTGCAGGTCACGCCGGGGAGGTCAAAGGGGTCTAATTGACACCTAAGGGTCTGTCAATAGGATGGGGGAGTTCCCCCGGTGTGGGCCACAGTGGGGACTAGAGTGGGGGAGATCGGGGGTGCACGGAGCGGGGGTTGGTTGGGAAGAAGCTATAAAATGTCCTTATGCACCTCAGGCTACCCACGTATAATTGTATAGGGCTATATGGTGTCAGAGGGATGGGGAGAGATTATTTGAAATAATGTCTTGGAATGTTAATGGTTTAAGGGTGAAGGCTAGGGCTAGAAAAATGTTGTTCTTTCTCGGGGAGTGTCCAGCACATATAATAAGACTGCAAGAGACGCATTTAACTTAAGTTTGTTTAAAAGTCACACATGGATTCAATACTATGGCCCTCACTACAACATTGGCGGTAAAAGCCGCTTACCGCCGTGCAGAAGACCGCCAACACACCGACGCGGCCGCGGAATTCCGCCACAGCTATTATGACCCACATCTCTGAATCCGCCAAAATTCAGACACCCACACAAGTCTGCCACACCAAAGGTCAGTGATAAACTGGCAAAA
This sequence comes from Pleurodeles waltl, assembly GCF_031143425.1. Classification (NCBI taxonomy): domain Eukaryota; kingdom Metazoa; phylum Chordata; class Amphibia; order Caudata; family Salamandridae; genus Pleurodeles; species Pleurodeles waltl. The sequence goes on from NC_090447.1 coordinate 234,943,764, forward strand.
ACAAATCCTCCACTGTCACGCCAACAGAAATACGCCCACACTATCACGACACACTCTTACAAAACATCCCCACATTGGACAATTCAAAATACACACACCTGAGACACATACACACACCACTCCCACTCACCCATTACAATATAAAACACACAACCACATCACCCACAAACCCCCACAACAACAAATTCAGAAAGAAGGCCAGAGAGACACCACCAGCAAGTACAACAGCATCTACAGGCACACAACACCATCACCCACACAACTTCCACGCACCTCACACAACACACCACTACATATCACTACATGGCATGGCAAAGACACCCCAGGTTCTCAGAGGAGGAGCTCAGGGTCATGGTGGAGGAAATCTTTCGGGTAGAGCCAAAGCTGTTCGGAGCGCAGGTGCAGCACACCTCCATAGCTAGGAAGATGGATCTATGGCGCAGAATAGTGGACATGGTCAACGCAGTGGGACAACACCCAAGAAATCGGGAGGACATCAGGAAGAGGTGGAACGACCTAGGGGGGAAGGTGCATTCCATGGTCTCAGGACACCACCTGGCGGTTCAGCGGACTGGCGGCGGACCCCCACCTCCTCACCCACAACTAACAACATCGGAGGAGCAGGTCTTGGTGATTCTGCATCCTGAGGGCCTCGCAGGAGTAGGTGGAGGAATGGACTCTGGTAATTCAAAGCTTTACTATTACATCCCCCACCCTACCTGCATGCTATCACATACCCCCACCCTCACCCTCACTCCCAGCACCCCAACTCCTCACAAATGTCCCAACATCACAAATCACACATCCCAACACCAAGCCCTGCATGCAACTACAAAGCATGGACACCCATCACCAAAGCATGACCACTGCACATACCCATACACCCCCCTAAAACACCATCACACAGGAATGCTAGCACTGGGGTACACTGTCACCCACCCATTGCACACCATTTCACACACAGATTTAACAAACATCCTTTTATACCCCTGCAGAACCCCTACCTAACGTCACCGGACAGGAGGGTCCACATATGTCCACACCACCAACAGAAGAGGCCCACAGTGATGACAGCACCTCTGTCCAACTGGATCGAGATGACCAGCCCGGACCATCGGGGACCTCGGGACAGTTGGTTCACCTCACACAGGCACAGGCCACCACAGACCTTCCCCCCTCTGGAAACATCAGCACAGCACCCACCCAGCGGGCCCATACCTCCGTCCCCAGGACACGTCACTCAGCTGTGTGTCCACCACTACAGGGAACCCAGGATAACCCACCACCCCAACAACAACAGGGACCTGGGGGCAGTGGCAGTGGGCACACAGTCCAGGGGACGGAGGCACTGGAACACAGGGGAACTGGGAGGGCTGCCGTGCGACAGGGGGTGGACAGGCCAAGGGAACCCACTCTCCACGAGGCCCTCTCCTCCATCATGGGAGCATGCCACCACTCCCAGGAGACGATGGCAATGGTACTGGCCAAGTTTCAGGAGACCCAGCGCATGCAGGAGGAACAGTATATGGGCTTCAGGGAGGAACTCAGAACCATCAGCTCCACCCTGGGCACCATCGTAGAGGTGCTGAAGGAAGTACTCAACATCAGGAGGGACACCGTGGCACTACAAGGGGCCCCTGACACTAGCATGGACGATGAACTGCCCACCACCTCTGCCGGCGCTAGTGGACAGGACGCCCCGCCACAGGAACACCACACCAGCACCCCACCCCCTGCAGAGGGAGAACCACCCCGCAAACGGTCCCTGAGATCCAGGAACAAGACAGAGAACGATGCCAAGACCCCCACCAAGAAATGAGACCACCCTGATTGTCATCCTACTGTCCCACTGTGTCACCCTGTCCATAATTAAACTGCCCCATCTCCACTTCCTATGCCCATATGGGCAATGTACCTGTGAGACTAATAGACTGGACTCTGCCATGGACACTCCTCCGCCATCACCCCTCACCATTTAACTACCCCCTCCAATATTTTGCATTTCAATAAACACACCTAAAGCACAAAATGATCTGGAGTCTGTCTGTGATTTCGAAATAGTGTATTAGCAATTACAATGACAAAATGTATTTGAAATAGTAATGTCAACATACCTATGTCACACAGCTCTAGTCCATGAGGAATTTAAGCAGATGTCACACAGTGGGACCCACATCTGTGAAACCGTAAGGGAAAGTGACAACTCAGTGACCATACACTGGGTGAAAACGACAGACAGGAGAGAGGTAGTAGTGTAAAAGTACATGTAGTAGGCAGGATTGTATTCTTACCTGTGTTTCACTGGAAATATTGCTGGATCACTGAGTCCCTGTTGTGCATGTCTTCTTCCTCTGCTTCATCCTCATCACCGTCCAGAGGCTCCACAGCTGCCACAACACGGCCACCTGGACCATCCTCCTGCAGAAAAGGCACCGTCGTCGCAAAGCCAAGTTGTGAAGCATACAGCAGGCCACGATGATCTGGCACACCTTCTTTGGTGAGTAGAATAGGGATCCACCTGTCATATGGAGACACCTGAACCTGGCCTTCAGGAGGCCGAAGGTCCGCTCGATCACCCCCCTAGTTCGCCCATGGGCCTCATTGTAGCGTTCCTCGGCCCTGGTCCTGGGATTCCTCACTGGGGTCAGTAGCCATGACAGGTTTGGGTAACCAGAGTCAACTGCAAATGGTGAGGGGCAACTGTTAGACACGCACTAACCTGGAGGGATAACCCCAGACCCAGACAACCATTCCCACTGACTTGCTTCCAGGTGCTCACCTAATGGCCACACACGGTGCCTCTGGAGTTGACCCATCACATGAGGGATGCTGCTATTCCACAGGATGTAGGCGTCATGCACTGAGCCAGGGAACATGGCATTCACATGGGAGATGTACTGGTCTGCCAAACATACCATCTGTACATTCATAGAATGATAACTCTACCGGTTTCTGTACACCTGTTGACTCCTGTGGGGGGGGACGAAAGCCACATGGGTCCCATCAATGGCACCTATGATGTTGGGGATATGTCCCTGGGCATAGAAATCACCTTTCACTGAAGGCAAATACTCCACCTGAGGGAAAACGATGTAGCTCCACATGTGTTTCAGAAGGGCAGACAACACTCTGGACAATACGTTGGAAAACATAGGCTGGGACATCCCTGATGCCATGGCCACAGTTGTTTGAAAAGAGCCACTTGCAAGGAAATGGAGCACTGACAGCACCTGCACTTGAGGTGCGATTCCTGTGGGATGGCGGAATGCTGACATCAGGTCTGGCTCCAACTGGGTACACAGTTCCTGGATTGTGGCACGGTCAAGCCTGTAGGTGATTATCAAATGTCACTCCTCCATTGTCGACAGGTCCACCAACGGTGAGTACACCGGAGGATGCCGCCATCTCCTCACATGTCCCAGCGGACGGTGCCTATGAAGGACAACAGCAAGCACAGAGTCAAACAACTCAGAGGTACGTACCCACAGTTTACACAGAACACCAATCATACACAGAAGGTGGCCTGTATGTGTGTTGAGACTAGGCCTAGGTATGTGTGACGCAGTTGAAAATGAAGCCATGTGGGTCCCTGAAATGGCGGCTGCCTGACCTGTAAAGTGGGACAATGGGATGTGAGGTAACTGCGCTGGTGTTGTACACCGCCGCGGTTGGTAGTTGGAGACCGCAATGCAATGCTGCATTGGTTAACATTGGACACTATGGCTTCCAGGAGCCAATGACTATGGCCCTCATTCTGACCTTGGCGGGCGGCGGAGGCCGCCCGCCAAAGTCCCGCCGTCAGATTACCGTTCCGCGGTCGAAAGACCGCGGCGGTAATTCTGACTTTCCCGCTGGGCTGGCGGGCGGTCGCCTTCAGACCGCCCGCCAGCCCAGCGGGAAAGAGGCTTCCACGATGAAGCCGGCTCGGAATCGAGCCGGCGGAGTGGAAGCTGTGCGACGGGTGCAGTTGCACCCGTCGCGTATTTCACTGTCTGCGCAGCAGACAGTGAAATACATGTAGGGGCCCTCTTACGGGGGCCCCTGCAATGCCCATGCCAGTGGCATGGGCACTGCAGGGGCCCCCAGGGGCCCCGCGACCCCCCCTACCGCCATCCGGATCCCGGCGGTCCGACCGCCGGGATCTGGATGGCGGTAGGGGGGGTCGGAATCCCCGCGGCGGTGCAGCAAGCTGCGCCGCCGCGGAGGATTCAATGGGGCGGCGGTACTCTGGCGGGACCCCGCCAGTGGTGCCGGTCCGACCGCGGCTTTACCGCCACGGACGGAATCCCCATTGGAGCACCGCCGGCCTGTCGGCGGTGCTCCCGCGGTCCTCCGCCCTGGCGGTCAAAGACCGCCAGGGTCAGAATGACCACCTATGTATGCCGGTGGTGACGGTACGCACCGCCGCGGACGTGACCGCCGCAGACGTGACCGCCATTTTCTATCTGTTCAATCACTCAGGGCCATATTTATACTTTATGACGCAAAGCTGCGCCGTCGCAGTTTTGCGCCAAAAAAATTACCGCCGGCTAACGCCATTTCGATGCGCCGTGCGGGCGTCAAATTTATACTTTGACGCACAGAGGCGCAACCAACAGGTGGGAGTCATTATTTCGTGACGCACACAGCGGCGTCAAGTCATAAAGGAAACCAACGTTAACGCGACGCAAATGACTGTGGGTCGATTTACGACAGCGCAATCCGGAAAGCGCGGTAAATTTTGACGCAATAGCGTCAAATTCACCCGCAAACACTGCCCTTTCAGCAGAGGAGAGCCAAAATGGATCCCAGATGCCACAACAGACCCCAGGAAGATGACAGCAGACCAGGAACCAGCCAGGATAATCCATACAGGAACCAGGACATTTTTAGAAAAAAAAGAAAGTGTCGCTTCAGTGCAGAGGAGCAGGAAATCCTGGTTAAAGAGGTGACGGAACACCAGCACCAACTGTTCATCACCTCTAAGTTGCCAATCAGCAGGAGAGAGGCCATATGGCAACAAATTGTGGACAAGATCAACAGTGTGGCTGAAGAACGCAGAACAGTCACAGAGTGTAAGAAACGCTGGCATGACTGCAAACGTAGGACAAAGGAAAAAATGGCCAGAAACAGGAAGGCAGCACTGCAGACTGGAGGGGGGAGTCCAGCACAACAGGAGGCCCTGGACCACATGGAGGAGATGGTCGCAGCCGTCATCCCTGAGGAGATCGTCACAGGGATTCAAGGACAGGACAGCGCAGACTACCAGGACACAACGCACATGCAGGGTAAGTCACATGGGGAATTATAATGCAATAATGATAACTGCAACCGGGGTGGGGAATACCAACTACACAATGCATGTAAGTCAGCATATATATGAAGTGGCATGGGTAAAGGGGCACGGCAGGGGGGCATGCCCAGCACAGACAGAAGCTGGGGCACGACAAAACACAGCACCAACACCAGTCCCATGGGGCCATCCTGTCATGACAACAATTGAGCTAAGGGAAAGCAGCGACAGGTGGGAAGGCCACTACGTCAAACTTACATCCAGGCACTCAACAGTCAAAATGTATCCTACATCAACTAGGTCCCTATCAGTAATCCAGTAGCCAAAACAACAACTGCAATGTAACTGCAACAACAGTTGACACTAAGAACTCTGATCTCTGTGCAGCTATAGTAGCAAATGGCAGGAACCTCCCCATGGAACATACCTACCTAAATTAGGGGGTGAGGATGACTTCTGCAACTATTTCTAGAAATAAGACAAAGGCACCAGTACACTCAAATGCCAATGCCCATAGTTGACACATACATCAGCCAAATTAAACAGCAATAGGAGCCACACAGCACTAAGGACACACACATGCTGCATACGTCAGGGTCCCTCACGTGCCTGGCTAACAAGGCAACATCACTAATGTCATACTGCTCAGACAACAACATTGAGGAGGTGACACATGCAACTGGTCACTGAAACACACCTGCACAGTCTGAGAACCAAATAGGACATTGATACGATAAACAGGGCAATCCAATTAAACACACAATACCCAACATCAGCTGGAAACATCAACAATGTTTACATCCATATCACATCCTAACATTGTCATGCATAGGATATGTCACATAACTATTACATTTAGGTCAATGTGAATAAAAAGATTTTGGGGCAGGTCCTGAGAGGCAAGTGTGCTGCCAGGGCAATCACAACACCCACAGCCAGTGAAAGTGTAGTGTGGTAAGTTTTACGTATCCTTTGCGCATTAGCTTCAGGCTTTAGGCCTTTGTGCACTTTGCCCTGAATGTATTTTATTCATTTGCTGACAGCTTAGAGCCTCTGTGCACTTTGCACTAAATGCTTTTTATTAGGCTTCGTACTGTTATTTTTCAAATAGCCAGTTCTACGGTCTTGTTTTGTATTCATTTCACACTGTTTTGCCTACTTCAGCACTGGAGTTCTCCATAACATATTCACTCTGTGCTTCAGTCAAGGATACAGTCTGGTACATTGCCGATAGACGTGGTAGGAGTTTAGATGTCGCATTCCTGCGTAGGGACATTTTGTGATCACGATGACATATTAGTTATAAAATCACTTCCTTGTCCCAATACACACAAGAGGGAGTTTCTGAACAGAGAACCACAACTAGACGCTGCCTGCCTTGTTGCAGATGCTGAACCAGATCACAGGCCTTTGCTCAGGTATGAGGGCTGATGTCTCCCCAGTGATTCGGAAAGGCAAGCTAGAAGCTGAACATGCTGTGATCTAAATAGAACAAGCAGAGGGAGAGTAGAAACTGTTAGGCACTATGATAGCTTTGTTCTTAAGTTTTACTCTCCTGGTGACTATTTCAATTCTACTATGTTGTATTGTTCTGGTTATTGCGGCTCACGCCTTATTATCTAAAATACAGTTGTTTAATGAAATCATCATATAAAACTCATACTGTCTTTCTCATTTGTATATGAGATCAAACTGGAAATTAGAGAGTTGGTTTGGATCTGAGTGACCACCACTTCCCTGAGAAGTTCCAAAAATGTCATGCGCTCGGCTGCCTAATCATTTCTTCCCCGTGGGAGACATGAGGCACTGCTAGTTAGCCAGAGCCATAAAAAAGATTTAGGGTGACAGAGTTCTTTACAAGTGGGTCAGACTCAGGCCCCCACACCGTTATCGATCCTGCTGCCTAGAAATCCAGTAGTCTCATTTAGGATAATGAGAGCCCACGCGACAAAATGTCTCTCCATAAGAATAGATATACACGGAGGGACGAGTAGGACAAAAAGATGGCAATTCCCTAATTGGTACAAAGCAACACCTACAGGCGATTAGGCAGACAAGTCTGATAACTATATATCATACATGTGACACACAGGTGGGCAATAGGCCTATAACAATGCTCATATGAAGGACAGCAGATACCAATACCAAACCAGAGCACAAAAATAACTCAGCAAAAGGCTTGCATGTTATGGCAAAATTGTCACAACACAGACACACTAATTGTACCCTGTTTCATTGCAGAGGAACATGGATCTCCTGCCGATATGCCTGTCCCTGATTTCCCTGATGACATGGATGATGAGCCCATAAACATTTCCCAGGAGACCATCCAAAAGGTCCTTGAAACCCCCCAGACCCCACCTTTAGTCACAAGGAGGAGCAGAGAACAAGCAGCCATCACAGAAGACCCACCCACCACCCCAATTGTAAGACCTGCCAGCTCCAACACAGCTGAGGACTCTGACGACACTGGCACCAGCTTTGAAAGAACTGTAGTTGGTGTACAGCGGGAGCTGGCCAAGGAGGTGCGGGTGGGGATGCACAACATTGCAGCCAGCCTTGAGGGGGTGCGTTCGTGCATGACGTCATTTGCAGATCAGGCAGCTGCAAAGCAAGCCCTAACATCTCTCTTGCAGGAACTTGCTAAAACACAGAAGGAAATCAGCACAGCTGTCATCCAGTTGACACAACACCTACAACTGCAATCCAGTCAACGTGTGCATGAATGCAACATTGAACCCCTCAGGGCCGACCTGGCTGCCTACCATCGTGATGTGGCTGCTATTCTCAAAAAACAGCAGGCCTTCCTTGCAGCAGTACTGCCCTTAAGAACTTCACAGGGAGCAGCCCCCGGGATGTCTGACTCCACGTCTTCTAACACTGAGGTGTGTGTTGCCCCTTCACAACCAACAACAACAAGGACAAACCAGGCAACACACACATCAGAAGAAGAAGACATGGAACAGATCACATTCTCATGGAAGAGTACCCGGAAGCACTAGTCCCTGCACCATGGCCTACTTTGACCAAGGTCCTACGTTTTGTCAAATGCCAGCCTCACTACAACTACACTCAATGACTGTTCTGCTAACCACTGTATGACTTGTCACCATTGTCAGTGAATGTCTCTCTCCTACTATTTGCCAAATCCTGTCCCTCTGCACTGTCTGTGACATCACCCCAGCATGTCAGGAGCATCATCCACACCCCTTCTGTAGGATCACCATGTAAGAATGCACCAGAACGGACTCAGCAAACATGGACAATGGACATTTTGCACTACAGCACCTATCAATAAATAACACTTGCACACCTAATATGTCTCTGTGTTATTTGTCACATCAACTGTGCAGTAGATAACTCAAAAGTGCCTGTGTGGCAACCATGTAGCTTGTCAATACAACTGTCATGACATCATGTAGTCTGATACATCTGTGCAGTGGCCAGGATTGCATCATAGCCTTACCATCCTGAGGAGATTAACTGATGAAGGGACAAACCACACACAATCATGCTGTGTTGGACAGAATAATGCTCCATCTATAGCAATTCAAGTCAACTAATGGTGGCTGATAAATGTAGGCACCATGCAATACTAAAACATGCAATTATGCAGCAAAATCTAAGCAAAGAAAAAAAGAAAACACTGCATCAATCACCCTTTCTGAGTATACTTCCATGAAGGAAAGTCATGCTGAATCATTACACACATGTTCTAGGTCAGCAATGAAGGCAACAAGACAAGAGTGTTAACAACACCTCATCTACAAAGATCTCCCTGAACATCACACTGCAGTCCGACCTATTCAATTACACACAATAACAAGTCTGGAAGCACACTTTGTGATGTAGAATACCTACTCATCAACACAAATCCTTGGTGATCGATGTAAACTACCAATGGTGGGTCTCCCAAATGGTGGATACTTTCCAAGTTAGCACACGGGTAGCATAGGACACTAATGTCATAGAAAAACATTCACCTACACTGATGTCAAGGCCATGATAAAGTAGCACTTAACGCATCATGCAAAGGGTTAACTATATGTGTATTCCTATTTATTAACAAAAGAGGCAACTAAGGGAAAAGTCATACCTACACTAATCTAACCTGACTACTACTAACCCACAACTGTCCCTAACTAACCTAAGCTAAACTTACTCTACACATATAACGAAACGATCTAAACATCAACCCCCCACCCACCATTATGAGACAGGACACATGCAGGACAACACATACTAACCTACAGACATACTATACTATCCTAAACAATCATATATTTTTTTGGTGATTTTTTATATATATGTATATATATATTTTTTTTAAACAAACATGAATCCCAACATTGACAAAAAAAAAGAAAAATAGAAAGAATAAGGACCCCCCACCCTCCTCCCTAACACTAACTAAGCTAACAACCTACACTAACCTAACACTAATCCCCAAAACCCAACTATCAGTACAAAATAGGAAAGAGGAGAGAGGGGAGGGGTAAAAGTTAAACATGGCAAAAGTCCCACAGGTTGGCCCTCCGTAGGGTCCGCCTGATGGACCGAACCCTTTTCTTAATATATGCCACATCCTGGCTCAGCTTGTCCACCTTAGAAAAAACTTTGTGCACTTTACGGCTTAATGCCAGGAATGCGGCTGGGTCTACAGGAGGGGCTGCTGCAGTTTGTGTGCTGGCCGAGGTGGACGGTGTGGCAGTAGTTGTATGCCCACTGGACTGTCCTGGGTGTTTAAAATGGCTGGGTCCAGGTCTTGCTGACGAGGCAGGGTCAACTGTCCCCGCCGTTGCTGGGGCCACTTGGGGAGACCTGGTGGATGTGGTGGTGGTGGCTGTTGTGGGCAATGTAGGGCCACCCTATGGTGAGGCCCACCATGCCCCGGAGGCCCGATCTGCTTGGTATTTGCGGGCCATCCTCCTGTACCCCGACTGCACCTGCAGGATGTGCCGGTATCGCATGGCACGCCTTTCAAACTGGTGTCTCTCTGCGGCACTCATGTTTGCAGCTGTGAAGAAAAATGGCAACTATTTACCATAGAAATGCATTGGGTGGAATTGCACAATGGGTCATTTGCACATTACTTGTACTGTATTTGTTACAGCAATTGTCACAACATAGTTCATTGAAAGTCTCAGAGGAAGTACATGTGAAGCCTGCATACAAACGGACATCTCACACCTAGCATATCCATGTCTCTACATGATGGGTGACATCAGCCTAAACTTCTCATCCAAATAATGGCTAATGCAGCTGACATTATGGCTGAACCTCTTCCGCATACTGACTTCACTACATATGTCACTCTATGTGATAACTATCACAACCCTCACTCAATGCCATTTGTAAATTGTTGTTTGCAAATATTGAACCCATGTGCCCTAACCGAATGTGTACACTAGTTTCTAAACTAAGTTGCAAAAGGTCACAAGTATGTGTAACATACTGGTTGCTACAGTCCTAGGTACCCTATTCCCAATCACATGGCAGTCTTTGAGGGTGGGGTGGGAAGAACAACCAACAATGCCAGATTCAATGCACACCCAGGAGTGTATAGAAAGCTCAACAAGTATTTGCCTCCACACACAACACCAATGAAGGGCTAGCAACACTTTGGAGTCAGCCAAACATTGTCCTTTTCCAAGGTCCACACATGTCTAAATGCACTGACTCAGGCCAACATCACATACTACCAGTGAGGCATATTTTACCACACACACAGAGGAGCAAGAACACCCATGATCATGAGTCGAATGAACACCTAGGCCATTGCACTCTAGTCCCACACACTTCTAGTTCAACTTGTGGAAGTACATGGCCCCGGAAGATCCAACCTACAGTGTACTCAGTCCATCCTCAACTCGGAAGCTGCATATACAAGCCTTTTGCAGAAGCTATCTGGGAGAATGTCAGTCTGATATGCAGACTCAGTCCAAGCCAAGTCCCAGAGCAACTCTTACATTAACCAGTGTATTCCACATGACTCATCCCACTCCCCATAGCGGGCCGACTGGAATGACCTACAGCCCCTAAATCTGAGTGATGGCTAAGCATTGGTCTACAGAAACTGAAGTGATATTTGAAATCCCACTAATGCAACAATACCAATGAACGGGCAGCGCATCAAACCTTGAATTCTGTTGAACACACAGTAGTCCATCATGCATCACTAGCAAACAATAAAAATAGCACTCAGGCCACATTCACTGTAGGTGTCGGGGTCCTCAAAATGAGCCACCTCTCCCACGGTGTACGGTGCAGGTCCACATGTAAAGCATGGAAGGAAGAATATACTCAGACTCCGTGCACTGACAAACAATTGCAGTTACAATGACACTGTGTGAATATGACATGCGTAATGATACACTTTCACACATGCTCATACTGCATGGAAGAATTCTTAATCAACATTTACATTGGATGAGTCTCCTGCTACAGTTACACACCCTACTACACACATGCATTGGCCAGGACAGTCATGTGGTGTCAAAGATAAACCTCCATTAGTATGCCCCAACAATATCGGGTTGCATTCATCTCTTCATGTGCATCCCAGAGAGACATCCAAAAGCTGTTTACTTGAGGACTGCATGACCCCTCAAACTCAAACAGGCTAGGTGGTCATTTTCAACACACACCAACCAGACACACATGTGACATATGTGTGGACAACATAGCTAACTCCATGTGACGTGAAGGCACCACTCATTTATAGCATCATCATGGTTTTAGAAATTTCTGTCTAGCTATGGCGTCTACATATGTAGGTATGACGTTTCAACATCCCTTTTTTCACTGGCAATTATGACCTGTAGAGTTCAAATAGAGGCATTAACGTGTCGCTTGTCTGACACAAAGGCAACACTACATTACATACAGCTACAGGCATCCGGTATGTGTTGAAAACATGAGCCATCTGACTACTAGCATTGGTCTTCCTACACATTGTGCAACAAATACACATTAGGTTTCCCTAGCATTACACACAGTCAGCTACTAATCTAGCAGATTGGGTAACAATCATCACATGTCCCCACACAGCTATCAATTATTCACATGTAAATGATTTGTACTCACCAACATGGCCACCAATCCTGATTCCCAGGTGGTCCAGCAGATCCTGCTCCCTGGATATCAGATCAGCCCAGCGGTGCTTGAGTTGATGGTCATTCCTCATGCTACCGTAGACCCGGACCAAGTGATGGCGCACCTTCCCCCACCGGACTTTGCGTGCCTCCGTGTGATAGCCCTGTATCACACGGCCCCCAGCCTCCAGCAAGAGTGGGAGGAAATGGCAAACAAGCCAAATGAATCCCCCCAATTCCTCCTCACCCATCCTGGAAAGCCGTGGCCTACCTGACATCTTAACTATTAGCAAGGTAAAAAAATTAGAAAAAAAAGTAAAAGGGGGAAATGGGGAAATATAGAGTAGTGAAGGAAAAAGAAAACTTAAGAAAAATAGCCCAACTAACCCCAAATTTAAACTACGCAGAACAGACTCCCCCAGACAAAAAAAAAGAAACACTGGATTTGACAAAAGTATACAAAACTGACTAAGACTATGATCACAAACGCACAATAGACAAGGTACAGAGGACACAAAAGCAGTAAAACACAGGACAACACTTTTCACACCGCCACACAGTCTAGAATACTCTGAGACTGCAAAGTGAAAGTGAAAGTAAACTCACAGTACAGATTCTGTAAAGAGGATATCCTATTACATCACTTCCTGCATAAAATGGCCGCTGTTTTTATTTTTCCACTATGCGTCATATTTCACACATACAGATTGTGCGTCATATTTTTTGACGCATAACAGTGCACATAATGCAGAGTCAAAACTATTTTCTTCATTGTTCCCTTACATTTGTATGAGGCTGACCAAATATGAATATGATATTTGACTCTGCATTCTGTGCACTACTGTACGTCAAAAAATTATGACGCCCATGCTGTATGCGTGGAAATATGACGCATCATAGAAAATATGGTGGACATGTAATGCAGCTTATTAATCTATTATTTTTAATAGGAACATTTTTGACTCTGCATTCTGTGCACTCCTGTACGTCAAAAAATTATGACGCCCATGCTGTATGCGTGGAAATATGACGCATCATAGAAAATATGGTGGACATGTAATGCAGCTTATTAATCTATTATTTTTAATAGGAACATTTTTGACTCTGCATTCTGTGCACTCCTGTACGTCAAACAATTATGACGCCCATGCTGTATGCGTGGAAATATGACGCATCATAGAAAATATGGTGGACATGTAATGTAGCTTATTAATCCATTATTTTTAATAAGAACATTTTTGACTCTGCATTCTGTGCACTCCGGTACGTCAAAAAATATGACGCCCATGCTGTATGCGTGGAAATATGACGCATCATAGAAAATATGGTGGACATGTAATGCAGCTTATTATTCTATTATTTTTAATAGGAACATTTTTGACTCTGCATTCTGTGCACTCCTGTACGGCAAAAAAATATGACGCCCATGCTGTATGCGTGGAAATATGATGCATTTTGACAAAAATATCTTAATTTTTTCAAGTTGTGAAAGGAATTTTGTCACGACCAAACGGTGCTATGTGATACACATTTGTGGTTAGCTATGACACATGTCCCTTATTGGATGTATAGAAGGCATTCACACTGTAATATCAATGATTGCTCAAAATGGTTATTAACCATATTTGTACACATATTTTGGGTAATTGCTGATGGCTATTTTGAAATGATGAATGGGATACCAGGATGTATTCCTTCTCAAAAATGTGTCCACATTTATCACGGTAATGCATTTATCTATAGTCCAAACAGGTAGTGCAATTGTCACTTACACTTTTTATGGGGCTAACCATGTCCTAATAATGATTTTGGGTATCTTATATGTGTTTTACTTTTGACATGTAGGCCACACATGCGCCTTATGCATGTGTTTACTTCACGTGTACATAATTATTGTATATTTGGGGGGCGGTAGAGGTGGACTTAGGCCCCCAGCACCCTAGGGTTTGCCCTTCCAGATTCGCTAATTTATCCATGGCTTTCATTTATTCTGTTATGCTAAACCTGCAGCAGCAGGCTCATGGAAGGCAATAGGGTATGAATCACTGTTAGCCATTCAATAATCCCATTTGCCCATTCGACGTTTGCCCTATTGATTATTTGGAGCAATCTGACATACCATTTTGCACTGAAAAGTTTTTCGAACTGTCAGCGTTCCTCATGTGCTGATGACAAATAGGTTGTTGATGTATGTGGCCCTTTATGCATTACCTGGTTTAGTGGCATGTTACATTCTTCCTGCTAGGTTCAAACTGGGACACTACTGTGATCGGCTGCTTGAAAATATTTGGTTGATTGGATGACATATGTTTATATGTGTGGGCGAATGTAGATCCACTATCAACTGTCTGGGTGTATGTTGTCACTGTAACTTCAAGGTCTCCTCATGAGTTAGTGGCAGCTATTCTTGTTCCAATTGGTCATTGTTTGTAGCAAAAATTGAGAGAAGCCATTGAGGACATGGTCACGTACACATGGATGGTCCCACCCTGTCACTGAACACGTGTAATGAGACTTTCAAATGAGCTACATTTTTGTGCTGAGTGAGAGAATGTCTCAGGTGTCTGGATCAGGCATGTGTCATTGCCACATTTGTACTCCTGTTGGCCTCTGTGGATGTTAATGTATCATGAAACCTCATAGCCTCTGTGCAGACATTTGTGGTGTATATTTTTTGTGTGATGAGTGTGATGTCATTATTGCTCAATGAGACGACATTCTTCTTCAGCAATTTCAAACTAAAGGTGGGCAGAAATGAATAGGCCAAACCATGATGTGGTGTTTGTTATCTGTGTTTATTTACAATTGTGCAATAAGTGTTGATATAAGAAATTAAGAAAATAAATTATTTACAAGCTGTTGGCGCCTACGCACCCCAGCAGCCGTGTTTGGTTGTTCCCCCTCCTGTTGCAGGCCAGCATCCTCCTCTTCGTCGTCTTCAGGCATGTCTGGGTCTGGTTCAAGGAGGGGAATGTTCCTTTTTACACAAATATCGTGCAATATGGCACAAGTGAGTATGATCCTACAGACCATCTCTGGGGAATATAGTAGGCTACCGCCAGTGATGTCAAGGCAGCAGAACCTTGACTTTAGGATCCCAAAGGTCCGCTCAACAATGCTGCATGTCCTCTTATGGGCGTCGTTGTATGCCCGCTCGGCAGCAGTAGTCGGGTTCCGAAATGGTGTCATTAGCCAAGGCTGGATGCCATACCCCTGATCAGCTGAAAGAGAAACACAGAATGGGATCATGTAGATGTAGGAGGCACTCTTGTACAGACCTTTGATGGCAGTAGTTGTCTTGTGTTGTCTGTGACTCTTTTGTGTACTAATGTGACTACCTATACTTGTAGGAGAAAACTTTTGCATTGAGTTTTTTTCCTTGGCTGAGCAAGTGTTTGTTAGCTAACTGTTTGTTAGCAGTATGTATTTGGATTTTCAGTACAGTGTGCCCTCCCTAGCATTGTGACTTGTGATACAGGTGTCCGTGTGTCTTCACTGGGGGTGAGATGATAGTTCCATGCAGAGTTAAAACATGAAAGTGTAGTTAACACGTTCATATGAAAGTACCCTGGACATCCCATACCTTAAGACTTATGCAATGTATTAATGTACAAGTTATTGTAACACTTACAAATTGCACGGTGACATTTAGGCAACCACACTCATTAATGCCTTCACATTAAGCTGTAGAGTAAATTCCAATGTGTGACAGGTTCAATGGTGACTTCAGAAATATGGCTAGTGATGTCAGGACCTCAGTGTGTTCCTGGCTAGGTGTTGCTATTGTGGTGTATGTTTTGTGTGTCCTAGAGGGTTGCTGTGCAGTGTGTATATAATTTGGATTTTTGTACTTACCAACAAGTAGTCCATTGCCATACCGTCCATCCTGGAAGTGTTGGTTGATGGTAGAGTGACGGAAGATGAATGCGTCATGTACACTCCCAGGATATTTTGCCACAATGTTGCTGATCAATCCTTGGTGATCGACTATGGCCTGCACATTGATTGAATGTGTGTGCTTCCTGTTGCAGTAGAGGTGTTCTGTTGCAGCAGGTGGCACAAGGCGTACGTGTGTGCAGTCGATTACACCAAGGACGTGTGGGAAGCCACTGATGGCGTAGAACCCCTGTTTTGTTTCCTGCTGCTTCTGCAGTGTGTTAGGGAAGCAGATGTGGAGGGGTGTCAGGCGAATGATGGCATCCAGTACTTTTGGCAGGAATGCGGAGAATGATGGTTGTGATATTCCACCAACCAGGGCACCAGTTGTCTGAAACAAGCCACTTGCCAGCAGGTAAAGTACGGCAAGCAGCTTTGTTTCGGTTGGTATGGTGTGGGGTGTCACCAAAGTGGGGGCCAACTGCTGTTCAATATTTCTCAGCAGCTGCTGAATTGCCTGCCAGTTCAACCGGTACCTCTGTATGATGTCGTGTTCCCTGAGGCCATGCAGGGTTGTTCTTGGGCGGAATATCCTCTCCTGCCTTCTGCGCTGCCTTTGGGGTCCCTGCTGTTGTTGTTGTAGCTGCTCTTGTTGCTGCAGGGCTTGCCGTCGACGTGCATGCTGAATACAAATCACCTCCATGTCTCCCTGTTGCTGCTCTGCTGCTCTGCTGCTCTGTTGTTTATTCTGTGTGTTCTGATTAAATACAGGTGTGTTTGCCCCATTTTAACGCCTGCCCTGACCCATGCGTTAAATTTTGACGCAAATCGGGCTTTGCGTCATTTTTTTGCTCCGCCTCCCGGCCGAGAGTCATTTTTGCCCAGAAGCATAAATACGGCGCACGGCTGTGTGCGTCGTTTTTTGGACGGGAACGCCTACCCTGCATATCATTAACCAGGGTGGGTTGCCGCATCCAGAAAATGGCGCACATTGCGGATTTTTCTCTTGCGCAGGATCGGTCGTCAGGGTTTAAATATGGGGCAACGTTTGCGCTGATTGTGCGTCAAAATGTTTGACACACATTCGGCGCAAACGGAGTATAAATATGCCCCTCAATACCTGCTCTTCGACAGGAGAGGACCTACAATGCAAGTGCAGCTGTGACCTCGGTCTTATAGGACAATGGCTCGAGTATCTGGGGAAAGGGCCCCTGCCTTCACATCGGAGGAGTTGGAGAAGCTCGTGGATGGGGTCCTCCCCCAGTACACGCTACTCTACGGTCCTCCAGACAAACAGGTAAGTACTCATGGAGCATGTTGTATGGGCTATGCCTGTGCTCAGAGGGCTGGATGTAAGAAGGAAGGGGGCAGAGTGCTGCATGCATGAAAGACGGTGAATGCATGTGCCACATGGCAAGGGTAGGGATGGGGGCCAATCATTTTGATGGTGCAGTTGGTAATGACTTCTCTTCTTCCCCTGTACATTTCATGTAGGTCAGCGCCCACCAGAAGAAAGATATTTGGGGTGCCATCGCCAAGGACATCCAGACCCTGGGGGTCTACCAGAGATGGAGCACCCACTGCAGGAAAAAGATGGGAGGACATTCGCAAGAAGTCGGCGGAGGCTCAGCTGGGTATGGCCTCCCATCGTGGGAGGGGTGCCCGTCGCACCATGACCCCGCTGATGTTCAGGATTCTTGCGGTGGCCTACCCGGAGTTAGATGGGCGCTTGAGGGCATCACAGCAGACACAAGGGGGTGAGTACACTCTCATTCTGCTGACTTTGTGTGCAGTGGAGTTGTCTGGGTAGGGGAGGAGGACTGTGGGTTTCCCTAGGCCCGGGTGAGTTCCGTAGGCAAGGCCCCTCCGTAAGGCAGGCCATGTGGCACCCCACCCCACCTCTGTATACTGCCAAGCACAGCTATTTATGCACCTGTGTCATCTATGTGTGCAGATGTCGTCCATAGCCTTGTAGGCCATTTCCCAGGAATTGAACAGTGGAGCCCAAGAGCGAAGCGTAGTGCAGGGGGCTTCTGTGCCTGTCTTGTCCGCCAACGGTAGCGGTAATCTATGCACTCAACATGTCTTTCTTCTGCCCCCCCCCTTTTTGTGGTCTCCCTGTTCTTGTGTGCATTAGCATCATCAGGCGGAGGAGCAGTGGCACCGGAGCATGAGGGAGCTGCATCCCACATGGCCCTGGAGGGCGAGACTATGGACTCGGAATTCACCAGTGGGACGGAGGGCGAGGGGAGCTTCATGGCGGGGACAGGAGCTGACACCAGCGACACAGATACGTCCTCTAATGGGAGCTCCCTTGTGGTGGCGGCAACATCTGTGCCCCCGCATCTACAGGTACAGCCGCCACCTCCCCTACCAGCACCGCCCTCCCAGCAGCCCCTCTGCATTCGCCCGTGCCCGCTCACCCAGGTGGGTGGGCATCACCTTCGTCCCAGGCACCTCAGGCCCTGCCCCAGTTACCCCTGCTGCCCTCAGTGAGGAGGCCATTGACCTCCTCAGGTCCCTCACTATTGGGCAGTCTACCATTTTGAATGCCATCCAGGGTGTAGAAAGGCAGTTGCAACAAACTAATGCATTCCTGGAGGGCATTCATTCTGGTCAGGCGGCCCTTCACCGAGCTTTTCAAACTCTGGCCTCAGCACTGATGGCAGCCATTGTCCCCGTCTCTAGCCTCCCCCCTCCAACTTCCTCCACCCAGACCCAATCCTCTGTACCTCTGCCTATCCCAAGCACACTATCAGAACAGCATGCACACACATCAACACACAAATGAAGCTCAGGCAAACATAAGCACCACACATCCCACAGGCACTCACGCAAGCAACACACACATGCAGACACACCAACATCCACTGCCTCCACTGTGTCCCCCTCCTCGTCATCTCCCTCCTCCCTCCCAGTCTCGTCTACACTCACACCTGCATGCACTACCTCTACAGCCACTACGTCCCTCACCAGCATACCCACCACCACACCCCGCTCATGTGCAGTCACCACCCCCACTACCATTCACATGTCCCCTGTGTCCTCTCCCAGTGTGTCTGTGATGCCCCTTCCCAAGATACACAAACGCAGCCATCCACCTCACGACAGCCTACAGCGCATGCACCTGCACCCAAAGTCACCAAACGTACACATCCTACTACCACCACCTCTTCTTCCACTCCCAAACCCCCTCCAGCTACCCGTCCAAGTGTGCCCAAGAAATATTTCATGTCCAGCCTTGACCTTTTTCCCACACCTCCCCCACCCCGTCCATCTCATAGGTCCCGAAGTAGCACCTCAGCCACAACATCTCCGGGACCAGTGGTGCCTGTAGTCACCGGTATGTGGAGTGCACCGGCCACCAGGCCAGCCAGTGTGGCACAGAGCCACAGCACAGCCAGTCCCACACCTGTGAAGCATCAGATGTTGGCCAGTGCCCGGCGGGAGAGGGGAAAGACTCCAGCCACCAAAGCCGCTCCCAGGGGTCCCGGTGGAAGTGTGGAGTCAGCTGTGACACCTCCCAAGGTGGGGAAGGGCCACAAGAAACCCGGCAAGTCTGGGAAGAGCTGCACGGCGGAGAAGACTGCCATCATCCCCACTGTCCAGGAGGTCACCGCCAGCCCCAGCCCAGCTGCCCAGGAGGCCACCGCCAGCCCCAGTCCAGCTGCCCAGGAGGACACCACCAGCCCCAGCCCAGCTGCCCAGGAGGGCACCGCCAGCCCCAGCCCGCTGATCCATGAAGGAACGCCAGCCCCGCTGGGCCATGAAGGACTGCCAGCACAAGCCCCGCTGGGCCATGTAGGACCGCCAGCACAACCACCGCTGGGCCATGAAGGACCCCCAGCTCAAGCACCGCTGGGCCATGAAGGACCGCCAGCACAACCACCGCTAGGCCATGAAGGACCGCCAGCACAAGCACCGCTGGGCCATGAAGGACCGCCAGCACAAGCCCCGCTGGGCCATGTAGGACCGCCAGTACAAGAACCACTGGGCCAGGAAGGACCGCCAGCACAAGCACCGCTGGGCCATGAAGGACCACCAGCACAAGCACCGCTGGGCCATGAAGGACCGCCAGCACACGCCCGCTGGGCCATGTAGGACCGCCAGCACAAGTCCTGCTGTGCCTTGAAGGACCCCCATCACAAGCCCCGCTGGGCAATGAAGCCCGCCAGCACAAGCTCCACTGGGCCAGGAAGGACCGTCAGCACAAGCACAGCTGAACAGGGCACCGCCAACTCAAGCAACGCAGAGCAGGGCACCGCCAACTTAAGCACCGCTGAACAGGGCACCACCAACTCAAGCACCGCTGAACCGGGCACCCCTCTGAACTGGGCACTGCCAACTCAAGCACCGCTGAACCGTGCACCGCCAACTCAAGCACCGCTGAACAGGGCACCGCCAACTCAAGCACCGCTGAACCGGGCACCGCCAACTCAAGCACCGCTGAACAGGGCACTGCTACCTCAAGCACCGCTAAACATGCCACCGCCAACTCAAGCACCGCTAGCCCATGAGCAGCAGGGGCACTGACACAACTGGGTCCGTCACGGGGTGAGTGATGCACTCTGGGCACCAGTCCCCCTCCAGAACCAGTGGAGAGATCCATCCACTACCTCTGTCCTTCACAGGATGAAGCACTCTGGGCACCAGTCCCCCTCCAGAACCAGTGGAGAGATCCATCCACTACCTCTGTCCTTCACAGGATGAAGCACTCTGGGCACCAGTCCCCCTCCAGAACCAGTGGAGACTGTTATCCACTTGAGAGACTGTGGCTTTGCACTCCCCAAGATTGAACAGTGGGCAAACCACCCACTGTAGAGACTTGAGAGACTGTGGCTTTGCCCTCCCCAGGATTGAACAGTGGGCAACCCACCCACTGTAGAGACTTGAGAGACTGTGGCTTTACACTCCCCAGGATGTTACAGTGGGCAACCCACCCACTGTAGAGACTTGAGAGACTGTGGCTTTGCACTCCCCAGGATGTTACAGTGGGCAACCCACCCACTGTAGAGACTTGAGAGACTGTGGCTTTGCACTCCCCAGGATTGAACAATGGGCAAACCACCCACTGTAGAGACTTGAGAGACTGTGGCTTTGCACTCCCCAGGATACATCAGTGGGCATTGAGCCCCCTCGTGGATCTGGTGTTGTGCACTCATCCGGCTGAGGTGCCCCCCCTTCCCTTCCCTCTGATGCCCCTGCAGTGTTCTCTCTGTTTTGATCGGGTATCGAGTGTGGGCCTCGCCCATGCATTTTGGGCCCAGTGGTCCACGGACTATAAATGGTGCAATACCTGGACTTGTATTATTTGTGTATATATTTGTTTATAGTATATATATATATTTTGGAGTACTGGATTTTAATAGATTACAATCGTTACAATCATTTCCTTTTGTCTTTGCATTCTTCCGGGGGATTGGGGGTGTAACTGTAATGTATCAACATGTATTAGTGTGTGTGTTGTAGTGGGTGAGGGTGGGGGTGGGGGTGTTGCATGTGTGTGTCCCTGTTTTTTGCCTCCCCCTCCCCTGTGTCATAGGTGCAGTACTCACTGTGGTCTTTGGCGCCGGCGTTCGTGCTCCTGGCAGAGGAGCAGGGAGACTATTGCAGTTAGAATTTGGAGTTCCGGTTCCATGGTGTCCTCGTTCCTCATGGGGTGTGTAGAGGTGAGCGTTTTCCCTTCGAAATTCCTGTTTCCGCCGTGTTTTTATCTGCTGTAAATCCACCCCGGACAAGGTGGCGGATTGGCCTGTCATAATAGTGTGGGCCGTACATTGTCTCCCGCCTGTCTGTTGGCAGTGACCGCCGCGCTGTTTGTTTGTACAGCCGTGGCGGTATGAGTGTTAAAGTGTCTGTCTTTGTTGGCGGTTTCCGCCATGGTCGTAATTGCAATTTTTTCACCGCCGGCCTGTTGGCGGTCTTACCGCCGCTTTAACACCGCCCGCCAGGGTTGTAATGACCACCTATGTTTCTACATACCATAATACTAGGGGGCAGTGATTCCAGTAAAACAGCAGGTAAATGTATCATTGGTAGGAGCCCAACGGATAAGTCAGGTAGATGGGTGATAGTTGCTCTCCTGGTGGAAGGAAGGAAATTCACCCTGGTAGGGTTTTATGACCCAAATTGTGATGATATAGAACCTCTACAAAGGGTTTTTGTGAATCTCTTGGATTTTACGGATCCCGTTATTATGGTTGGGGATTTTAATGTGGTTCTAGATAATAAATTGGATCTAGGTCAGTGGGTACCCCAAAATCCCAACTGTATCTTAAATTAATGATGAAAGATTTTCAATTATGTGATCTGTCACGCGTCACAAACTGTTTTTTTTTTTAGTTGCTTAGTCTGTGTGTGGCTTAGTAAAGGATATCATTCACTCACCCGTACATTTGTCCAACCATGGGCCAGTAACCTTAAGAATTAATTGCCCCCTGGAGGGGGGCGGTAGAAGGTGGCCTTTGGCCAGGACCTTGTTATTGGAAGAGGATTCCATAGGCCGTCTTCGTAAGGACGCCGAGGAGTTCTTTAGGATTAATCATGGTTCAGCCCCTATAAGTATAGTGTGGGAAACTTTTAAGGTGGTAATGAGGGGGAAGATTATAAGTGTTGCTAGCTATAGAAGGAAGCAGTATAGGGAGCAATTGGAAGGTATAGAGAGGCAAATTTGGTTATGTCATTCTGATTTGGATAGGGAGGTGATGAGGAGTATTTGAATTACAAGAGAAGGAACTTACAGCAGCAGCTGGAATCAGTTTTACAAGTGAAAATAGAGAAAAGATTGGAGGCAAATAAGCAGGCCCAATTTGAGATTGGCGATAACATGGGGAAATTACTGGCTTGGAAAATCAAGAAAGATCAGGTTCGGGGTAATATAGAGGAACCTGTGGACAGTTGTTCGGGGGTCAGATTGACATCCCCTGATGGTATAAAGGAGGCCTTCCTAAAGTTTTTCGTATCTCTCTATAGGGAGGATGGGGAAGTAGAGGTCAAGGCAGCTGAGAACTGGTTAGATATGGACTCTCTCCCCCGCCTTTTGCAGGACAAGCAGTCATATTTAATTAGACCTGTTATGGAGGAGGAAATAAGAGTAGTCCTGAAAGAGGGAAGGCGGCAGGACCGGGTAGCATTTCAGTTGAATTTTATCAGGTTTTCGGTTTCTCTATAATTCCTCCAATGGCTCAATTGTTTTCACAGATTTTTGAGGAGTGCGCATCGTCGTCAGTTTCCTGGCACAAAGCTACCATCTCACTCATTTTAAAACCACGGAAATCTCCAGTAAGGTGTGAATCTTATGGACCAATATCTTTGTTGAATAGCGACTATAAAACTTATGCTAGGATTTTGGCAAATAGGTTGAGTGGGGTAATTGGTGAATTAATGCATCCAGATCAGAAGGGTTTTATACAGAATAGGTTTATGTTTGAGCAAACATTTAACCTAATTGGTGCTATTGACTTAGCTACCATGTTTCAAGAACAGCTAGCAGTTATAGCAGTGGATGCTATGAAAGCATTCAACAGGGTTAGTTGGAAGTATTTAAATGTAGTTCTTGAACGGATTAACTTGGGTAGTAAATTTTGTAGGACAATTTGATTGATTTATCAGGCACCAGAGGCTAAGGTATTGGTGAATGGGAGGCTTACAGATACTTTTGAGATTACTAAGGGTACTAGACAGGGCTGTCCCCTTTCCACCCTGTTGGTCAATTTGTATACAGAGCCTTTTGCAAGAAGGATCAGGTGAGATTCAAAAATGTCCCCCTTTAATAGTGAAGGGTGGGTGGACACAGTTGCCTTATTCATTGATGATCTTTTAGTTTTCATTTGAATATTATCAGATTTTTTTTCTTGGGTTATTGAGCCTAGCGGATAGATTCAGGAGGATATCGGGTTACCATATTAATAGAGATAATGGTATGGAATCTGGGGGTTGACAATTGCTGCACAACAAAATCTATGAGGTACTTAGGGTTGTTAATCAATCAGGAGGTGGAACGAATCACAGAGATTAATATTAGGTCTGTAGTAACAGAATTTGGTAAGTTAATGTTAGGGTGGGCACACCTTCCTCTTACATTAACTGGAAGGGTAAATTTGGTTAAAATGATAATCTTGCCTAAGTTGAATTTTCTTTTCAATTCCATTCCACTATTAATGGACAGTAGGCTCTTGAGTATGTTCCAACAGAAGATTAACTTGTTTATTTGGGCACAAAAAGGATCTAGGATTGCATGGAAGAAATTCCTGATTTACAGTATTATGCATGGGCATTTCATCTTAGGAATGTTAGAATGTTATTTTCTGACCCAGATCGCTCGGCGGTTGGAGAAATGCTTAATTGTATGGTAACAACAGAAAAAGGCGCAGCTTCTTATTTTTTATAAAAGTTTGGAGATCCCAGGTTTTTCATGAAAGTGAGATTGAAAATATTGCAGGGTGCAGCTAAAGCGTACGTCAAGTGGCAAAAATCAAGTATTATAGTCTTTGGGCACCGGTCTGAAAGTCCCTGGGAAAGCCTGAGTGTTTTACAGATGTGTTAGATTTGCCTCTTAAGAGAGCAGGGATCCAATACTGGGGGGGCTTATTTAGCAATGGGGCGTTGTTATCTTGGGAAGAGTTTACGTAACGGACAGGAGGAAACCTTGCAAGGCTGAAGTACATACAACTGAGAAACTGGTCCCAGAAGTTTTCAGTCTGGTAGGGGGCTGAAAAACAGTTTGTAGACAATATAATAAATAATCAGGGGAGCGTCAGGAAGGTTTCAAGTTGGTATTGGGGTTTGGTGGATGTGCAGGATGGGGACTTTAACTTGCCGTACTCCTTTTGGGTAGAAGTTGTGTCCCCTGATCAAATACAAAGATGGTGGGAAATTTCAATGTGGATCGTACATAAGGAAGTGAAATTAACATCATTATTAAGAAACCATCTCTTTACTCTGCATAGGGTCTTTGTTACCCCGGGGAAGCTTTCGAAGATGAGAGGAGGGGATCCAGTTAGTTGCGCACAACGTGGGCTATCGAGAGCATCAGACATTCATATGTTTTGGAATAGCCCATTGGTACAAAGTTTTTGGGGTAAAAGTTTGTAAAGCTATTACAAGTGCTGTGGAGCAACAGATTTTAAAGAGTCTCTCCTTAGTAATCTTCAGTGTTCCGGAAGAAGGAGAAGTTAAGAGTAAGGTGAAGAAGAGGTAGTATGGTATGCGATAATTTTGGCTAGGAGGGAAATTTGCTACAAGTGGACATCTCCTTCCCAGCCTTCATATACGGTTTGGTTTGATGCGCTCATTGGGATCTCTGGGGGAGAGGTGGCAACTAATGACCTAAATAGGAAAAGAAAGGTGGAAATATGGACACGGCTATGGAACATTGGTTTACAGGAGAGCACTGCTTGATGGGGAACCATAATTCAATTTCAATATTGTCCGATGATTAGAGGCCAGGTCAACTTTATCCTTAATGCAAACTTGTGTGTTGAGGTTAAGAGAGAGAGACCCGGCCCCCGGGCGTTATGTATCTCCATATATGAGTGAGGCCTTCTATTGTTTGGACGATATGGAGCCGACTCAGGGGTGTATGAGGACAAAAGAAAAAAAAAAGACTTTGTGTTAATGTGCTTACTCAAAAGAGAACTGTTTGAGTCTCATTCTAAGCTATGCCCTGCTTGAGGCCTACGCAAAATTTGTAAACGTGATACTTCTTTCTCTGTGCAGTAGGACTGGCTCTTCTAGGATGTTGAGGTTGTGTGCCTTTCTGTTCATTTTCTATGTTTTTCATGGTTATTGTCATCCATAGAGGAGCTTTTCAGCAAGATAATTGTCTCAGGTCTATTTAAGGGCTCAGGCCCTGTTATGACCAAACTAGTGGCCCTATTCTGCCTGGAAGAGGAGGGCCATTTGGTATTGCACAATTCTTTCTGGTTGGTCGTGTTTTGTTTCATGCATGTGGCACGCAGAACATGCTTCAGATTGGGTGCTACAGCATGTGTCTTACACATGGCGGGGCATGTGAAGAATTGTGAAGGGTTGTTACACAGATGAAATACTTAAACCAATATCACTAGTTGGCCGCAGGTCACTTGAACCATGATTCTAAGAACAGAGGGTGTTTTTTGCTTCTTCTGAATTCTGTGTGACATTTGATACATAATCTCTTTGGAAAAGTGAAGAGAGTGCACTTTGTAGGTTTGTATGTGTTTTTCTATCACAATAAAGTATTACCTATATCTCTTACATTCATTATCTACCTACTGCTTCCTCTTTCTATACCTATGCATCTTTTCTTCTGTCTATCTAATCTTTCTGTATCTACCTTATGTCTTTCCCCATTGCCCCTATCAATATCTCATTTCTAGTTCTACTTCACCTCTCTGGTTATACTGTCTCTTTACTTCTCTGTTCACCTCTACATTTCCCCCAGCCCTCCAGTTGCTACTACCCAGAAGAACTGGGGATCATTATCAAACCAGAGTAGTGCACACAAAGAAAGAGGAGAAGAGGGACAAGGCGGGGAAGAGAAATAAGGAGGAAATTATTAGATTTCATCCAATGGAAAGGTGAAAATCCTCAGAACAGCGCTTTGGTTTTCATTGATGCTGCAAGAATGACCTTAGTAAACATAACTAAAGCTACACTTGCAAACATGATGCCCATGTGCTTTACTGTGATATCATGTGCTAGCTCACTAAAGAGCAACCAAATCACCCTTACCGTATCACTAAAAATGCGCTGAATAGGCTGGTTACACACAGAATTCCACGTACAATGTTGTTGTACTTTAATGTACTGAGTATTATTAATGTGCACAATTCACCCAAGGAATGTTTTTGAAGCTTCATTCCAGATTGTATTATGTTATGACATAGGCTTGAACATGGATCATCACCATTTTTTTTTCAAGACCCACAAAGTTCGGTCTGTGATTTGACCGAAGGCTGCATTGATACCAGCAGGTGGCAGTCCAGGGTGGTTGTGGGGAGGATGTTGGTGGTAAGGTGAGTGTAAGGGAAGTGAGGCACATACATCTAGTGTCTGAATTATGCAATGTGAAACCAAAAACTTGGGATTAATCCACGCTTATCAATTTAACTAGATTGTGTGATCCTAGGCAATTGTTTTGTTTCACTTTCCCTCTTATTTATTCATTATCACATATGAGAGACTTGAAATACATGACTTCAGGATGCATGCTATACAAAACCTTCTCCTGTGTTTGATTTAATAAACTATAATGTTTTGCATGTATAATAGGATCCCAAGTCAGCCAAAGTTTGCACATAAGAACTGACATGCCCCTTAGTACACTACTGGCATTGTTTTCATGGTGGCAAGGAAGAGTGAATGTTTCCAGGTTCATATTTTAAAACTATCACATCTAAAAATACTTCTCAATGCACTGATATAACTAGATGTACAAAGAAGAAGCAGTTCTGCATGGTAATGAAATAAACTATTTGAATGTTAAACAGACTTTATCACACTTTTAAACTTTTGCTGCAAGATATCCTTAAAAAAGAAGGTGTATCTAAAGTTGAGCAGTGCAGGATACCCTACTTATTTCCTTTCTTTAATTTAATACATAATTGCCTGTTTATTTAGTATCTTTTAATGTTAGTGCTGAGTCAAGTAAAGAGCAGCCCAGTGCCGCACCTTGACCAGGGGGTCACAAGTTAAGATCAGGAGGGCTGCATGTGGCCTCTAGGATGTAATTTGACTGTACTGGGCAAAAATGTGTTTTCTTTAAGTATCACTGGCCTAAAGTACTTTCTTTGCGCAGTGTTCTTACTAAAACATGTAAAGCTGTTAAAATAAAATTACAAATTATGTTTAGCAAATAACCATACTGCACTAGAAGTCCAGGAAGATGTATTCATTATTAGTTTTCCTCTTTTCTGGTTGTTCTCACTTAGTCTGAATTAATGAGATAATCAACAGGATGCATTATTTGCCCAGGGAAAGAAATGGAAGAGAAGAAAAGAAAAGGGGGTGCTGAAAAATTAAGAGAGAAGAAGAGAAGATGGTTTGAAGAAGTGAGAGAAAAAAAGAACATTGTCCACAGGTTCACAATGCAGACCAAAAAGCTGTATTACAGCACTTGTACTACAGCACTGGGTTCTCTATCGTCAGGTGTAAATATTTTGGCCATTACTTTGACAGAACACTCCACTTGCAAGCAAATGATAGAACAACATGATTCTGAAAGAACGGAGGATGTACATTCAGAGGAAGCAAGAGTCTTCTCTGCTGATGCAACTAAAGGTGTAACAAGTGAGGAGGAGTCACAAATCAGTACTTCTGCAAAGTCCACTGTGTCAGGGAGCTCTGTATCCATCTTACTGCCAGAAGCTGGGATCCAAGATATGGCGGAGACCCAAGGAATGGTCCAATCACAAATAGTTGACTTCTTCTTTCAAGGGCCGAGGCATGATAAGCTTTCTGAATTCTTTCAGTATCACCCGATCCAACCTTCCAAAAGTCAACAGTTTAATGGGCAGTTGGCATTTATGAGAAAAGATGGGATTGTCTGACACTTATTGAGCTTTTCAGAAATCCAAAAAGCTTTCTTTTGCAAATGTTTGCTTGGCATTTAGCAAATGTGAAGAAAGTGGTCCATTTATTCGAGGGAAGAAATACTTTAGGCACTTGTGCATGTGCATCACAGATTATGAGGCATCCCAATTTCACAAAAGATGCACTGATTCATACATGATGACCATCTCTGGAGTTGACATAACCACTCTCCTCTTCGGCAGACAACAAATCTGCACTACAAGTCAGAAGAAGGAGGGAAATATTTGAGCGTGTGGTTGAAGTTATTAAAGTGATTGGTAAAAGAGGGCTGAGCTATCGTGGGAAATCAAAATCTTTTTTTAAGTAGGATAATGATTTGCTTGATCATGGAAACTTTCTTGAACTCATTCTTCTCCTGTCACAATATGACCAACATCTTAAACAACTCATTGAGTGACTCACTTCCAAAGCAAAACAGAAAGGTGGCCGTGGTGCGTCTGTGACTTTCATGTCAAAGACCACTATTGGCTATGTAATAGAAACAATTTCCAAACTGACAAAAAGACACATTACCAAAGAAATACACAACGCAGGTATGTACTCAAACCAGATTGACTCAACTCAAGATATAACTGTTACTGACCAGTGTTCAGTTATCATCCTATATGTCATGGACACTGTACATGAACGCTTAATAGCCGTCAGAAATTACACTTTGTCAACAGGAAAAGGATTGTTCGAGTTGGTAGAAACTGCAATTCAACAAAATGGTCTTGACATAGCTAAGTGCAGTGGAAATTCGATTGATGGTGTTTCCAACATACAAGGCCAGTACAACGGACGCAGTACTTGGCTAAGCAAAGAGTCCCCAAGCCACATCCATGTCTGGTGCTATGCACATGTGTTCAACCTAGTACTTATTGATGTGACCAAGGCATCTACAGCTTCCACCTCTCTCTTTGGACTGCTACACTCTTGTGCAGTCTTCCTCCGGGAGTCATATAAAAGTATGGATGTGTGGCGTGAGCTGGCAAAGGATGGTCGTACAGTCCAGAACATTGGAGAAACGAGGTGGTGGGCAAAAGATGCTGCTCTCAAGAACGTTTTCGGCTCTTTCAATAACACTGCCAATGCTATGTTTGTTGATTTGGTCAAAGTCCTTCATAATATTTCATCTGACAATCTTAGGTTCATTCAAAATGTACGGTGCCAAGCCTTACACTATGCTGCAGGGCTATGCACATTTCAAACAGTCCTAACAGCCCAATTGTATCTTCGCATTTTTGAATCAACCACACCTCTGTCTAAGTATCTCTAAACAAGTAGAATTGATCTCCTGCAAGCACAGAGAAGGGTGTCAGACACTATAAAACGTCTTACCACAGATTCCTGCAATTTTGAAACTGTGTACTCTGCTGCCACAAAATTTGCAGAGTGGCCCAACACAGGTTTAGAAGAAAGGAACTATGACCAAGAAGTAGAAATTATACTTCCTGAAGGGAGGGTGTCCTTTAAAAAGATGCCTGGGATGAGCACAAAAGATGAGCCTATAACCTTAGCTAAAGACCAATTTCATATTGGGGTATACAATACAGTAATGGACATGGTTATTCAAAGTCTGACCACTCATGTCAAGACCCACTTAACTTTGGTAGCAGATATAGCATGCCTGGACCCAAAGAACTTCAATCAGAGTCTCTCAGGTAATGCTCTTGTGAAACTTCGTTCCTTGCTGCAAAACATAGATAGCTCCATAACTGTGCAGACTTTGCAGGAAGAACTTCAAGATTTTGCTGCTAAATGGGCCAATTTATAAAGGATGCTATCTGAAGAGTATGACAGAGAAGACCAGACTAATGAAGACCCATCCCTGCAATTAGAAGGATTTGACCAAGAACCCAAGGCTGGACCTACAAAGTGCAATACTTGCAGTGACTGTGCTGTCTGTTGTTAATCTATCTTGAAAAAGTACCTAATTTTCAGCAGTGCCTACCAGCATTTGTATTTGGCATACAAATATGTATTGACCTTATCCTGTACACAAGTAGCATGTGAGAGAAGTTTTTCTAACCTTAAGTGCATCAAAACCCGCCTAAGAAACCAAGGGCCATATTTATACTTTTTGACGCAAAACTGCAATGACACAGTTTTGCCTAAAAAATTCTAACGCCATTTCATTGCGCCACATGGCTGTCAAATTTATACTTTGACGCACGATGGCTCAAACCACTGGTTAGAGCCTTTTTTTTTTACTCAAACCAATGTGCCACTTCATAAAGAAAAACTACATTAACGCGGCTAAAATGACTTTAATCTGGTTTACGACATCGCAAACCGGATACGCTGCATTTTTTGACGCAAGAGCGTCAAAAAGCAGCACAAACACTGCAGAATGTGTAAAGGAGCCCCAAAATGGATTCCAGAAGCTATGAGAGACCCCAGGAGGATGACAACCGACCAGGAACCTGACAGGAGGGCCAACACAAGAGGGAGAGGGAGAAGAAGAAAAGGAAGTGTTGGTTCAGTGCAGAGGAGCATGAAATACTGTGAAAGAGGTGACGAAACACCAGCACCAACTTTCTGTCACCTCTAAATTGCCAATTGGTAGGAGAGAGGCAATTTGGCAACAAAGATCAACAGTGTGGCAGAAGTACGGAGAACAGTCACCGAGTGCAAGAAACGCTGGCATGACTGCAAGCGCAGGACCATGTAAAAGATGGCCAGGAACAGGAAGGCAGCACTGCAGACTGGAGGTGGGAGTCCAGCACACCAGGAGGCCCTGGATCACATGGATGAGATGGTAGCAGCTGTCATCCCTGAGGAGATCATCGCAGGGATTCAAGGACAGGACAGCGCAGACTACCAGGAAACAACACAGGTGCAGGGTAAGTGGCATGGGAAACTAAAATGCCTAATTGTAAACTGCAAGCGGGGGGGCATACCTACTACACAATGAATGTAAGACATGATAATCAGGTAGTGGAAACGGCAAAGGGGCACGGCACGGGGGCATGGGCTGTGCAGGGGAAACCTGGGGCACAGCACAAAACTACACCAACAACTTTTGCATGGGGGTTCTCTGTCATGCCAAGGCTGTTTGAAAAACAAAGCTAGTTCAGGAGGGTAGGGTACAACGTAAAACTGGCTACTGTCACACGACAGCTGGAAGTGTTGACACATTAACTAGGCCTCAATTTCTAGTCTCAGGCCATATCCGCAAGTGGTATTTACCATTGACAACAGTTGCCACTACCACCTCTGCTGTGTGTGCAGACCAAGTAGCAAATGGCTGTTATGTGCCCATGGATCAAACACACTCAAATTAGAGGGTTCAGGATGACAACATCATCAATCCCCTGTAATGAATATAAATGTGCAAATCCTATCAAATGCCCATGTCCATGAGCACAACAAGCATCAGGTATTGTATTTAACATTATGAAGTACACAGCAGTAATGTCATACCCATGCTGCACATGTCAGGGTCTACCCTGTGCCTGGGTCACAATATCTGCAATGCCACCATGCAACAGCTCAAGTGTCATAGTGCTAAAACAGCAGCATTGAAGGGCAGGACATTTGTTTCCAGCTAGTGAAACACACCCGCACAGTCATAAGAGGAAACTGGACACTGCTAGGACCATCAATGCAATCCAATGTAGCACACATTTCCCAAAATCAGCAGTACACACTACCGGTGCTGACACCCGTATCGTGCCATGCCAATGATATCTGTAGTATATGCTAGGTCTCAACAACATATAGGTGGATGTGAAATATCAGAGACTGGGTCAGTTCCAGATTGTTAAGTGTGGTGCAAGTGCCATCAGAACACCCACAGCCAGTGCAAGGCCACACCACGATAAAGGAAGTAGACGGAGGGTTGAGTAGGACAATAAGGTGGCAACATACAATTTGTGCAGAACCTACACCTAGAGGATGTGATGCAGACTGCCCACACTACATGTGACCTGCAGGTGGGGCATAGGCCTAGGAGAATGCTAATATTAATGTCAGGAACAATGAACAGGAACCAAGATCACAATGTGCAACTAATAGGAAGTCAGGCATGTCACACTACAAATGTCACAACACAGACACACTAATTGTACAATATCTCATTGCAGAGGACAATGGTTCTCCTGGGGATATGCCTGTCCTGGACTTCCCTGATGACATGGATGACGGGCTGACAACATCAGCTAGCAGACCCTCCAAGATGTCCTTGGAATCCTCCAGACCCGACCTTCAGTCACAAGGAGGAGCACAGAAGTAGCAGCCATCACAGAGGAACCACCCACCACCCCAATAGTACGACCTGCCAGCTCCAACCCAGCTGAGGACTCTGATTACACTGGCACCAGCTTTGAGAGGACTGTAGTTTGAGTACAGTGAGAGCTGGACAAGGAGGTGCGAGTGGGGATGCAAAATATGGCAGCTAGCCTAGAGGGGGTGCGTTTGTGCATGATGTCATCTGCAGGACAGGCAGCAGCCATGCAAGGGCGAACATCTATCTTACAAGAAGTTCAACAAAGTATGAAGGAAATCAGCACAGCAATATGGGAGTTGCCACAACACCTCACACACCAAACCTTTCACTGCGTACATGAATGCAATATTGACCCCCTAATGGCCGACCTGGCTGCCTACCACAGTGATGTAGCTGCTATACCTAAGAGCCAGCAGCTCCTTCTTGCTGCAGTACTGCCCTTAATAGCCCCACAGTTGGCAGCTTCTGGGATTTCTGGGATTTCTGACTCCACGTCTTCAAACACTGAAGTGTGTGTTGCCCCTTCAAACCCACCACCACCAAGGGCAGGGGAGACGACACACACATCAGAAGATGATGACGTGGAACAGATCACCTTCACCCGTAAGAGTACCTGGAAGCACAAGTCCATGCCAAATGGGCACTCATATCCAAGGTCCTGTGCTTCTTAACATGCCAGTCTTGCAACAGCGGCTCACATGCACTGTTCTCCACCCCACTGTTTACCTTGACACTATGCTCCGTGATTGTGTCTCACTACCTCAATGGCAATTCATGTCCCTCTGCCCTGTATGACACTTCACCCCAGCATGTCCAATGACATGTCCCTTTGCACTTGTGTAGTATCACAGTAGAAAGCGTCACACAAATGGACCATGTAAATATTGCACTACAGCACTTTAAAATAAATAGCACTTACACAATCACTTTGTCTCTGTGTAATGTGACACATCAACGGTGTAGGAGATTAGTGATATATGTCACATGTCAATGGCCATTCAATGTCAATACAACTGCCTTGAAAAATTGTGGGCTGATAACTATGCACAGGGGTCTGGATTGTACCATCGTCTGCCCTTCCTGAGGGTTATTTCTGAAGTAAATAGAAAAATAACAGCATAATAACCTATCCTAACTACACATCACTCACAACTGCCCCTAACTACCCTAAGCTAAACTTACTTATCACATTTACCTAAACACTCTAAACATCAACACCCCACTCCTCTTATATGACGGGACACATGGAGGACAACATATACTAACCTAAACACATACTATCTTATCCTAAACAATAATATGTTTTTTGTTTTTTTGTTTTTTTTATATATTTTTTGTATTTTCTTATTTTGTTATAGACAAAAACCCCAACATCATCCCCCACCCGCCCACCCCCAAAAAACACATGTAAAAATATCATACCCTCTACCCCCAACCCACTTATACTAACTAAACTAGCAGCCTATTCTAACCTAACACTAAGCTCCCTAAACCCACTAAATATAAGAACCAGGAAAGAGGAGGGAGGGGAGGGAATCATGGCTGAGGGTCCAACAGTTAGTTACATGTGTGCCCTTCACAGGATCTTTTTTATACCACGCAGTCTCCTGCTATTGTGTGACACCTTACGCTGCAGCCTGTCCATCCGGTGCAACATCCGTTGCATGTCACATCGCATTTTCATAAATTCGGCATTGTCAATGACTGCCGCAGTGGTGGTCTGTGTGCCACTAGTGGAGGGTTGTGCTGGTGCCGGTGCCAGGCTTGAAGAGAGGGGTACAGGGGCTGCTGTCAGTGGTCCAGGAGCGGATGATGTTGAGGGACCTGCAGTGGTGGCTGTCATCCTTGGTGCCACTTGGGTCGGAGTGGTGGTGCTGATGGTGGTGGCTGTTGTGGACACGGATCGGCCCCCTTGGGCAAATGGCCTCCAGATCCCTATGGCTCTCTCATGGTGATAATGCTGTGTCATGTGGCGGAACCCAGACTCCACATCCATAATGTGGCGGTAACGCATCGCCCTCCTCTGGAACTCTCAGATTTGATTTGCAGGCATATTATCAGCTGTAAAAAAAGATAAACCCAAACATTAGTTACATCATTGTGTGATACAGCTACTGATGATAGTCAAACGCTTCCTCAAAATTAGCTTAAACAGGCCAAATCACAGTACAGATAACAGATTGTCCCTGAGGACGTACATGCCAACGCAACCTACACATCCCCTATCTAACAGCACAGCAATGCTCAAAAAGGTGTATACCTACTTAAATGATTTATGCATCATTGTTCTGCCATTAGTCACATAACAAATGCTGCAAGTACTCCACATGTGACAGGCCAACTAATGGCTATCTTCTGGATGTCAATCAAGGGCCACAAGATCTATGACTTGTAAATGGAATTCCCAGGATGGTATGCAGTTGCTAATCATGAGGGGGTATCCTAGGTTGAAACAAATTAATTTTTGCATTACATGTCTGTGTTCTACACTGAGATCCTCACACCTAGGTCCACATATTTTATTACCCTAACCCTGTGCCTCAGGGGGAGATGGAAATGCAACACATACTTTCAAACATCAAGGACACCCAGGAAGCTGTGGACAGCTGTCCATGGTTTTAGTCAGTCCAGCACAGATAAGGAGGGTGTCCAATTAGGATAGACACAAACATTGGACAATCACACCCACATTTATGGTCCTAATTGCGGACAATTGTCCACATCATTTGATATCACTAATACCTTTCCAAAAACAAGCACATTGATGCAAGCACCCATCTGGGCTTGAGCTGCATGCACACCTATGACATTGTACTCAAGTGCCACATAAACATAGCACAACATGTGGAGCTAGATGCTACTAGGAAGTCAAACATACTGTCCTACATGTTCATTAGTTAACAGAGATGCTCAAGTCTGTGCGTAATACTTCGGCATCCCCGTTCTGTGTGATTCAGGGTATGACTTGCTGACTAAATCATGAAAATGGCTACCTCCAATATTTTCATTACAATAAATGTAGCAACAAATGTTACCCTATTCACCTGCCCATGCCTACAGTGCTGCACTACATTCCCAAATTATGACTCCACGCCACTGATTGTCCAACTCAAATATGGAAAAACAAGTCAAACTCCAGTCAAGTCACATATCAGATCATGTGCCAGCACATCATACCTTGCTATGTGTCCGACACACACTAGTCAATCACACAACAGCTGCAAACACAACACAGAACTAACATATCAAGACTTACTGGATAGGTCTGGGTCTGCAAATCGAGCCACTTCTCCAATTGTGTAGGGGACTGGTCCACCTGTAAAACATGGAAGGGTGAAATGTGCTCAATGTCTGCGCACTGTACAACACTTGGAACAGAACATAACTGTGTGTGACATTATATCTGATTGACCAGCCCCTCAGGCATGTAGACACCCCAACAGACATACCACTGCAAACATGTATTGACCCTGTTACTCCACCAGTGAGCGATACACGCTCATGTGCACAAATGCAGTGGCCCTAACAATCATGTGGTGACAATCCTGATTACCCAATTGGTTGCAGATTCATTTATAAAGGGTACTCCATGTTTTAATTTGTTGTTATGAGAGACATGCAAAGCCACATTCCTGGTGCACTGCAATACCAGTCACTCATGTATTGTGGCTTGTGCATCAAGGGGCAATCAGTTACTGTGTGATGCTCATGTGGGTTGAGTTTGGCTCATGAATTATTTTGCTTTCTATGGTCCATTAAATGTGGGCCTGTGTTGTCTGTAAGTTACATATGCCACATTGCCAGTGTACCCAGAGACAGATATGCCCCCTACGACACCATAATGGCAGTGATCCTGTGTGTGACTTGATGACAATCTTACGCTAAACATGGATTGGCCATTTATCTAAATCAAAACAACAAAGAAATATATGCTGACAGTGTCTATTTTGATCATCCGTGACAGAATGCATTGGCACAGGTGTAGAAATTGCACCTGAAATGTATCACTCATTGCCCTGTGTACCTATATTGGGTATTGGAATTCACAGTTAGCCACATTCATCATCTTACATTAGCCAAGTTGGGTGATCTGTGGGAATACAACAAACTGACACTGTCCCATTATTGAAACATGGTTTAGCAAATTTCCTTCTGTGGCCATCTTGATGAGGTAGGTCTCAATTTGTATGCACCTTGGGAATGTCAGCAGTCACAGAAATGCTGGTCTGATGATCTTAGCATACACCCATGTCTGTGGTAGCCTTCATACTGGGAAGTTAGATAGTGTACATATGCTGCACTAGATCAGCAGGGGTGTACCAAATGTAAACTAGCAAACTATTTTGTCACATTATATGTATGATGGAAGCGGTCAGGGGTCCCTTGCCTAACGTCATGCAAGTAATCATTTGTGACCATGCATTCACCAAGTTCAGGTATCCCATGGTGACCCAATACCTTATGAGAATTGCATGGCTATAAAGTGACACAGATGGCAAATGCATCAGCTCTGTTGCAGCAATTGTGCCCAAGGCAAATTAAAACACACAGGAACAATGAACAGAGGGCCAGATATGTTTTTTATCTTCAGTTTGTAGCATTTGCTTCATGTTCAATGCTACAGCTATGAAAAGTAGCACCAAACATTTAGATATTGGTGGTCATTATGATCCTGGCGGTATTACAACCGCGGGCCAAAATGACGGGAGCACCGCCAACAGGCTGGCGGTGCCTCCTGGTGTATTTTTACTGCTGCGGTCGCACCGCCGGGGCCGGTGGCGGTTTTCCGCCACAATGGCCCCGGCGGATGTAATCCGCCAGGGCAGCGCTGCAAGCAGCGCTGCCCAGGGGATTACGAGTCCCCGACCGCCAGCCTTTTTCTGGCGGTCTGAACCGCCAGGAAAAGGCTGGCGGTACGGGGAGTCATAGGGCCCCTGGGGGCCCCTGCACTGCCCATGCCACTGGCTGTGCAGACAGTGAAAAGCACGACGGGTGCAACTGCACCCGTCGCACGGCCGCAACACCGCCGGCTCCATTTGGAGCCGGCTCCTATGTTGCGGCCGTGATCCCTGCTGGGCCTGCGGGTGGAAACCAGGTTTCCGCCCTCCGGCCCAGCGGGGATCTCCAAATGGCCGTGGCGGGGGTGCGGCCGCATTGGCGGCCGCATGGCGGTCAGATCTTGGCGGGCGGCTGATGCCGCCCGCCAAGGTCGTAATGTCCCCCATTATCCTGTGTGCATTACTTTCGCATCCATTTCTAATTTAAATGCTGCACAAACCAAGTCAAAGTATCAGCCTCAGATATTGCCAGAGGTTAGGAAGAACTTTGTACGTATGGCCAGGAATACGGTTCAGACATGTATTCTAAATAATTGGGGACTACATTCATTTCTTGCTTTAGCTTGTGAAATACATCTCTTACCTGGTACACTCACAGACCATGAATGAAACATCAGTTTGAACAGCATTACCATCATCTATTCAGGTTGAAACAGCCATGATTGACAAGATCAAGTTGTGTTTTGTGAGTTTGTGCAGCTTTTGCTTCAACAAATGACGGCAGTGTGTAGAAAATATTGTATAAATCAGGGCCACTGTATATTTAACAATGCATTCCACATGTCCACAAACATTGCATGCAGCATGTCAACAAATCTGTTACTGTTACTACAGAGCATTTAAATGTGCACATTAGTCCGAATTGTACTCACCAACAGGACCACCAATCACCACACTCAGGTTGTCCAGCAGGTCTTGCTCTCTGGTAACAAGGTCAGCCCAGCAATGCTTGAGTTGGTAGTCTTTGCGCTGTGTTGAAAATTCCCTTCAGATGGTACAGCACCTTGGACCACCTGAACCTCCTCGTCTCCGTGTGATACCCGTGTATCACCCTGCCACCAGCCTCTTACATCAGGGGGAGAAAGTGGCACACCAGCCAAATGAA
Source organism: Pleurodeles waltl (assembly GCF_031143425.1). Taxonomy (NCBI): domain Eukaryota; kingdom Metazoa; phylum Chordata; class Amphibia; order Caudata; family Salamandridae; genus Pleurodeles; species Pleurodeles waltl. Next base: position 234,982,732 of record NC_090447.1, read on the forward strand.
TGTCCCCAGCTCCTCCTCACCCATTCTCCCCAGACGTGGCCTACCCAAAATGACAGAAATAATAGGTATAGGAAAAGGTACAGAGGTAAATACAGGGAAAGGAGGGAGGAAAATGAAACTTAAGTAACCCACAAACAGCCCACAATACCCCCTTCATACTCCCAACAGAACATAGACAAAATTAGACACCAAAAATGACAAAAAAAACACTTACACTGAATAACTGAGACAATTACAAAAACAACAGATGACAAATAGAATGGCACACAGGAGACAAAAGCACAATTTGGACAGACAAAACTCTTAGCACAGCCACACAGTCTAGAAGAATCACAGACTGCAAAGTGAAAGTGAAAGTACACTCACTGTACCATTTCTGTAAACAGGAAATCCTATTGCATCACTTCCTCTCTCAAATGCGATGCGTTTTTATTATGATGCATGAAAACTTTATGATGCTTACGGGCTATGCTTCAAAATTTCCGCATTCATAGTTCAATATATTTTTCATTGGTAACCAATTTCATGGGGTGCAGTGTAGGAGTTACCGCTAGGGAACAATGGATGTATAATGGCTGTGAGCATCATTTTTCAATGCATACGTGGCAATATTTGACACATATGCGTCTTTTTTTACACGTTTGCATCAAAATATCTGGCTTTAAATGTGTTTGTGTCATTTCTCTCATTTTTAAAGTACATCAAAGCTGTAACTGTACAGAGATAGGCCGTTAGGGCCTGCATTGTGTTTTCCAGTGTTTGGGCACATGTGGCAGACCACACTACTGCGGACCATAATACTCATGTTGTTGTGCCGGATGAACACTCTTAACTGACGCAACAGCAACGCAAACATTTGGAATATAAATTGGTATTCCCAAGTTTGAGCTGGTGGTGCGTCAATAGAGGATAGCAAGGCTACGCAACTTAGTACATTCGCTCATGCCTGTGAATTTATGTCTGTGAATTGGCTATTTCAATTGTTGTTGTGCCTCTGTGTGAACGTCACAAGACGTATTTTCATTAATGTGCTTGTGTGCATGTGTTGTAAATGTAGATAACCATCAGATGCCATTCAGTGTTGTACAACAGTCAGGATATGTGTTTGTTATACCCGTAGCATATAATGCTGTGTGAACTTCCCTGACTTTGGGGACCAAACATCTCCCATGACAAACTATGTACAGGATAGATAGAGGACGTTGATAATAGCAATGTTACAAGGGTAAACCAACATATGTACTGGAATGTTGGATACCACTTCCTGGTCACTTGTTTGTATACTACCCATGAGTCAGGCAATTGAACATGCTAGGTAGGTACAGTGTTTGTGACACAGAGTCCGAAAACCATTCCAAAAATGTAATGTTACACCACAGTTTCAGTCATATAAATGACCAATGTTTTTCCTGTGGCAGTGGAGGACCAGCAGACCATGCTGCAAACTTGATGGATCAGTAATATGAAACAGGCAGGTTTCATCACAACATTTGTACACAGCGTGGCCTCTAAAATTCCCACTGCAACAGGGAACATCAGTGCATCTGTGCTGAATAATCTCACATCTAGTCACCACAAAGGCACCATCACTAGGCTGCAGCCAATGTGAATCTGTGTATGGACCGTCAGGGCACAAACATGTTTTGTCCTTTCATACACATTAGCAACCCTTGTTTGTTGTGCTGGAGGCACCCTCCCAAATCCATGCATCCAGCCATAGTACACTGTCACTGTTTGTCACTCATGAATGCATGATACTCAGACAAGGGATGGGGCTGGATTAGTCTATTTGAATACATATCCCAGACCTGAGTAAACTGATTAACTATACAATACCTACCAGACACAATACTCCATGAGGAAAGAGAGGGTATGGAAAGCAACTATGAGATAAATGTAGCCACAGGGAACCTCTATGGTAACACAAAGACAGGAACCAGTCAGGCTAACAGGATGCAGGCTTTGTCAGGAACAAACATGAACAAGGCAAATACACAGTGAACAGACTCTGACTGGGAAAAGCTGGGTCAACACTTTGTGAACTAAAACTGTATTTTTGCTGTGGGCTGCAACATTGCACAATACCCCAAGGCCTGTGTTACACAAGTGATTTATACAACAATGCACAAGAAGGCTATTCATAAAATGGCAGCTTCTAAGCAGTTCCAGGCAGCAGCAATGGCAGTGCAGGTTGAAATGGCTGGTCTGCATGGAAGTGCTCACAGGTTTGTGCAGCTTCAGTCTCTCACAAGTCCTGTAGGTGTGAATCAAGTTCAAAGAGCCAACAGTACCTTTCACATGGGAAGCAATGGGCAGGTGATTACAGGTCCTACTGACTACAAGGCAGTGCATTATTGGACCTGAAGTCCATGCAGACAGATGAACTATGACTATGGCATTCCATACTAAAGAAGGAAGCACACAGGAGTCAGAATAGGAGTCTGTATGTGTGTAGATGAAGCTTATCAGGGTACAAATAGTCCATTTACAGGGCACCCTAGAGAAGGGTGGGGAGAGACTGAAAACTTGGCAGTGGCAGGACTTATTACCTGGGATGGCATGTGTAGGGCATGTCTTGTAAGGAATGCTTGTCATACCTGGGACACTCAAGCTATCCATTTTCAGCGTAGATGGACTTCTTGTCACACATGCTCCTTGCTGAGATAGCTGATGTCACACTTACTGCTGTCAATGGTGTGGTCATACATTCCTGTTCCCAATGCAATAGCACATCCTCTTATGTATGAAACTCTATTTAACCTTATGATTGATGGTGTCTTTGATGTGTGTCATGTGCTGCAATGGCCCATGTTGGCAACATGGATGTGTCTCAGAGATGTAGTCCTCTTATTTTGACCTTCACATGTGAAATAGACAGGACATATGTCATTTCCACTGTGTGTGATGTTGGGTGTACATTCATACCCATCATATGTGATGTGGCTTTTTCAGTATCCTAATCTGTATTTCTGCAATGCTCAATGAGGCTAAACTCCGATTATGATTCCTAGGGATCATGTGATGCATAAATAATTACACAGACCATAACTGAGTGATGAAGTGAGGTGTTTAATGACATATGGTAAGAAAGTGGTGATGGTGACTATAGTTAAAAGAAGTTTTGTACAATGTGTTGTCTCCAACGCAATCCTGCTGCAGTATTTGGATGGTCCTCCTCATGTTGCCAAACAGCATCCTCCTCTTCCTCCTCTTCAGGCATTTCTGGGTCTGGTTCATAGAGGGGAATGTTCCTCCTTACACAAATGTTGTGCAGGATGGCACAGGTCAAAATGATCTTGCACACCATTTCAGGGGAGTATAGGAGGCTGCCTCCAGTAATGTTCAGGCACCTGAATCTTGACTTCAGGATGCCAAAAGTCCTCTCTACTATGTGGGTGTCCTCCAATGTGCCTCTTTATAGGCACACTCTCCTGCAGTGCTTGGGTTTGCAAATGGGGTCATGATCCATGGCTGGATTCCATACCCCTGATCAGCTGAAAAAGAAAATGAGTGTACATTTTTGGATGTTGCTTGCACCTTGATTATAACTTTCCCTGGCAATTGTTATTGTGTTTTATGTGTGACTCATCTGTGTTTGTGTTATTGTGTGGGATCCTCGGCTTCTAGGATGTTCTATCAGATTTGGGTCCTTTCTTCATCTAAACTGGTGTTTGGCTGATTGACCGGAGATCAGCTGTATATTTGTAAACTTGTAGTACATTGTGTATCTCCCATGCATTATGTCATGTGAAAGAAGTGTCCATGTTTCTTCACTGGAGCTGACATGATACTTCCACACAAAGAATCAATTCCACAGTGGTGGTAACACGGTTGCACTATGTGGCCTGAACATCCCATCCAATTCAACATATGTAATAGCATGGTTAAAACAACAGTGAGGCCCTTTTATTTGGCTAGGTGAAATGTACAAAACATCTCCATAAGTTTGCAGCAGTGAAGTGTTGACAATTGACAATGCACAAATATCCCATGTGTGACAAGTTCTATGCAAACCTATTTTTGTGCCCTTACCGAGTTGGATCATGTGCAAAATGCACCTACACTACTGAACCTGCTCTAGGTAAGCTGGCTAACTTAGTTTTGGGGGTGAAAGTTTAAGTGTCAGAAGGTCCATGTGCCTGTACATCCTTTGTGTATATGTGTAATTGTCTCAATCCGTATGTGTAGCAATGTGCACTTTGCAATAATGTCACATAAAAATGTGTTCTTAGCACAGTCCACTTCCTTATTGCTAGCGGGCAATGTCACCCCAGGAGTGATGTGAGATGTTGGTACAGCCTCAATTATTCCATGTCACCTTCATTAGAATCATCATCATCATGCTATGTGTCTCATGGTGTTTGACCTGCAGCGAACCACATTACATACCCCTTACACAGTACGTATTGGTCGGAAGGCTGTGTGATTTAGTGTGATTGATGTGATAATGTAAGATTCATGTTCCAAGTTGTACTGCCAGTTAAGGCCATGTCATTGTCACTGTGTGGTTTTAAATTGGTCCCTTGTGGATCTGGAGTGGCATCTGTTGTTACTTGCATCTGTCATTTGTCCGTAGGTGTGTGTCCCATTGGGTCAGGATATCAAACATGACTAGCAGTGTCACAACCTTAGTGTCTTCCTGACCACGAGTCCATGTAGTGGTGTATGTGTTGTATGTCCTACAGGGTTGCTGTGCTGTGTGTAAATTACTGGGTTTATATACTTACCAACAAGTTGGCCATTTCCCTATCGTCCATCCTGGAAGTGTTGATTGATGGTGCAGTGGCGGAAGATGAATGAATTATGTACACTCCCAGGATACTTTGCCACGATGTTGGTGATCAGCTCCACAGTGGCCTACACATTGATGGAGTGTGTGTGCTTCCTGTTGCGTTATAGATGCTTGGTTGCAGCAGGTGGCACAATCCATACATGTGTGCAGTCAATGACACCAATCACGTGTGGGAAGCCGTTGATTTGGTAGAAGCCCTGTTTGGTCTCCTGCTGCTTCAGCTGTGTGTTGGGGAAGCTGATGTGGCGGGTGTGAGGGAGATGATGGCATCCAGTACCTTAGGTAGGTAGGCAGAGAATGAGGACTGTGAGATGCCAGCAGCCAGGGCACCAGTGGTTTGAAAAGAGCCACTTGCCAACATGTGGAGGACAGCTAGCAGCTTGCTCTCTGGTGAATGATGTGGGGTGTCTGCAAGCTGGGTGCCAACTGTGGCTCAATGTTGCGAAGCGGCTGCTGTATGGCTTGCCAGTTTGGTCTGTACCTCTGGATGATGTCAAGTTCCCTGAGGCCCTGAAGGGTTTGTCCTGGTCCAGAATATCCTCTCCTGCCTTCTGCGTTGCCTTTGGGGTTCCTGCTGGTGTGGTGGAAGCTACTGCTGTTGGTCCTGTGCTCTGTGTCTTTGTGCATGCTGAATTAATTGCACCTCCATGTTTTGCTTTTTGATCTCTGACGTTGCTTCTGTGTGTTTTCCTTAAGTACTGGTGTGTATGCCCCATCTTAACGCCTGCCCTGACCCAGGCGTTAATCGGGCTGTGCGACATTTTCCGACTCAGCCTCCCAGCTGTGCAGCATTTTTGCGTGGTTGGATGATATGGCACGTCATTAACGCAAGGCGGTTTCACGCATCCCGAAAATGAAGCACACAGCGACATTTTGACATTCGCTGGGTTGGGCGTCACAGTAGAAATATGGTGTTAGGTTTGTGCCGAATTAGCGTAAAAAAATGATGCAAATCCGGTGCAAGCAGAGTATAAATATGACCCCAAATTGGTCTGGAAAACCTTGAAACCTTTATGCTCATGTCAGTTGAATAGAATGTGCTTTCTCAGTTGAAAAACAATGACATTATAAACTTAGTTGCAAAAAAAGTGCATTGCTGCAGGAACTCTTGATTGAGTAATGCACAGTCTCTCCACAGGCCAGACTTAAAAGCAGCAACAGATGTGAATAAAACTGTGTTTTTCTGTATATGAACATCGACTGCTGGCATTGGAGCAAATATACTACTAGATTATAAGGATACATTCTTTTTAGCATTCTTTACAGCCCAGACTTCCTTTTCCGCGTTTGTGAATTCAAAAGAAGATTTATCAGAATAATTGATACGAGACGCCACACTGATTTCAAAGCTGTTTTTTTACCGAGCATCACTCAATCCTCTGGAGAAGACCCAGTGAACAGTTTGGCTAGAGGCTGCAACTTTTTAGGTAAAAAAAACACATATTTTGCGTAATTCTGTTTTTATTATTTTTTTTTTTCTGTTGGTACAGGTTATATTCTTCAGAGCCGCTGTAATTAATTTGAACAAGAGAGGTATTTACATGAATGTTGAAGACGGTAATGAGATTCACTCTAGTCCTGTGAAGACAGCCTAGTGAGGACTTGAGGCAACAGGTACAAACATTCAGGTAAATGATAGCAAATTATGCTGGCTTGAGTTAACTTTTTAATTTTCTGGGAATATCCTTTGGTAGGTCCTAATCAAGTGTTATTTTCTTTCTACAGGTTCTTTTCTCTAGTAGCCTACTCCTCTTTCCAATGTGAAGCACGACCTGACAAAAATTCACAGAAATGTCAAATGCACTCTAGCCCTTCAGGGATAATCCTGTGAAATACTCTGGAGAAAAGATGCTTACTTTAAGAAAAAGATCAGGTGTTGTGATTGAGCTACATTATACATTTTGGAGGATTTGTAAGGGTAGTTTCTGCAGGTAACATTTAGATATTGTTTTTGTTGTTTCTCTGTTGTTGCAGTTCTGTTTTCTGGAGTCCTACACAGTGAAGTTGACAAAGGGTTTTATTGATATGGATGCAAGAACTTTTGGTGCTGAGACAATCTATCTAGCCTTGCAGAGAGAGGCCAGTGAAAACATTGGACAAGCATTTGTACATCTAGGTGAAAGACTACGCATTGTCATAGATCTAGATTTCTTGCTTCAGAATTACTAAAGTATATTTTTGTTGTCCCTAATCAGATATATATTGTTTGTGCCCTTGCAGGTTCTGTTTTCTACAATGTCTCCTCTACTGACCAGGGAAAGGAAAGGGTGCTCAGAAATTTCAAATCCACTCTAGCCCTATAGAATTTTTCCGGCAATTATGTAGGACAAAATCTGCATACTTTTAGGTGAAAAAGAACAACAATTGTGAGCGGGCATAACTGTATATATCTCTGAATCTGTTAGACCCTTTTGGTGTTGCTGTGATTTCTCTTTCTCTTGATATTACAGGCTCTTTTCTCTCCCAGTAAATTAGGAGGAAGTAATAATTCACTGGAAATAAAAAGGCATTGCAAACTATACTTGCAGGTAAAATGATATATTTTGTTAGTTTCTTTTTAAATCTGCAAGATCTATTTTATGTATGGGTAAAAAGTAAACTTACTCTGTTTCTTTTTGTTGCAGGTTATGTTCCCCAAAGTCCCTTCATTGTGAATTGGCTGGAGAAGAACTCATGAGAGTTTAAGACCTGTTCTTTTTGTGCCCTTGTAGGTTCTTTTCCCAGATATTCTGACTTAACCCTTTCCCATTTGACTGTGTGTGAGATTTCTGATTTGTATAATGATCAATGTCCGACACAAAGTTGTTTGGGAATGGGTATCTACCTTGTGCACGATGTTTAATCTTCAAGTAAGTATTAACAAAGGTATTATTTTTTCAGCTCCAGTCAGGAGATGTTCCAGAAAAGACTTTGTCAATATATGCATAAATGTGGGTTAAAGCCAGACTTGTGAGGGCACTAGATTTTATTAATATTGGGGAGCTTTAGACTCTGTTTTCCATACGTGACTTACACATGTGTTTTTCTCTCCCTCTCTCTGTTATTATAGGTTTGATTCTCAGAGGCCCAACTAAGTGAATCATAGAAGAGTTAGCACACTCAAGTCTTTGAGTAAATGGTATTTGTGTTCAGGAAAAAGTGCAACATTTGTGCGGCAGCTAGATTTCATTTCTTGTGAGTGTTTTGCAAATGTTTTTTATGGCTGATATGCAAAATGTTTGCCATTAAAGGTACTATTCTCCAAGGGAGAGGTCAACAGCTGGTCTTTCTCTTATTTTTGAATATTAAATGTTCTATTACCAGAGATTCCAGTCTAACCCTTTCCCCTTGACTTTGCACTAGGTTTTTGATTTATGTGATGATCAGATTCAAGGACATATCTGGTTGGGAAAGTGTATCTAACTACACTGTGCAGAGTGTTAAGACTGCACATAAGTATTCAGTTTTCAGAACCCCAGAGCTCCTCGTCTTCACCAATGTTACTGGCTCTATAAGCTATAAAATGCTTATTTTTATAAACATTTATCTAAAAATGAGACCTCCGAGAGTAACCAAATGGTGTTTCATTAAAAGCGTACGACGCACATATGTGGGCCACTTATTTTGGCAGTGCCCGGGCCAAATTGTGATCCCAATCCAACCCTGGCAGCTGCCAAAGGGGCATGGAGTGGAATCATCTTGTGTGACCCTTCACCAGCCCTAGCAGCACCAGCAAGACTGGACCCAGGGAGAAGTTAAGGAAAGCTTTGGTGGAACACGAAAGAGAAGGGGCGGAGGAAAGCACAAGACAGGATTACATGGGGTGTGCCGTGACGTAGGCTTAACATATTACACACTTTACACAGTTAACATGTTCCAGTGCTTTTTCAAAAAGGATTTTGTATAGTAGTGGGACACTGCCTGTAAAGGTTGTTTGCTGACTCTTTTGAAGTGTTAATACACATTTCACACATCTTTCTCAATTCGATTATGTGTCAAAGTAAATGAACATTGTACCTGCCTTCTTAATTTAAATATTTTAGGATAATGCAATATGAACTTGATATCATCCCCTCAGATTTATGGGTGGTACAAATACCAGTAAGAGAGTCCTGAGCAGAATTATATTTTGCTGTCACTGGGTGCGTTTGAATGTTTAGTGCCCAAAGCCTGCAGTTTTATTGCTGTGTGTCACGTGAAAATGGCACATGTGTACCTGTTTTGGTTTGTGTGAAGAGATTGAGGCATTGTCCACAGATAACATTACTGCACTTTTTTCATATTTGCAACATACTGGGTATATGGTTTGCATAGACTGCCCTGGGCTGAAAAAACACTATGATCCTTGCTAATGTGTCCTTTGTGCCTGTATGTGTAGTTTTACCTTTAATAACATTTTGGGCCAGATCTACAAGAAAGTGGCGCATCGGTCCCGATGTGCCTGTTTTCTTGCACTGCCCCTGCCCCACCTAACGACATCATCGTTGCTCCGTATTTGCAAAACTGCACACCATGGCACTCGTTTCTCCAATAGTGACATAATTTATGATGCTATTATGGTGCTTTGCTGGATTAGCGCCATAAATTATGACGCTAGTGCAGCAAAGCACCAGGGAGGTCCATAGGTTTCTGTGGGCCTGTCATTTTAACGCCTGCCCTGAGCAGGCATTAAAAATGACAGAAGAAAAGTCACAGTGTAATCTTGTAGATTTCATTGCAGCATTTTTTGCAGCCTTCCTGCATGGGAATTCCCACCCTGCATACATTATACCTGGTGAACGTATAATGTGGGATAAGGGGTTGCAAAGTGGTGCAAAGCTAGCATTGCGCCACTGTGTAAATATGGTGTGGGTAAATGGCCTTCTTAACACCACATTTATGTCTAGAACAGCGGTCAAGCAGTCCTACTTTTATATCAATGATTGTGGCAAACTGTAGTCCTACTTCTATGTCTATAGCTTGTCCCATTTTTTTGTTTTGAGAATCTAGGGTTTGCAGTGCTCCTGGACACTTTCATTTAAAAAAAATACTAAGGCTGACACTCAAATGTGGCAGGCTGATACTGAAGGGCGGTGGTGCTGGTACAGAGACACGGATGAGGGAGGTTTAGCTCTCCCAAAATTAAAATGGTATTTTCATACATACTTTGCACAATAAGCATTTCAGTTTAGGAAGACTTTTATATCTCAAAGCTATTTAGAAATAGGTTGCTGGATATGCTGGTAAGAGAAAACCAAATTAGAGGTACTTTATGATTAAAGAAATCCTCAAAACAAGGTATTTTGAAAGAAAAGTGAATTTTCTAAATTCAATTTCATCCCATATATTAATTTAGAAACGTATTTGGACCAGGTAGAATGGGAAAAGGAAATGGCTTTTGACACATGATAGTAACCAGGTGGAAAGTTAATGGTTTTACAAAGCGAGTTGACGTTTTGATAAATAACAAATAGAAGACCTGGACTGAAATCAAACCCTTGATTAAGGTTGATAAGCTTTGGATTTAGTGGGTCTACAAGGCTCTTTATGCCATGTTTAAGCACATGGAACTTAACACTTTATCTGATAGGAATGAATTGGTGGCAAATTTAATCAACACCCCTTACGTGAAGAAACAAGAGGTCTGTAATTAATATTTGCTGTCAATAGGAAATCTGATATTTATGACAGGATGACTAAAAAAAGGATGAAAGAGGGAAATATTGTTTTGACTTGAGATTTATGGTGAAAAGTAAACAAGTTCCAATTTTACAAATTTAAAAGAGGGACATTTTATTCTATATGGTAGACATGCAGGACCCTACAACTTTTGAATAAGAGAAATGTGGACGTCCTATTCAATTTTTTAGGTGTGACACCTATGACAGCAGAGACTGGTTCCCTATCATTTGAAATTGTGGTACTATGGACAGGTTTTGGAATATTATTTTTTAATTTTAGAAGATCAATTTCAGATGCAAATCCCCCAAATTCCTATTCTTGCCCTGTCGGGCTACTGCACTATCATGGAACCTCCACTGATGTCAAAATCTCACGTTCATTTCAATGTTGCTGGCATTATCACAAAGAGAGATGAAGGTCAAAGTTCATTTAATGGTTTTTTGAATAGCTAACAAAAATGAAGAGAGTTACAGGGAGAGAGAATCTATTTTCTCTATTCTTGGGCAATGCAAATTTGTTTTGAAAGTTATGCTTCCTTATTTTGGTTGACGCAGGTCCTGATTTAGATCTTGACGGTGACAGTCCCACTGCCGTTTTCCGTCGGACAACCAGTCCGCCGCCTTGGCCATCCACCCACCCAATTTTGATGTTGGCGGGACCATGGGTAAAAGAGCTCCAGAATCCCACTGACTCTGCCAAGAATTTCCAGCTGCCTCAACGGTGGCCTTGAGAATTGGGGCTGATGGTAGGAATCCAGCCACCTTTAAAGTCAAACAGATTTGGATGTGCCCTACAGCCAAACTAACCGGGCGGCCTGACCTCCAAACCTGAGTTGGTGGATTGGGGAGAAATAAAGTAAAAACCTACTTTTTTCCCCTGTTCTGTTTCTGTTTTCAACTGACCACAACTGGAAAACACCTTCTTTCACTGCTACCACTGGACCAGGGTGAACACATGACCCTCCTGTCCCTGGACTGACAGGTGGGTAACCAACATGGGCTGTGTACATTGTGTCGTCACTGCATATGGGTACACACCCACTGCAGTCATATACATGTCAAAGTGATTTTTTGAATTAAAGTGGCATGCAAATGTCGGGAATACATTTGTGTATGAAATGGATGGAGACACATTGGTGCACAACACATATTGCACACATACCCAACTGCCATTGTGGTGTGAGTATTCATTGCAAAATGAATGCTAGCACCACAGTGATATTACATTCACACAAGTCTACTAGGTCCATGTATGCACATTGCAAGGGGTATGTGTATGTGTGTGTGTGATTTGATTGACTGGTTGAGGCTGAGGGAGCTGGAGTGGGTGATGTGGTTGTGTCTATATGTGTGCAACTTGCTAGTGAGTTTGATGTTATTGTATATGTTTGATTGTGTGTTGCGGGGTGTAACATTCAGGTGAGTGTTGTTGTGTGGTTTTTGTGCTGTGAGTAATTGTGCTTGTGTGTGACTGTGTTTGTGTCATGTGTGCTTAGTAGTGTTAATTGTTGTGTTTGTGTCATGTGTAGGTGCCATGTCAACAATGAATGCATGTTGTGTTGTGGATGTATGGCAATGTGTGTTTTCAACATGTTTGTGTTGATTTTGTGTATGCTTGTGTGTTGTAGTGTTTAACATTCAGGTGAGTGTTATGTGGTTTTTGTGATGTGAGAAATTGTGCTTGTGTGTGACTGTGCTTGTGTCAATGCATTTGGGGTAGTGTTGATTATTGTTCTTGTGTCATGTGTAGGTGTGAGGTCAACAATGTGTATGTGTTTTGGATGTGTGGCAATTTGTGTTTTCAGCATGTCTATGTTGTGATGGAATGGCTATGGATATAAGTGTGTATGCAATGAATATGTAGTGCAGGGGGACACATTTGGCTAAGGCACAGGGTGTGTGTGTGTGTGTGACTTACCTCTGTTCCAATGCCATTGCCATTGTCCAATGTCCATGGGGTCCAGCAATGGTTTTCCTCCATCAGCAATCCACCACCAGGACACCGCCTACAGGACTGCACCATTTAAATAGGGTTGACAGGAACCCATCGCCTGACACTAGGAAGAGCACTCCATTGTCGTCGTCTTTAACTCAGCTGCAATAGATCTAAATACGGAAGGCGGAACACCATTGACTTTGCAGTCTTTTTGGCTCCGCCGCCCCTGTGGATTGGCGGTAACTCCAAGATATAAATCGGGCCCTTAATCGAAATCTACACTTGCAAATGTGACTTGAGGATAAGTTGGTCATTTTACTGTTAAAGCATGGGTTTGGTCTTTGAATTTAAAGAGGCATTTACATATCTCTATAGTTTGTTTCCTCAGGGGAATTTGTAATCATTTTTATAAATTTGTGAACTATATATTCTCTACAGTTGGTGTACTTATATGTGGATTTGTGCATTAAGACCCGTTTGATATTCATGAATTTGTATCTCTAAATAAAAAGAAAAAAGAAAAAGAAAAATTAAAAAAGCTTTCTCAGAACTCTGTTTTCCTAAAGCTGCTTTCTGGCTTGTTAGCTTTCACTTGGTTTAGGAACAAAGCTAAAATTTATTATGGCAAATAGGTCTGTTGCCTTAAACACAAATTTAGTGGAAGCTCAGCTGAAGCTAAAATGTAGGACTGCAGAAAGAGTACGATTTGGGCGCAGAAGAAATGTGATTGTTCTCTATCTTGGTGTCAGGAACCTGTGTCCAAGGATACCCAGGTAAACAGTGAAAACAACAGATACAGGGCCCCAATTTAAACAAATTAGATCATCTCCATTGGTGTCCTGGGACCACAATACTGTAGAGCCAGATTGGATTCCAAGTACCCCTTTTTTAGCACTAAACGCCCAGGTTGTCTCACTGACATAATATTGTAGTAGAAAATGACTTTGACAGAAATATTGTGTCATAATTATCATTTACAACAATATCGTGCTCCTACACTTTAAATGGTAAATACCAAAAAGTTGGAAAAAATATTGTTGACAGTAACATCATTCAAAGAATCTTTTGGGATCTAACAGGCAGGTATCAGAACAAAGAGGCTGAACAAATGCATATTTCTCTACAACCCCTTGATGTTCAGTGTCCCTCCCTAAATCTTGCTCTCCCATCTCCAAGTCCTCCACTACCCCTGCAAGTGCCCATGCCCTACCCCCTACTAAGAAGTCTATCCCTCCCAAAAAAAACAATCCTCCACTAAACCTAAAACCAAGCCAACCCTCCTCCCAAGCCAGATCACAATGGCCCTCTCCAAAACCTAAACCCAACCCCCCCTGGATCCTCCCAGATAATCCCTGAGTTGCCTGCCTGTCTCCTTGATGGCCCTACTTCTAGAGGTTACAGTCAGGATTCAAGTTCAAGGCACACATCTATGTACTGTGTGCTTTACGACTGTAATATTTTGAACTGGCCCATGGCCTTTGTGTTGCACATCTCTTATATATTTTAATATGTTGGAACCAACCTGTTGTTGGGTTACTGGGTACATCTTTGTCATGCTTTTCTTTCTCTAGTATGAAGTTATTCCTGGGTAACATAAGTTGTGTGTCTGTACTTGTGTGTGGTGCTTGTGCCAAAGGCTCCCTAGGGTTAATCTGAGATCACTCAACGCAATGAAGTTTATTATTAAACCAACATCTTTTGGGATCTAACAGGCAGGCACTAGAACAAAGAGGCTGAACAAATGCATATTTCTCTAATCACCATTGAGTCTTTTTAAATGGAGTTTTTGTCTTTTGTTCCAGGTGGCACACTACAGCTACCGGGAGTGTTGATTTCAATTCTATTAGCATCTAAATGTTTACAGCCTCCTTGGAGCTGATTTTTCTACTGTTCTCTATCCAATGAGGGAGAGTTCGGGGCTTGCCCTTCTGCCTTTTTAGGTCTTCATGGATATTCTTCAAACTGCTGTTGCAGCTCTACCACCCATCCTTATACTTTACAGCAATGGGAACCTGTGGAATTGTGCTTTTGTTTGGTTTCCTGGTAATTTCCCTATCCCTGGTACTTCCTCACCAGCACTCAGTATTCCTCAAGGCAGGTTACACCCCCTCCATATACACCCAGGGCCCCACAGCCTCCAAGCCACTTATATGGCACATGTGTATCCAGTAGGATTTGGGGTTTGCCACTTCGGGATAACCCCCACAGAAACAATCAACAGAAGTTCCAGGGAAACTCTTCCATCCAGGATCAATAGCATTTCCACCCAGGGATATTCTAAGATATTAGCAAGATGGCCATCGACCCAGGGCCCCCACCTTCTCAAGGGGCCTCCACGGAAGTGATTATTCTATCCAATGCATATCTGTCTACTATTTTTGTCACTACCTAAACCACTCTCGCTGTCTCTGCCTGCAGCTCTTTCTGTGTCTCTGATTTCCTAATGCCATTTAAAGATTTTTGTGGATCCAGGTAAGACATATTTAAATTTTTGTGTGACCCAGTGTAGGAAAGTCCTCCTTTTTGCCCTGGTCACCCCCAAACATTTTGGACAGGTACTGGTGGCTACTGACTCTTGGCTGTGCCCTGGGTACTGCTAACAGTCCCAGGGCCAGGGCTCTGTGTAAAGTGGATATACAATTTAGGCTAATTATTATGTGCACAATTAACCTTCCTATAAGTCCCTAGCATATGGTAGGGCATGGAGGTTTAGGGACCCCAGCATAGGTAGTGCCCCCATAGGTGCACTGCTGAGGTGCCCAGTGTCATTTTAAAGGCAGGCCTGCCTTTCTGGCTGCTTTTAATTTAAAGTTACATGCAAACTCAACTTTGGAATTAAAAGTATTTCCAAAGTCTTAAACTACCTTATGTTTACATATAAGTCACCCCTAAGGTGTGCCCTATGTGCCCCTAGGGCTGGGTGCCATGTAAGTATAAGCAGGGTCCTTATAAAAATAGTTTTATAAACCCTGACGAGGTAAAACAGCCACATTTGTTTTTCCCTCATTGTATTGAATAGCGTCCATAGGCTAGAATGGGGAGACTTTATTTTAATTTTAAAAGTCCCCTTGAGTAACAAATACCACAAGTTTGGTATCAAATTAATTGTTATAATACATCCCACAACTTCCAGTTGTGGGATTTAATATCAATTGTTCAGGTAAAGAGTTTTAAACTTTACCTGAAAAGTTGCCAACTTCAGCCCTGCAGTGTTTTGCTGCTTTGCTCTGATTGGCCAGCCTCTGGCAGCCAAGCCAGACTGCCTTGATGGGGTGTGAAGTGGACTGGCTAAACACAAAGAGATGTGCCTGGAGAGGAGATCTCCCCTCAGCAGATAGGGAAGCTGGAAGGAGGGAGGGCTGCCAAACTGGTCTTCAAAGGTAGGGAAGGATATTTGGAGCAACCCAGCAACACCCTCACATCCTGAAAACCCTGACAATTAGGTGCCCCCTTGATTAGATTAGGAGAGGGCAGGAGAGGGGTGTGTTTAGGATTTTTTGCCACTCCAGTGTGTGGGCTCAGCCAGATGTAACCTCCAAAAATCACTTTCAGCCATGATAGATTTTTGAGGAATGTTGCTCCCTGGGATTGATTTTTGCAATACTTCCCAGGAAGTGGTCATCACAGGGGGAAGGACCCTGCCCCTGATTGGAGAACCAGGACCCCACTGTTTTTTACCAAGGAGCAAGGATAACACTGTCAGACCTTCATCCACACCTGAGATCCCCATCAGATTCCAACAAGGAAGAATGTTGGAAAATGGGTTATTGGTAGGGCAGGTAGGTACCTACACCTAGCAACAAGCCACAAACCTCCACAAAAGTACAGTTAGGTCTCAGTAAATTAATCCCAGCTCTACCCTTGGTAGCTTGGCATCGAGCGTCAAGGCTTAACTTAGGAGACAAAGTGTAAAGCATTCAAATATCACACAACAGTAATTAAATAAAACACAGGAAACAGTTTAAAAATCCAAAACCAATTTATAAAAATAGCTTATATTTTTATCTTTAAAATGACACAAAAACGATTAAAATCGGTTCAGGGGAACCGGAGATATGAATTTTTAAAGTATTATTATTTTCTAGCGCATAGAAACAAAAAGCGCCAATCGGGTCATCTGGTTGCACCAGGACCGGGACAAAGTCAAACTTTCAGGCCGACCGCGATGGAGCCCTGCTCGGCTACAGGTCGCGGGAAGCCTCGGTTAAAAAGTTACCTTCTGACTTAGTCTTTATTTTGAAGTTTTTCTTCACCGGGACGAACCTGCCAGTTGGATCCGACCTCCTGGAGCCCTTGTCCGGATACGCGAAGTCGGTTTCCTCGGTGGTGATTTCTACCTTCGGACTTAGTCGTTTTTTCGAGATGAAAATCCTTCGACCGGGGTAAACCTGGATCTTGATCCGACGTCCGTGGAGCCCTTCTCGGATACGATGGCTGGAAGGTCCCGGTCAACTTTTTACGTTCGGACTTAGTCTCTTTTTTGGATGTTTTTCTTTACCGGGACGAACCACGAAGTCAGGCCGGGTCGCGGTTGAGGCAAGCCGGCTAGAATTTCCGCGTCGGGTCGGTCACTTTATGGAGCTTTTTTCCAAAAATTCTCCAATCTTTTCCAAACTTCTGGGGCTTCACCCAGATGTTCTTTTAAGGTTCTTTTGGGGTCCACAGCTCACCCCAAGGGTCCAGAAGTTCTGTGATGGTCCTTGGGAAGTGCGGACTTCAACTCCCAGAATGCACCTGGCGCAAACTCCTTTTTGGCCACTGGACAGTGGTCAGCTGGTCACTTTTTCAGGAGTTGGTGCAGGGGACTCTGGTTAGCAATTTTTCACCTGTAGCAAACAGGGAGTCCCTCCTTGAACCAGTGGAAGCCAGGCAAAGTCCTTCTTGTGGTGAAGCCCAAGTGTGCAGCTGGTGCAGTCTTTCTGAGTGCAGGGTCCAGGTGCAGGCCAGGGGTCCAGCAGGGCAGTCCTTCTTCTTCTTGTAGTTCTTTCTTCTTGAAATTTGGTGGGGATCTGAGGCGTGGGTGCAGGTCTGCCAGTTTTATCCTTGCTCCTGGGTGAAAAGCAGGGGGGCCCTGGTTCTCCAATCAGGGACAGGGTCGTCCCCCTGTGATGACCACTTCCTGGGAAGTGTGGCAAAAATCCATCCCAGAAGGCAACAGTCTCTAAAAATCCAAAATGGATGAATCTGATTTTTGAAGGAGAGATCTGGCTGAGCCCACCCACTGGTGTGGCTAAAAATCATAAACACACCCCTCTCCTGCCCTCTCCT
This sequence comes from Pleurodeles waltl, assembly GCF_031143425.1. Taxonomy (NCBI): domain Eukaryota; kingdom Metazoa; phylum Chordata; class Amphibia; order Caudata; family Salamandridae; genus Pleurodeles; species Pleurodeles waltl. The sequence goes on from NC_090447.1 coordinate 235,000,367, forward strand.
AATCTAATCAAGGGGGCACCTAGCTGTCTGGGGTTGCAGGATGTGGGGGTGTTGCTGGGTGCTCCAGATGTCCTTCTCTGCCTTTGAAGACCAGTTTGGCAGCCCTCCCCCTTCCTGCCTCACCATCTGCTGAGGGGAGATTCTCTCCCCCAAGCACATTCCTTTGTGTGAAGTCAGGCCACTTCATACCTCATTAAAGTAGCCTGGCAGAAGCTGCTGCAGGCTGGCCAATCAGAGCACAGCAGCAAAAACAATGCAGAGCTGAAATTGGCAACTTTTTAGGTAAAGTCTAAACTTTTTACCTGCACTAGTTATATTAAATCCAACAACTGGAAGTTGTGGGATTTATTATAACAATCAATTTGATACCAAATTCTTGGTATGTAACACTTAAGGAGACTTTAAAATTTTAAATAAAGTCTGCCCATTCTAGCCTATGAAGGCCATTTACTTCAATGAGGGAAAAACGAATTTGGCTGTTTTTACCTCACCAGGGCTTATAAATTTATTTTTATAAAGTCCCTGCTTATAGTTACATGGCACCCAGCCCTAGGGGCACATAGGGCACACCTTAGGGGTGACTTATATGTAAAAATAAGGTAGTTTAAGACTTTGGAAGTACCTTTAATTCCAAAGTCGAATTTGCATATAACTTTAATTTAAAAGCAGCCAGCAAGGCAGGCTTGCTTTTAAAATGACACTGGGCACCTCAGCAATGCACCTAGGTGTGCACCACCTATGCTGTGGTCCCTAAACCTACATGCCCTACCATATACTAGGGACTTATAGGTAGGTTTACTTAGCCAGCCAATTATAATTAGCCTAATTTGCATATCCATTTTACACAGAGCACAGGCGCTGGGACTGGTTAGCAGTACCCAGGGCACCATCAGAGTCAGGAAAACACCAGCATAAAGTGGAAAATGGGGGCAAACAGTTATGGGGCCTCTGCAATCAGCCCCAGTTTCTCACACAACCCCCCCCCAGCCCACACGCCCAGGAGACTCAGCCCAACCCTGGGAGAGTCTTCCTGGCTTGTTAGGCGAGGAAGACAGTGAAGAAAACTGGCTGTCCCTTTGCAGGGCCTATTCTGCCTTACATCCCCCTGTCAGGGTCACTCCCTCTGGGTAGTGAAGCCATCCCAACAGTAAAAGGACCCAACTCAAACTGAAACTTCCCTCTAGGGGGGTCTTCCTCCTCTCTCTCTGCCAACTTGGGTAGTGAGGTGCCCACCTCCCCTACTCCAAACTTTGCTAGGGCAACACCTAGCTTACCCAAAGAGGTCACGCAACACTTGAGCAACCCCACCATGACCAATAGGGTCAGGGGGCCTACTTTGCTATTGGCTCTGGGGTCTGCCTCCCAGGCCAAGTACAGTGCTGCCAGGAAGGCTAGCACCCAGCAGAGGCTACTGACAGCTGTCAGTACCCAGAACCACACCCTAAGCTCTCCACTGACAGGTGGCTGAGCTGCTTTAGGGGCATCTTTGGGGTCCTGGCACCCCTCTTGCTGTCTAGAGTGGGGGGCTACCACCTCCTGTGGCAGACACCCTCCTTCCACTCTCCCTTCTGTCAGTGCAGGGGCAACACCTTGCATCTGGACAGCTGCCTGACTACTCAGGACTTCCTTGGGGTCAGGTGAGGCCTCACCAGTGCCAACTCTGGGCTCCCCCCCTACTGGGGCAGAAGGCCTTTGGCTCCCTGGAACTCTCTTTAAGAGTGGCCTACCCTTCCTTTTCTTCTTTCCTTTTCTTGGGGACCCCTGTCTCCTAACTGTAGGGACTGACTCCCCAGGACTTTGGGTTGGGGGGGCGCCCTGGGCGACCACCCCATCTGTGACCAGACTCACCTCTGGGAGGTCATTGCCCAGGATACAATCTAGGGGAAGGTCAGCACTGACTACCACCCTAATCCAGTCAAGGATACCCTCCCTCTCTAGGGGCACTATGGCTACAGGTTTGGAGGTGACCTCCCCTGTGGCTATCCTGACTTTCTTTGTCTTTCCTGGGACATACATGTCTGGGGTCACTAACCGGTCACTCACTACAGTGTGACTGGCACAGGTGTCTCTCAGGCCAGTGGTAGGGATCCCATTCACTTGAATGTGGTGGAAGTGCCTACTCCCACCCTCAGGGATCACCAGCTTACCATCTGGTCCTGTCTCCCAGCACAATGCTAGGAGGACTTCATCATCTGAGGAATCCTCCTCTATGGCTACACTGGACAGCCCAGTGCTAACCACCTTCTTTGGACAGGCTGCATCTCCTCTGAAGTGACCTGTCTGCTGACAGTCAAAGCAAGCCCTACTGTCCAAGAGCTTTTTTAACCCTGTGTCTCCCTGTCTCTGTATGTCAGAGTGGGAGTGGGATTTACTCTCCTCCTTCTTAGGGTTCTGGGGTACAGAGGGAGTCTCTGTGGTGGGCTTACCACCTCCCTCCTTAGGTTTTTGGGGACCTGTCCCCCCCTTCTTGGAGTCTCCCCCCTGGGACTTGACAACCACCCTGGTTCTCAACCACTCATCAGCTGCCTCCCCTAGCTCTCTAGGGTTGGTCAGCTTAGAGTCCACTAGATGCTGGCGTAACCTTTCTTGGATACAATTGGTCAAGATGTGCTCTCTCATGATCAGATTGTATAACCCCTCATAAGTATTTACTTTGTTGCCAATAATCCAGCCCTCTAGTGCCTTTAGTGAGGTGTCCACAAAGTCAACCCAAGACTGGGTACTGACCTTCTGGGTGTCCCTGAACTTCATTCTATATTGCTCTGGGGTCAGACCAAACTTCTTGACTAAGCACCTCTTCATACTAGGGTATGAATCTGCCTCCTCCCCCCTTAAGGTCAGAAGCCTATCCCTCCCTGAGTTGGGGACCAACTCCCACAAAAGGGAACCCCAGTATTGAGGCCTAACCCTTCTCATTTGGAGTGCCCTCTCAAAGGCCCCTAGCCACTTATCTATGTCATCCCCCTCTACATAAGCAGGAACCACCCCCTTGGGTAATCTGGGGCAAACTCCCCCACCCATGGACACCTCAGCTTCTTTATCGCTGCTTCCATCTCTTTTTTCTTTGTATGCCCACTTTTTCTTTTCTAGGGCCAGCTTCTCTGCTTCCAAAGCTATGTATGCTAGCTGGGCCTCCAGCTCTCTTTCTCTGATGGATGGGTTCTCTCCTCCTGAAAGGACCCCCTTCCCACCACTAGCTTTGGGCCTGCCCCTAGTGACTGTATCCAGTGAGGACCGCTCCTCCTCTTCCTCACTTGGGGTCTGATGCCTTCCCTCCCCTGAGTGGTTAGAGTTAGCATCTTCCTCTTTTTCTTCCTCCTCTGGAGCTTCCTCTGTCTCTACCTCTTGGGCCTCAGCCCATGCTGTCAGGGATTTAATCAGGATTTGCTTCCTGAGATCAGGGGTTGCAGGCAACCCCCTCTCAATACACAACCCCCTAAGCTGGACTACTGTTAGTGTGGGTAGGCTAGCCAGATCAAGCTCCATGGTTCCCTAGTTTTGTGTCAACAAAAACTTTTTGCAAAAATTGGAAACAAGAATTTAGAAAAATTACAAAAATTCAATAATTGAAATTAATCCAAATTAATTTAAAAAAAAAAATTTAAAATTAAAAATTAAAAACAATTTTTGCACTAGGACAATTTAAAGGATTTTTAATTTGTTTTATCTAAAACTGTAACGTGATATTGAACACAAGTACAGGATCCCGTCGCTGCTTCCAATTATGTTGGAAAATGGGTTATTGGTAGGGCAGGTAGGTACCTACACCTAGCAACAAGCCACAAACCTCCACAAAAGTACAGTTAGGTCTCAGTAAATTAATCCCAGCTCTACCCTTGGTAGCTTGGCATCGAGCGTCAAGGCTTAACTTAGGAGACAAAGTGTAAAGCATTCAAATATCACACAACAGTAATTAAATAAAACACAGGAAACAGTTTAAAAATCCAAAACCAATTTATAAAAATAGCTTATATTTTTATCTTTAAAATGACACAAAAACGATTAAAATCGGTTCAGGGGAACCGGAGATATGAATTTTTAAAGTATTATTATTTTCTAGCGCATAGAAACAAAAAGCGCCAATCGGGTCATCTGGTTGCACCAGGACCGGGACAAAGTCAAACTTTCAGGCCGACCGCGATGGAGCCCTGCTCGGCTACAGGTCGCGGGAAGCCTCGGTTAAAAAGTTACCTTCTGACTTAGTCTTTATTTTGAAGTTTTTCTTCACCGGGATGAACCTGCCAGTTGGATCCGACCTCCTGGAGCCCTTGTCCGGATACGCGAAGTCGGTTTCCTCGGTGGTGATTTCTACCTTCGGACTTAGTCATTTTTTCGAGATGAAAATCCTTCGACCGGGGTAAACCTGGATCTTGATCCGACGTCCGTGGAGCCCTTCTCGGATACGATGGCTGGAAGGTCCCGGTCAACTTTTTACGTTCGGACTTAGTCTCTTTTTTGGATGTTTTTCTTTACCGGGACGAACCACGAAGTCAGGCCGGGTCGCGGTTGAGGCAAGCCGGCTAGAATTTCCGCGTCGGGTCGGTCACTTTATGGAGCTTTTTTCCAAAAATTCTCCAATCTTTTCCAAACTTCTGGGGCTTCACCCAGATGTTCTTTTAAGGTTCTTTTGGGGTCCACAGCTCACCCCAAGGGTCCAGAAGTTCTGTGATGGTCCTTGGGAAGTGCGGACTTCAACTCCCAGAATGCACCTGGCGCAAACTCCTTTTTGGCCACTGGACAGTGGTCAGCTGGTCACTTTTTCAGGAGTTGGTGCAGGGGACTCTGGTTAGCAATTTTTCACCTGTAGCAAACAGGGAGTCCCTCCTTGAACCAGTGGAAGCCAGGCAAAGTCCTTCTTGTGGTGAAGCCCAAGTGTGCAGCTGGTGCAGTCTTTCTGAGTGCAGGGTCCAGGTGCAGGCCAGGGGTCCAGCAGGGCAGTCCTTCTTCTTCTTGTAGTTCTTTCTTCTTGAAATTTGGTGGGGATCTGAGGCGTGGGTGCAGGTCTGCCAGTTTTATCCTTGCTCCTGGGTGAAAAGCAGGGGGGCCCTGGTCCTCCAATCAGGGACAGGGTCGTCCCCCTGTGATGACCACTTCCTGGGAAGTGTGGCAAAAATCCATCCCAGAAGGCAACAGTCTCTAAAAATCCAAAATGGATGAATCTGATTTTTGGAGGAGAGATCTGGCTGAGCCCACCCACTGGTGTGGCTAAAAATCATAAACACACCCCTCTCCTGCCCTCTCCTAATCTAATCAAGGGGGCACCTAGCTGTCTGGGGTTGCAGGATGTGGGGGTGTTGCTGGGTGCTCCAGATGTCCTTCTCTGCCTTTGAAGACCAGTTTGGCAGCCCTCCCCCTTCCTGCCTCACCATCTGCTGAGGGGAGATTCTCTCCCCCAAGCACATTCCTTTGTGTGAAGTCAGGCCACTTCACACCTCATTAAAGTAGCCTGGCAGAAGCTGCTGCAGGCTGGCCAATCAGAGCACAGCAGCAAAAACAATGCAGAGCTGAAATTGGCAACTTTTTAGGTAAAGTCTAAACTTTTTACCTGCACTAGTTATATTAAATCCAACAACTGGAAGTTGTGGGATTTATTATAACAATCAATTTGATACCAAATTCTTGGTATGTAACACTTAAGGAGACTTTAAAATTTTAAATAAAGTCTGCCCATTCTAGCCTATGAAGGCCATTTACTTCAATGAGGGAAAAACGAATTTGGCTGTTTTTACCTCACCAGGGCTTATAAATCTATTTTTATAAAGTCCCTGCTTATAGTTACATGGCACCCAGCCCTAGGGGCACATAGGGCACACCTTAGGGGTGACTTATATGTAAAAATAAGGTAGTTTAAGACTTTGGAAGTACCTTTAATTCCAAAGTCGAATTTGCATATAACTTTAATTTAAAAGCAGCCAGCAAGGCAGGCTTGCTTTTAAAATGACACTGGGCACCTCAGCAATGCACCTAGGTGTGCACCACCTATGCTGTGGTCCCTAAACCTACATGCCCTACCATATACTAGGGACTTATAGGTAGGTTTACTTAGCCAATTATAATTAGCCTAATTTGCATATCCATTTTACACAGAGCACAGGCGCTGGGACTGGTTAGCAGTACCCAGGGCACCATCAGAGTCAGGAAAACACCAGCATAAAGTGGAAAATGGGGGCAAAAAGTTATGGGGCCTCTGCAATCAGCCCCAGTTTCTCACAAAGAACTACAGAAGAAAAGGGACTGCCCTGCTGGACCTCTGGCCTGCACCTGGACACTGCACTCTGGAGGACTCTGGAGGACTGCACCAGCTGCACAAGAAGGACTTTGCCTGGCTTCAACTGGTTCAAGGAGGGACTCCTGTTTTCTACCGGTGAAAACTTGCTAACCAGAGTCCCCCGCACCAACTCCTGAAGAAACCAACCAGCTGACCACTGTCCAGTGACCAAAAAGGAGTTTGCACCAGGTGTATTCTGGGAGTTGTAGTCCGCACCCTCATGGAGCATCTCAGAGCTTCTGGAACCTTGGGGTGAACTGTGGACCTTAAAAGAACCTTAAAAGAACATCTGGAAGAAGATCCAGAAGTTTGGAGGACTTTTGGAAAAAAAGCTCTAGCCGGCTTGCCTCAACCTCGACCCGGCCTGACTTGCAGGTTCGTCCTGGTGAAGAAAATCTCCAAAAAAAGTGACTAAGTCCGAATGTAGGAAGTTGACTGGGACCTCCCAGGCAGTGTATCTGAAGAGGGCTCCAAGGACGTTGGATCAAGATTCATGTTTGCCCTGGTGGAAGGATTTTCACCTAAAAAAAACAACTAAGTCCGAAGGTAAAAATCTCCACCGAGGGCTCCCGGCCACGCGTATCCGAGGAAGAGTTCCAGGAGGTCGGATTGGACTGGCAGGTTTGTCCCGCTGAAGAAAATCTCCAGAAAAACGTCCTAAGGTAAACTTTTGACCGAGGCCTCTGACGGGTGTAGCTGAGCCGGGCTCCATCACAGTTGGCCTTAAACTTTGACTTTGCCCCGGTCGAGGTGCGACCAGATGACCAGATTGGCACTTTTTGTTTCTATACACTAGAAAGCATTAATCCTTTAAAAATACATATCTCTGGTTCCCCTTATCCAATTCTATTGATTGTGGTGTCATTTTAAAGCTAAAAATATTTCCTATTTTTATAAATTAATTTTGGATTTTTGAACTGTTTCCTGTGTTTTATTTAATTACTTTTTTGTGGTATTTGGATGCTTCACACTTCGTCTTCTAAGCTAAGCCTTGTCTCTCGTTGCCAAGCTACCAAGGATTGAGCTAGGTTTAATTTACTGATACCTAACTTGACCTAAGTGGAGGTTGGTGGCCTATTGCTATGTGTAGGTACTTACCTGCCCTTACCAATAACCCATTTTCCAAAACCCAGTTACTGAAAGTGGAACATATAATTCAGTATAGATGGGAATATGCAGGATTTAATTAGCAGGAGGAGTGTAATCATTTTTGATGTTGTTCCTAACAGGGGCCCCATTATATGTCTTTCTGGGATCTTATAAATTCTTGACATTGCGTCCACCCTTTAATGTGCCACCCACAGAGAGTGGTAAAGTAAGCGCCCTGGATATGAAGACATGGACCTACAAAGTGCAACCCAGAACAAATCCAGGAAGTCCACCACTCCAGTCAGGCTATGTCCACTAGAAGTCTCAAACTATTTATCCAGGATCTGGAAACATTGCATCTGTAACCATCAGGATCACCGCAGCCCTGATCCTATTAAGGAATGTGCTGAAGTTTTTACTTCTTTAAATAATACCCTAACATGATATAGTGTTGTCCCTGCTTACTTCCTGATAGTAGGTATGATTATCACTTTGGAGGATTGTAGCTGGTCCATCTGTTTAACTATTCTGATGGTGGAACCAGCGGGGGCACTGCTGTCAGAAAAATAATTGGTCCGTCTGATGTAAATACTTTATGTAGACTGTCAGTTTGGTTGTCAAGCTACTTTACCATATATGTGTTGGAGTACCCTGTCTGATAAACTCTAAAGCTGGCCCTATAGAGTTGCCATTGACCCTGTACAGCACTCTGTTGCCTTTTGGCTAGGTTTGTGCTATTCAAGTACCACCTACACGCATATGTTGATCCACTGACATCAAGGATTAAATATTACTGCCCAACAGTTGCAGAAGATGGGGCTACAGTCGGCATATATCTTTCCTTAACATTAAGGGCCTCATTACGACCTTGGCGTTCTGACGGTAAGATCAACGCAGTGTCGTCTGCCAAAAGACCCCCATGTTGGCGTTCATCCAACCACTGTATTAAGGGTCACACTATAAAGTCCTTAAAAAGACAGCCACTAATCTTAAACTGCCAGGACACTGGAGGATGGAAACTAGGTGGTCCCACCACCACCACTGCCATCCCAACAAAAATCCTTCTATCAGATTATGATCCACAAATCATGACTGCGGTTCTTCCATGACAGAAAACCATTGGCGATGCGAACTGTGGCAATCTGAACTCACATCACACAGAACACCACTCCACATTGGATAGTTTGAATACCCCACACCTGACACACATCCACACACCCATCACACCTACACACTGCACTATATAATACACCCTGACACATCCCACAATCCTTTGCAAACAGAATGCCACTCACAGCCACAGAGAGAGAAGAACAATCCTAGATTTAGCAAAAAAAATATTTTGGTACCTATACACATTTCATAATGCATACATCCCACACCTGCACAACAGACACAACACACAAGTTACTATCAAACACAGTACTCAACAACCATCACCCACTCACCTCACAGAACCTACACCTCATCACTAGTGGTTCCTTCCATCTTTGTTGTTACACTACCTCACCCTCTTTACCACAGCTATCACGTCCCCACAAACACATCCACGTTTCACAGATGACAAGTTCAGGGTGATGATGGACAAAATTGTCAGGGCAGAGCCAAACCTTTTCAGAGCACAGGTCCAGCAAACATAAATAGCCAGGAAAATGGAGGGTTAATTCTGTAGGCAGCTACCCGCGCACAAGGGACAACATCAGAAAGAGGTGGAAGGAACTCAGGTGCAAGGTACGTTCCATGGCATCCACAAACCAGTTGGCAGTACTCAAGACTAGCGTTGGGCCCCCACCTCCTCCCCCACAGTTCACCTCATGGGAGGAGACGGTCTTGGACATCCTGCATTCTGAGAGCCTGACAGGAGTTCCTGGGTGAGTGGAGTCTGGTGAGTCCCCAAAACATTCATGCCATTAAAGGTTTTGTCTTGCATGCTCCCTCACCTTTCCCCACCTCAATTACCAAACCACCCACCACCCCTCTGTGCCAAATATACAAATACCACTCTCTGGCATGCCACATGTCTACTAAGCCCACCTGGCTCCACAGTCCTTGGAAATGGCACGTGAAATACTGGGAACTGACAGCACTACAACTCCAAGAAGGCACTATTCCACCATAAAGAAAATCAGTACAGTACATTCATTTTGAAATATCTTGCATGTGAAACTAGCAAGTAATGTAACCCATCATGAATGTTTCACTATTAAACAGTTTATGACAATGACAGCTATGCAATGTCCACTTCCACTACCATTAATAGCAAAACACAGCTACATCTGAATGCCCTATCAAATTGCCCCTAGAGAAAGTTTCCTAAGATTGATATTGACTCACCTGGGGTGGAGTACTAAATGCCAAACCGGATGCACTTGCAGTACACCCAGATGGAGGCCAATGCCAACTACTAACTCCTATACTGTGTGCCAACTCTGACACGATTATGCATTGTTTACTTTTCATTTGGATATATGATGGCATATGCTATACTAGGCAAGAAATGTAATCACTAATGTCATTAGTCAGCCAACATAAGAGGGTATCAGCAGTCATCGAACATTGTCAAACAGCTTATAGCATGGTGTATGGAATTGAAAATTCTGAGTCTCATTCCTTTCTAACTAAGATTTGTTAGATGCTGTCATTGTCATTTCAGGGGAGCATGTAAAGGCAGTGTTGCATCTCACACAACATCACTTCTACTCAAACTTAAACATGACTTGTTTTATCACATGCAGCAACTGTGTGTTTCACTTCTCCCACAGGTAACCTTGCCAATGTGACCATAGGGAGGATACCAGAGACAGCCACAACCCCTCTGGATGAAGGCCCCAGTGAGGACAACACCCCTGGATGTTTGGAAACTGACGACGAATCACCTGGTCAGTTAACAGCTGTCATCCCCACCCTGCCTACATTGACTCCCCCCAGCCCTGTTGCTTCAACATCTCAGGCGAACATTCGGCCCAAACCTGAATCCCAAGGACTGTTACTTCCATTGTATACCCCCAGTACAGGTACCTGAGTCTTCTCTTGTTACCCCCAACAATGATGGACCTGCCACTACTGGCAGTGGGCACACTGTGCCAGGGGGCACAGGCACATGGGGTATGGTGTCTGGGAGAGATGGTGTGGGCCAAAGGATGGGGACATAACGGTACAATACTGACCAGGAAACCATCCCCCTAGTCTTAAGTGCCTACCAAAATTCCAAAGGCATGATGAAGCAGGTGCGCATCATGATGGGGGAAATCCAACAGCTGCAGAGGGACAACCACCAGGAAGCCATACAGCAGTGGCAGGTACAAAATGCCATCCTGACTTCCTTTGCTGGGGTGCTCCGGGGCATCAACATGACCCTGAGTGGGTCTACCACACATCAGGCCTCTGCCACTATTAATAAGTCATCAGACCCTTCATCATCTGAGGCTGCGAGTGGAATGGAGGCCCGGCCAGGGGAAGGACATGCCTCAGAAACCCTACCCTCTGTAGTAGAGGAACTCCGCCGCAAATATGGATGTCCACCCAGGCATCCAGGAGGAGCAGACACTAAGACCAAATCCACTGCCAGGAAGTGAACCTCTCCTGATTGTTTCCCTTTGAGTGTCACAGATACACCCTGTTGACTGTTCTGATACCCAACTCTATTTTTATGTGGTGCAAGAACACTGGACTTCTGTTTCTAATATTGAAGCAGCTACCCTGATGATTTAATCCGCCATGACTGCAATATTTACTGTCAATTATAGACTAGAAAATGGAATCTCACTTTTTGGAACATATCACAAACCTTTGGTGAGCTAAAGTACTGATTTATCAGATCTGCCTGATGTCTCCAGCTTCATCTTCATCGGGCTTATCCTCACTTGCCAATTCTGCATTTCCACCCACAGGTTCTGTTGGCTCCTCCTCATTTGGAATGAATGGTACATGATGTCTCAGGGCAAGGTTGTGGGGCATGCAGCAGGCAAAAGACCTTTTTGGGTGAGATGAGGAGGGCTCCTCCAGATTTGTCCAGGCTGCAAACTCTTGCTTTGAGGAGCCCAAAAGTCCATTCCATGACACACCTTGTCCTTCTGTGGGCCTTAGTGAAGTGGACTTCCCTTGGCGTGGTTGGCTACCTCACTGGTGTCAATAACCAAGGACGGTTTGGATGGCCAGAGTCACCTGTAACGAATAGGCATAACAACACAAACATATATCTTGGACATGCACATTTGTGATAGCAGGAGAAAAACTTTGCAGAAACACCTCATATGTGACTTACCAACCAGTCAGGCCCTCTTCTTGTAGAGCTGTGTCATCAGCAGTGAGATATTGCTTTTCCACATGATAAAAGAATCATCGACTGATCCTGGATACGTTGCACATACTCGTGAAATGTAATGGTCTGCCAAACACACCATTTGGATGTTGGAGTGATAGTTTTTCCTGTTCCTATGTACATACTCATTGGCACTAGGGGGAACCTAGGCTATATGGGTTTCATCTATGGCTCCAACCGCATGTAGAATATGTCTCAAAGAACAATACTCTGACTTCACACAGGCCAAATCTTCACATTGGGGAAACCTAATGTAGCTGTCCAGGTGCTTCAACAGTGCAGACAGTACAGACTTCAAAACCAGACTGAATGTGGCTGAAACATCACTGCAGTTAGGGCCACCATATTCTGAAAGGATATAGGCCCTCATTACAACTCTGGTGGTCAAAGACCGCCAGGGCTGTTTCGTTGGAAGTATCGCCAACAAGCTGGCTGTGCTTCCCTTGGAATTACGACCACGGCGGTTTCCCGCCATGTTGGTCCCGGCGGTTGTAATCCCCCAGTGCCCAGGGTATTACGAGTCCCCTTCCTGCCAGCCTTTTCATGGCGGTATGAACCGCCATGAAAAGGCTGGCAGAAAGGAGAGTCGCAGGGCCCCCTGCCACGGCCCCATGGAGCTTTTTACTGTCTGCATAGCAGACAGTGAAAAGCGCAACGGGTCCAACTGCACCCGTCGCACCGTGGCAACACTGCCGGCTCCATTTGGAGACCGGCTCCCGTGTTGCGGCCGATATCCCCGCTGGGCAGAAAACTAGGTTTCCGCCCGCCAGCCCAGCAGGGATCTCGAAATGGCATTGGCAGCCGCACAGCGGATAGACCACTGACATGACTAGAACAATGGAAGGTATGGTATTGGGATTGTGGATGACGGGCATCAAATTGGGCTTCAACTGATGACATGGATCCATGATTGTATGCCTATTCAGGCCTATATTTACATGATTGTGCAGGTCTACTGGTGGGCGGTACGCTCTAGGTTGTCTTCTTCTCCTCATGCTAGGGTAACTATGTGGGACAGAAACAGATTGTAGGTGAATTTTACAATGTACACATAATGAATATGCTCATATACAAGTCACACATATCTCCATATGACGTTAGATGAAACACTTGACATTTGATGTACAGCATTCTATGTCAGTTCCCTTTTGATGTAGATTCCCTAAACCCTCTAAACCCTTAGATGTACTATATATATATATATATACATATATATATATATATGCCTGGTAGTGTTTGATAGTCCTTCCTAGTTTACATGTGAGACATCTTTGTTGCACCGATACTGCATTGGCGTCACAAATATGTTGTTGCATGTAGATTTTCATTTCCATTACCAGCCATACCTTTTTTATACAGCTTTTGCTACTCACATGCACACTGAGGCTACTAAACATGAAAGCAGCACTTGAAATGTGTTCATACAAAATAGTTTATAGTAAATGACACACCTTCTATTACTTTCCCATTCATATATTTGCCTCAAAATGGCAGTTTCCTGACCTACTGTACTGGACATGAGAGAGTGAACTACCTCTGCCAGGGGATGTTGTCATGGTGGTATGTGGTTACAACCTCGGTGGACACTGCCAAAGGAACACATTGCTGACTTGGGCTAATGGCGATGACCACCGGCGGTGAGGACCAGGGTCAAGACTGATTTGCATATGGCTGGGTCCAACCTGGGGTGGCATGGTGAGCAAAAGAACGATGGATTAAACCCAGATCTGTGACTGGGAGTGAGTGTTTGCATTGTTCAGCACTCGGTCCATCATCCTTTTGTGCTCAACACTGATGGCAGCCAGTCACCATTCGTCTACTGTCCCTCCTCCACTATCCTCTTCCCAATTCCAACACCCTCATCCCTGACCCAGCCAAAGTACACAGACCACGAGGCATGCATCCACCTCAACATCTAAGGGTGGCTCAGACAAAATTATGCACCACAAAACACACCACTGGTATGCACACAAGCAACATTCAGATTCACACACAGCAAGTCACAACCTGCCCTGACACCGCTCACCCCAGCATCAGTGACAGCACACTTGACACACCTGCAGACATCACACCAACAATCACAGATCTAGCCATTGCAAAATCCTTTCCACAGACAGCACAACAGCATGCCCTCAGACATCCACCCCTGTCACCACACCCACAAACACCACAACCACTGACACACCTTCATGCAGCACATCCACCATACCTGCAGTCACCACCTCAACAGACACTTATCCACCCACCACACCATTCCCAGCACTTCCACCCCCCATCCCAATACACATAAGCGCCCTCACTCACCCACCCAATAGATGCCCACCACACACATACCTTGTATATTCATACGCCCAAGACATCTACACCAACACCTCAGACAACCACTCCCTCTCCCTCCTCACCCAAGCCCTTTTGCTATGACTGTCCCAGTGTGTCTAAAAAAGCTTTCCTTTCTGAGTTTGCCCTTTTCCCTACTTCTCTCCCCACATGATACTCCTAGACGTTCAGAGTCCCTCCACAAATCTGGCCCTTCCACCTCCAAGACATCCCCTGCCCCCTGCAAGTAGCCATGCCCCTCCCCCTGCCAAGAAGTCTACCCCTCACAAAACAAAATCCTCCACAAACCTAAAACAAAGCCAACCCCCTCTTCCAAGCCAGATCACAAAAGCCCCCTCCAAAACCTAAACCCAAACCTCCGCAACACCCCCCCCAGATAACTACTGAGTTGCCCGCCTGCTCCCTTGGTGCCCCTACCTGTAGAGGATACAGTCAGGAGTCAAGTTCGGGGCACACATCTGTGCACTGTGTGCATCAAGACTGTAATATTTTGGACTTACCTATGGCCTTTGTGTTGTACATCTCCTATTTATTTTAATATATTGGAACTAACCTGTTGTTGGTTTCCTGAGTACTTCTTTGTCATGCATTTCTTTCTCTAGTATTGAGTTATTCCTGGCTGACATTAGTTGTGTGTCTGTTCTTGTGTATGGTGCTTGCGCTACCTGTGTTGTTAAGCCAGTACATAATGTTCTATGCAGTGCTTTTGTCTGACAGTGCTAGGGTGTGTGTTGTGTGGTGGACATTTGTGTGTTGAAGATATTTTGTTGTGTTGATATTGTGTGGGGTTTGTGTTGACATGTGTTTCTTGGTGTATTGTGTGTCTTTTTGTGCTTTGACTGTGTGCGTGTTTTGTGCATGGTATGCTGGAGACGATGTTCTGTGTAAGTCGATCGGTAAGTAGTATAGTTGTGTAATTGTGTGTGTTTGTTCTCTGTTGGTGTTACATTGTGATGTATGTGTGGTGTGTCCCTGGGTAGTGTCTGATGTGGGTCCCTGTCAGGAGATTGAATATGATGCGGTTGTGTTGTAATTGCCACCTGTTGGTGTTGTGTGGTACTGTGAGTGGGTGGACCTGTGCAGTGTTTCCATGCGTACATGAATATGTTCGTGATGTGTGTGTGTGTGGTGGCTGTAGCATGGCTGTTGTGTATGCGTGGTTGTGTGTGTGCTGTATCTGAGTGTGCATGTCAGTGTACTGTTACGCATAAGTGTCACCCTCGCACCCCCTTCCTGAATGTATGTTGTGCAAGTGTACAAAGATTGACAATATACAACAGTGACAGGTTAGTGTCTGTACTTACGGTTGCTGTCATCATCATCGTTGCAGATTCTGAAGTCTTTGAACAAGCAGGATCAGCGAGATGACATGTAGTGCTGGATCCATGGCGGCTCCGGATGAGTATGGCTTCCTGAAGGTGTCTCCTTTTATGAAGTCCATTTCCATGTGTGTTTCTGTGGTAGGGCGACCGCTGCAGAAGGCTTGGTGGTGTGCAACCTCTTAATCTGTCCGGTGGAAACATGGTCTCTGCTGATCTGCAGGTGGCTACTATAATCCTTGGTGGCCAGACCTGAGTGGCGGTGCTGGCGGGGCTTTGGCTGTATTCTGTTGTGAATACAACCATGGTCATAATTTGGCGGTCTTGTCTGCCAGCCTGTTGGTGGTACAACTGCCACAGCCAATAAGGTGGTCTAGATCGCCAAGGTCATAATGAGGCACTAAGTGCAGTTATTTCACACTGGATTTTTTTATCTTTCTTTATGCAGTGTCTCTTCCTGCAAGTAGAATACATATTTTCCTTCTGTTCTTTATTTAGCTCAGTGTGGTCCTCTTATGCTTCCCACCTACCAAGGTTTTTCTTCATAATTGTTTATTATGATTGTTTATTAAAACTCCACTTTGCTGCATCACTACGTGGCAACCATCCATTTTCTGCCATAATAATAATTGTTCATTCAAATATTGATTTAATGGCAGTAAAAATTCAACCATATTATTTGGCATTGAAAAGAGAATTTAGCAGTGAAAGTGTATCTATTTAATCTCTCAGCTCGTAATGAAAGCATTTGAGTTGAGCATCATCTGACCATCATACTTCAGCCATATTCACATTTAATACTACATGAGACAATTAGAAATCTGGGACCTTGCATGATGGAAATGTATTTTCTCACACTAAACTGCAAGGTGAACATCTGACAAGTTATCACTGATGATGCCTTATGAACTAAGACAGTACACAGAAATTAGTTGCAAATTGCACACCAACTTTCTGTGTGAACTTTCTCAGATTTTACAATGTGACCTATTTATAAATATGACATGCTGCAAAATATCCAGTTGTGAAATGCTGCAGTCACTACCTGCCTATTGAACAGTAATCAAGCAGTACACTATTTGCAACCAACCCCAGGTGATTAGCTACAAATACTGTGGCCAGTAAGGGACAGCAATCAACGATCCTCGGACCATATTTATACTTTTTCAGCATTTAATTTTTGATGCAAATGTGGTGCAAAAGTACAAAATACAATTAGATTTTGTCATTTTGTGCCGCTTTTGCGTCAATAAATTATGCAAATGCAGCACTAATAAAGTATAAGTATGGGCCCTAGTGTCTGCACTCCCATGTGGGAAACACTTTTCTGAATCAGCTCTTCTTCCTTAATGGTATGTATGCCACTTAAAAATATGTAGTCTATTCAAGAAATGGTAGCATGGGATTGCCCTGTTAAACTTCCTGCTCCACACAGGGTAACCCAACACAACTCATAAAAGAAAAGGGAAGGTGTCTCAAGGGATACCCTGCTCTTTGAGAATCAGTTACCACATACATTGATGTGTTGGTAAGAGAATAATGGCCTGTGACAGCAATTAGGGTCACAACCAATTGATACATACTATTCTGACTCTGAATTGGAGGGAAATAACTGGTTCTAACACCCTTCTAATTGCAATTTAGAATGCATTGTGAAGTCAATTTTTCATTTTAGAAATGTTTTTTCAACTAACAAAATGGATTTAGTAAATTGCACATTGCAATTTTACATTTGGAAGCCATGAGATTTTGTCACCACATAAATACTTAGAGTAGTCCACCAAGATGCCTTGAAACAGTTAACATTTAGAAAAATTGTTGTCACCCTTACTTATAAACCTCCATAACTAAACTTACTGTAGTGTGACCACTTGGTGTCACATGACTTTGATGGCTACATTACAAGAACGCCAAAATTCCAGATTCAGTTGAAAATGCTTTTTTGACTTAACTAAGATTCCAGTTTGGGCATTTAGGGGGTCATTACAGCATTGGCGGTAAAAGCCGCATACCGCCGTGCAGAAGACAGCCAACACACTGCTGTGGAATTCCGCCACGGTCAATCTGACCCAAAGGCTGGAATCCACCAAAATCTAGACACCCACACAAGTCCGCCACACCAAAGGTAAGTCATAAACTGGCGATAACAAATTCTCCACCATCACGCCAACAGGAATACGCCTACACTATCACGACCCACGAATCCATGTCGCCGTCTTTCAACCGCGGTATTCCATTGGCGGTACACACCGCCGCCCTCCAAATATACACACATATACAAAACACATCCACATTGGACAATTCGAAATACACACACCACTCCCACACACCCAATACAATATAAAACACACGCCCACATCACCCACAAACCCTTACTACCAAAATTGAGAAAGAAGTCCAGAGAGAGACACAATCAGAAAGAACAATAGCATCCACAGGCACTCAACACCATCACCCACATAGCATCCACGCACCTCACACAACACACCTCTAAAATCACCCCACACATCACAACACACACCACCCCACACATCACCCACACCACCCCATGGCACGGCAAAGACACCCCAGGTTCTCTGAGGAGGAGCTCAGGGTAATGGTGGAGGAAATCATCCAGGTAGAGCCACAGCTATTCGGATCAGAGGTACAGCACACCTCCAAAGCTAGGAAGATGGAGCTATGGCGAAGAATCGTGGACAGGGTCAACACAGTGGGACAGCACCCAAGAAATAGGGATGACATCAGGAAGAGGTGGAACGACCTACGGGGGAAGGTGTGTTCCGTGGTCTCAAGACACCACATTGCGGTACAGAGGACTGGCGGCGGACCCCCACCTCCTCCCCCACAAATAACAACATGGGAGGAGCAGGTCTTGGCTATTCTGCATCCTGAGGGCCTTGCTCACACTGGCACAGACCACTACAGAGCTTCCCCCCTTTGGAAACACCAGCACAGCACCCACCCAGTGCCTCTGTCCCCATGACACGTCAAGCAGCAGTGTGTCCACCACTACAGGGAACCCAGGATAACCCACCACCCCAACAACACCAGGGACCTGGGGGCAGTGGTAGTGGGCACACGGTTCAGGGGACAGAGGTCCAGGAACACAGGGGAACTGGGAGGGCTGCTGTGCGACAGGGGGAAGACAGGCCCAGGGAACCCAGTCTCCATGAGGCCCTTTCCAACATCATGGAAGCCTACCACCATTCCCAGGAGACAATGGCAATGGTACTGGCCAAGTTTCAGGAGACCCAGTGGCTGCAGGGAGGAACTCAGATCCATCAATTCCACCCTGGGCCATTGTAGGGGTGCTGAAGGAACTCCTCAACACAAGGAAGGACACTGTGGCACAACAAGGGGCCCCTGACACTATCACGGACTATGAACTGCCCACCACCTCTGCCGGCGCTAGTGGACAGGAGGCACCGCAACAGGACCACAACACCAGCACCCCACCCCCTGCAGATGGAGAGCCACACCACAAGCGTTCCCTGAGATCCAGGACAAAGACAGAGAAGAATGCCAAGACCCCCGCCAAGAAATGAGACCACCCTAATTGTCATCCTTTTGTCCCACCTTGTCACCCTGTCCATCCTTAAACTGCCCCAGCTCCACTTCCTATGCCCCTTTGGACAATGCACCTGTGAGACTAATAGACTGGACTCTGCCATGGACATTCCTCTACCATCACCCCTCACCATTCTACAACTCCCTCCAATATTGAGCACTTAAATAAACACCCTTAAAGCACAAAACAATCAGGAGTCTGTCTGTGATTTCGAAATAGTGTATTAGCAATTACAGTGGCAAAATGCTCTTTCAAATGTAATGTCAACATACCTATGTCACACAGCTCTAGTCCATGAGGAAACAAAGCAGATGTCACACAGTGGGACCCACACCTGTGAAATCGTAAGGGAAAGTGACAACTCAGTGACCATACACTGGGTGAAAATGACAGACAGTAGAGAGGTAGTTGATTAAAATCAGATGTAGTAGGCAGTGTTGTCTTCTTACCTGTGTCTCACTGGAAGTAGTGCATGATCATTGTGTTCCTGTTGTCGATGTCCTCTTCTTCTGCTTCCTCGTCTTCACTGTCCACAGGGTCCACAGCTGCCACAACAGCTCCATCTGGACCATCCTCCTGCAGAAAAGGCACCTGCCGTCGCAAAGCCAAGTTGTGAAGCATACAGCAGGCCACGATGATCTGGCACACCTTCTTTGGTGAGTAGAATAGGGAACCACCTGTCAATGGAGGCACAAGAACCTGGCCTTCAGGAGGCCGAAGGTCAGCTCTATAATCCTCCTAGTTTGCCCATGGGCCTTATTGTAGTGTTCCTCTGCTCTTGTCCTGGGATTCCTCACTGGAGTCAGTAGCCATAAGAGGTTGGGGTAACCAGAGTCACCTGCAAATGGCGAGGGACAACTGTTAGACACACACTGACTCACAGGGACATCAACAGACCCATACAACTAGTCCCACTGATTTGGGTCCAGGTGCTCACCTAATAGCCACACCTGATGCCTCTGGAGTTGCCCCATCACATAAGGGATGCTGCTTTTCCGCAGGATGTAAGCGTCATGCACTGAGCCAGGGAATTTGGCATTAACAAGGGAGATCTACTGGTCTGCCAAACACACCATCTGCACATTCATCGAATGGTAACTCTTCCGGTTTCTCTACACCTGTTCACTCCTGCGTGGGGGTACCAAGGCCACGTGTCACATCAATGGCACCTATGACGTTGGGAATATGTCCCAGGACATAGAAGTCACCTTTCACTGTAGAAACATCCTCCACCTGAGGGAAAACGATGTAGCTCCGCATGTGTTTCAGCAGGGCAGACAACACTCTGGACAACATGTTGGAAAACATAGGCTGGGACATCCCTGATGCTATGACCACTGTTGTTTGAAAAGACCCACTTGCTAGGAAATGGAGTACTGACAGCACCTGCACTTGAGGGGGGATTCCTGTGGGATGGCGGATATCTGACATCAGGTCTGGCTCCAACTGGGCACACAGTTCCAGGATTGTGGCACGATCAAGCCTGAAGGTGATGATCAAATGTCTTTCATCAATTTTCGAGAGGTCCACCAGCGGTCTGTACACCGGAGGATGCTGCCATCTTCTCACATGCCCCAGCGGACAGTGCCTATGGAGGGGAACAGCGAGCAGAGAGTGAACCAACTCGGAGGTACGTAAACACAGCTTACTCTGAAAATATTCATAAATCTAGGGGCCAGATGTAGGAAACCTTTTGCGCGTCGCAAACTGCGAAAAACGTAGGCTTAACGCGATGCACAACCTCAAATTGCGAGTCGGTACCGACTCGCAATTTGAGGCTGCGACTCGCAAATAGGAAGGGGTGTTCCCTTCCTATATGCGACCGTATCGCCATGCTGAGTTGGTTTGTGACCGCAAATGCGGTCACAAACCAACTCGCAGTTACCATCCACTTGAAGTGGATGGTAACACATTCGCAAAAGGAAAGGGGTCCCCATTGGACCACTTCCCCTTTGTGAATGCCACTAAAAATATTTTTTCAGAGCAGGCAGTGGTCCTGAGGACCACTGCCTACTCTGAAAAAAACTAAACCAAATGGTTTTGGAAGTTTTTCGTTTTGCAGCTCGTTTTCCTTTAAGGATAACGGGCTGCAAAAAGCAAAAAAAAAAAAACTGCTTTATTTAAAAGCAGTCACAGACATGGTGGTCTGCTGTCTCCAGCAGGCCACCATCCCTGTGAGTGCATTGACTCGCTAGGGGGCCGCAAACTGCGACCCACCTCATTAATATTCATGAGGTGGGTCTTTGCGACCCCATAGTGAGTCACAGAAGGTGTCTGAGACACCTTTCTGCATAATATTTTGCGAGTTGCAAATTGCGAGTCGCTGTGACTCGCAATTTGCAATTCGCAAAATATTTTTTTGCTACATCTGCCCCTAGATTTGCCTGTATCAGTGGTTAGGCAAGGCCTAGGTATGTGTGACGCAGTCAAAAATAATGCCATGTGGGCCCCTGAAATGGCGGCTGCCTGACCTGTAGAGTGGGACAGGGGGATATGAGGTAACTGCGCTGGCGGTACACCGTCGCGGGAGGCGGTCGAAGACCGCTGCGCAATTCTGCATTGGTTAACATTGGGCTCTATGGGTCCCAGGAGCAAATGACGATGTATGCCGGCGGTGGCGGTACGCACCACCGCAGACGTTGTTGTAATTTAGAAGTGATTAGATTAAGCATTAGCAGAAGATATCTTGTATTTAGCAACTATTGTGAACATTTCGCGGAATCCATTTGTATTCATGGCAGCCACATGCTGCCATGTGCTCGCCATGTGCTCTGTCCTACCTTCCTGTTAACTACTCTTGAAAATCTGTCTAGTGACAAGTTATATTTAGCATCTCCCACTTTGCACATGCCCAGTAAGGTCTGCAGCTGTTAGTAATTAGTAACAGACAGTAATTTGTCTACTAGTCCTTGAAAACTGTTAGCCTCTCCTACCTGTCGACTGTGCATTTCCATATGACCTCATATGTATATAAGTCTTGCTTCTATAATTGTACCACCTTATTTTTAGCCCCTGCGTGGGTATAAAAGGACCATGCTCTCTTAGTTCAGTGTGCTACTTCAAACATTACCGAAGGGTGCTGTTTGAACTGTAGTACCACCTCTTGAGGTTTAATAAACTTTGGGGGTCATTCCGACCCCGGCGGTCAAGGACCGCCGGGGCCGGGGATGCGGGAGCACCGCCAACAGGCTGGCGGTGCCCCACCGGGCATTCTGACCGCGGCGGTTTGGCCGCGGTCAGACAAGGAAAACTGGCGGTCTCCCGCCGGTTTTCCGCTGCCCTTGGAATCCCCCATGGCAGCGCAGCTTGCTGCGCCGCCATGGGGGATTCTGACACCCCCTACCGCCATCCTGTTCCTGGCGGTTCGCATGGGCACTGCAGGGGCCCCCGTAAGAGGGCCCCACTGTGTATTTCAGTGTCTACAATGCAGACACTGAAATACGCGACGGGTGCAAACTGCACCCGTCGCACATACCCACTCCGCCGGCTCCATTCGGAGCCGGCTTCCTTGTGGGGAGGGGTTTCCCGCTGGGCTGGCGGGCAGCCTCCTGGCGGTCGCCCGCCAGCCCAGCGGGAAAGCCTGAATGGCCTCCGCGGTCTTTCGACCGCTGAGCGGCCATATGTCGGAATCACCCCCTTTGTCTTTTATTTCAGTTTCTGTGCCAACTTCTTCTGATATGGTCTGAGGACTTTGTGCAGAGAAGGGTGAACCCCTTGCACTAGTAGGCCTTGCTGAGGCTTACTTCGACAATGTGACTGCCATTTTCTCTCTGTTTAATCACTCAATACCTGATCTTCGACAGGAGAGGACCTACACTGCAAGTGCTGCTGTGACCTCAGTCTGGAAGAGACAATGGCTTGTGTGTCTGGCGAAAGGGCCCCTGCCTTCAGCATGGAGGAGTTGGAGAAACTTGTGAATGGGGTCCTCCCCAGTATACGCTACTCTACGGTCCTCCAGACAAACAGTTATTTACACTGTGAGCATGCTGTATGGGCAATGCCTGTGTGGTGTGGGGTGGATGAAAGATAGGGGGGGTGAGAATGAGGTGTGCATCAAACGACGGTGAGTGCATGTGCGTCATGGCAAGGGTAGGGATGCAGGCCAATGACTATGACGGTGCAGTTGGTAATTACTTCTCTTTTCCCCTGTACAATTCCTGTAGGTCAGCACCCACCAGAAGAAGGACATCTGGCGTGCCATCGCCAAGGAAGTCCGGACCCTGGGGGTCTACCACAGACGGAGCACCCACTGCCGGAAAAGATGGGAGGACATTCGCCGCTGGAGCAAGAAGACGCCGGAGGCCCAGATGGGGATGGCCTCCCAACGTGGGAGAGGTGCCCATCACAGAATGTCCCCCCTGATGTTCAGGATCCTGGCGGTGGCCTATCCGGAGTTGGATGGGCGCTTGAAGGCATCACAGCAGCCACAAGGGGGTGAGTACACTCTCATTCTGCTGATTCAGCACGCATTTTAGGTGTCTGGGTGGGGGAGGTGGGCTGTGGGTTCCCCTAGGCCAGGGTAAGTTTGGTAGTTAAGTTCCCTACTTCAGGCAGGCCCTGTGGCACCCCACCCACCTGTGTACAGTGCCAACTACACCTAGTCAGGCTCCTGTGACATCCATGTGTACAGAAATCGGCCATAGCCTTGTAAGCCATGTCCCAGGGATTGAATAGTGGATCCCAAGTGCGCAGCGCAGTGCAGGGGGCTTCTGTGTCTTTCGTGTCCGCCAACGGTAGTGGTATTGCATGCACTGAACATGTCTTTCTTCTGTCTTCCCCCCCCCCTTTTTTTTGGTCTCCCTGTACTTGTGTGCACTAGCATCATCAGGCGGAGGAGCAGGAGGGAGGTGCATCCCACATGGCCCTGGAGGGCGAGAATACGGACTCTGAATTCACCAGAGGGACGGAGGGTGATGGGAGCTCCACGGCGGGGACAGGAGCTGACACCAGCGAGACGGACTCTTCCTCTGATGGGAGCTCCCTTGCGGTGGTGGCCCCATCTGTGCCCCCGCATCTACAGGTACAGATGACACCCCCCTACCAGCACCGCCCTCCTAGCAGTCCCTCAGCCTTTGCCCCGTGCCCGCTCCACCAGGAGGGTGGGCATTACCTTCGCCCCAGGCACCTCAGGCCCTGCCCCTGTCACCCCTACTGCCCTTAGTGAGGAGGCCATTGACCTCCTCAGCTCCCTCACTGTTGGGCAGTCTACCATGTTGAATGCCATCCAGGGTGTAGAGAGGCACTTGCAACAAACCAATGCATTCCTGGAGGGCATTCACTCTGGTCAGGCAGCCCTTCAGCGAGCTTTTCAGACTCTGGCCTCGGCACTGATGGCAGACATTGTGCCTGTCTCTAGCCTCCCCCCTTCAACTTCCTCCACCCAGACCCACACCCCTGTACCTCAGCCTATCCCAAGCACACCCTCAGACCAGCATGCACACACCTCAACACACAAGGGAAGCTCTGGCAAACATAAGCACCACACATCCCACAGGCACTCACGCAAGCATCACACACATGCAGACACACCAACATCCACTGCCTCCTCTGTGTCCCCCTCCTCCTCATCTCCCTCCTCCCTCCCAGTCTTGTCTCCACTCACACCTGCATGCAGAACATCCTCAGCCACTACGTCCATCACCAGCACACCCACCACCACACCCCGCTCATGTGCACTCACCACCCCCACTACCATTCACACATCCCCTGTGTCCTCTCCCAGTGTGTCTGTGAGGCCACCTCCCAAGGTGCACAAACACAGCCACATACCCACCCAACAGCCATCCATCTCATGACAGCCTCCAGCCTATGCACCTTCACCCAAAGTCACCAAACGTACACCGCCTACAACCACTACCTCTTCCTCCACTCCCAAACCCCCTCCTGCTACCCGTCCCAGTGTTCCTAAGAAACTTTTCCTGTCCAGCCTTGACCTCTTTACCTCACCTTCCCCACCCCGTCAGACTCTCCAGGTCCCAACCTAGCACCTCAGCCACAACATCAGCGGGACCAGTGGTGCCAGCAGTCACCGGATTATGGAGTGCATCAGGCAGCAGGGCAGGCAGTGTGGCAAGGAGCCAGAGCACGGACAGTCCCCCACCTGTCAAGCATCAAAAGTTGGACAGTGCCCGGCGGGAGAGGGGAAAGAAACCAGCCACCAAACCCGCTCGCCAGTGGTCCAGTTGGGAGTGTGGAGACAGCTGCAACACCATCTAAGGGGGGAAAGGGGCACAGTAAAAGCGGCAAGTCTGGGAAGATCAGCACGGCGGACAAGACCGCCAGCAGCCCCGCTGCCCAGGAAGAGACCGCCAGCAGCAGCCCCGCTGCCACAGACAGGACTGCTGGCAGCCCCGCTGCCCAGGAAGTGACCACCAGCAGCAGCCCCGCTGCCACAGACAGGACTGCCAGCAGCCCCGATGCCCAGGAAGCGACCGCCAGCAGCAGCCCCGCTGCCACAGACAGGACCACCAGCAGCCCCGCTGACCAGGAAGCGACCGCCAGCAGCAGCCCCGCAGCCACAGACAGGACCGCCAGCAGCCCCGCTGCCCAGGAAGCGACCGCCAGCAGCAGCCCCGCAGCCACAGACAGGACCGCCAGCAGCTGAACCGCTGCCCAGGACACCGCCGCCAGCAGCCCCGCAGGGCAGAACAAAACCGCTAGCAGCTGAACAGCTGCCCAGGACACCGCCGCCAGCAGCCATGCAGGGCAGAACAAGACCGCCAGCAGCTGAACCACTGCCCAGGACACCGCCGCCAGCAGCCACGCAGGGCAGAAAAGACCGCCAGCAGCTGAACCACTGCCCAGGACACCACCGCCAGCAGCCCCGCAGGGCAGAACAAGACCGCCAGCAGCTCAACCACTGCCCAGGACATCGCCACCACAGGCAGTGCTGCCAAGGACACCGCCACAAGCACCGCTGCGCAGGACACTGCCGCCACAAGCAGCGCTGCCAAGGACACTGCTTCCACAAGCAGCGCTACCAAGGACACCACCACAAGCACCGCTGCCCAGGACACCGCCACAAGCACTGCTGCCCAGGACACTGCCGCCACAAGCAGCACTGCCAAGGACACCGCTCCCACAAGCAGCGCCACCAAGGACACCGCCACAAGCACCGCTGCCCAGGACACCGCCACCAGCAGCCCCGCAGGCCAGTCAGCGCAAATGATTCCGACGCTACTGTGTCTGCCACGGGCAGGATGAAGCACTCTGGACACAAGGCCCCCTCCAGAACCAGTGGAGAGATACATCCACTACCTCTGTCCTTGGCAGGATGAAGCACTCTGGGCACAAGGCCCCCTCCAGAACCAGTGGAAAGATACATCCACTACCTCTGTCCTTGGCAGGCTGAAGCACTCTGGGCACAAGGCCCCCTCCAGATACATAAATGGGTATGGAGCCCCCCTCGTGGATCGGGCATCGTGCACTCAACCGGCTGAGGTGCCCGTTTTTTTTCTATCTGATGCCCCTGCAGTGTTCTCTCCGTTTTGATCGGGTATTGAGTGTGGGCCTCCCACATGCCTTCTGGGCCCAGTGATCCCGGGACTATGATGGTGGAATCCCTTGGACTTGTGTTCTTGATGTATATAATTGTTCATGGTGTAAATGTGTACATATGTAAATATTTTTGATTACTGTTTTTTAATATATTACAATCACTTGACTAATTTCCTTTTGTCCTTGCATTCTTCCAGGGGGGTTTGGGGGGTGTAACTGTGATGTATCAACATGTACTTGTGTGTTTGTTGTAGTGGGTGAGGGTGGGGGTGGGGGTTTTGCGTGTTGCGTGTGTGTTTCACTGTTTTTTCCCTTCCCCCCTCCCCTGTGTAGTAGGTGCAGTACTCACCGTGGTCTTCGCCGCCCGCGTTCATGCTCATGGTAGAGGAGCAGGAAGATAAAGGCTGGCAGAATTTGGAGCTCCGGTTCCATGGCGTCCTGGTTCCTCGTGGGGTGTGTAGAGGTGAGCGTTTTCCCTTCGAAGTCCTGTTTCCGCCTTGTTTTTGTTCGCGGTGAATCCGCCCCAGAAAAGGTGGTGGATTGGTGGGTTGTAATTTTGTGGGCGGTACATTGTCCTCCGCCTGTCTGTTGGTGGTTACCGCCGCGGTGTTTGTACCGCCGTGGCGGTCGGAGTGTTAAAGTGGCTGTCTATGTTGGCGGTTTTCGCCACGGTCATAATAAAAATTTTTCTACCGCCGGCCTGTTGGCGTTTTTACTGCTGCTTTAACACCGACCGCCAGGGTTGTAATGACCCCCTAAATCTGCACTACCATTGTTTTCAACTAGGACATTTCAGAAGCAAAACACTAACATTTTCAGGTAAGAAACACCAAAATAAGGAATAATCTGATGAAATCATTGTGGCAACACAGATGTTCAAAGTTATTTCCTATTTTGAGGCCTGGAATTAGTCAAGGCCTTTTAACGTGACAAAAAATATGCACAATATACTTATTTAAAGGCCCAGCTTTCTCAATCCATTGGTCTGTTTTTGTGACACATTTTACTTTCACCTACTACATCATATTTCATGGAGACGGGGGGCGGGAGGTCAGACCACTTCAGCTAGTGGATAAGTTCACTTTTTGAATCCATTTTACTCTTTCACAAGGATCACATCCACACACAAACTAATTATTTTCTGTGCTAATGTTTTTGTTTCTAAATTATTACCTTGATTTCCCCTTTGTGTTTAGAAACTGGTGTGACAGCAGGACACATTATACCAGTGATTCAGGTCATCCCACAGATCACATTCCACACCTTTTGAGTTTCTGTCTCTGGCCAAAGCTGTAGTAAGTTCTTTTTTGCCCAATATCTGACGGCTGGTATGTCACACCATAACAAATTGCATAAGTTTGAAACTGTTCTGTATTAAATTGTTGAAAGCTTCCATATTATACATGTGAAATTATAAGCAGAATCAGTGGTTCTTTAATAAAGTTTGCTATGAAAACAGATCAGAGGGAACATGGCAGCCGCATGAGTACCGCGGTCAGGAGCTCACCTGTTTCCGGTTGACGAGCGAGGGTCGATGTGACCTCACGGCACCCGAACACTGCCCTGAGGAGTTGGAGCTGGATGAACCTCTTACCCCGTCTCGCCCCCCTGCGTGAGGCAGGGCGGAGATGGATCGCCAGACTATGACGAGAAGCCTCAGCGTCTCAAACGTTGCACTGTGGGCAGAGGCTGGTCACAGTGTTTGCCGGTGGAGTTGCTGCCTTATTCTTTGCTGCCCTTGAGGGCTGCACACTGCTGCTGCTCTCAGCGAATGCCAGCATGAGAGGGAGAAGGGACCCCTGGCTCGCTGCAAGTCGTATTTAGTGACCACAGTAGGGGACAGGGTTTTTATGATGCCAGTCAAGTTGAGGGCCTGGGCAACCTGCAGAGGCCCCCGCTGGTACCTATACAGCAGCAGCATAGTACAGGTGAGGGTAAAGAGGTCCCTCTAGAGACGGTTTTCAGAAAATTCATGGGGATCAGAAAGAGGGACATCTGCAACAAGAGAGACCAAGGGAAGGGGGCAATTAATATGAAAAAAGGGAGTTCCTCTCCATCCTTGCAGCCTGAAACTAAAACAAGAAAGAGGCAAAGTAATAAAGCAGGCTCTACTTGCAATTTAAGCAAGATCACCATTTCTCAAGTTCACTCACTAGAAGGGGACAGGCCGGTGTCTCCACTTAGTCCTTTTTTTAGAAGATTTTCTAGAAGCTCAGAGATGCAATTTTCACAGACCTCTTAGAACCTTCCCCTCTTCTCTACTTCTTCCCCTGAGAACCAAGCTATTGGGGGAAGGAGAGTGATAAAGAGGTTGCCCAAGCCCAACCTGTTAAACCTGTAGGTGCGTCGGATCCTCCATTGACGGATGTGCCAGAGGTGGTTATACCTTCAAGGGACTCTGTGGTACAGAACCTCTTGATTTCTTTATCAAATGAGATCAGAGGAAAGTTTGAGGTTTCTGAACAAAATCAAGCAAAAAAATTGAGAATCCTGTGTAGCATTGAAAAGTAAACTAAGGCCCTCATTACGATCATGGCGGTTTGGCCCGCCATGCTGGCTGTGGCGGCTGAAGCCGCCAGCCTGCATGGAGGGCCGAACTGCCATATAAAGAACAGGGTGACGCCCGTCAGCGGCAGCCGTCACCATCCGCCATGCTTCCACCGCCAGGCAGCCTGGCGGCGGGATGAAACACTGCGCTACCCTGCAGATAATGTTTCAAATGCCACTAGCCTTTTCCCGGTGGGATATCCCACCAGGAAAAGGCTGGCGGAGGGGGTGCCCCTGCACTGCCCATGCACTTTGCATGGGTGGTGCAGGGGCCCCCGTGCAGGCACCCGTCCTGCATTTCACTGCCTGATTTATGGGTAGTGACATGTGCGACGGATGCTGCTGCACCCGCTGCACACCAACATTGGCAGCGGCTCCTCATGGAGCCGCCCTCAATGTTGCGGCCGTGTTCCTCACCAGGCCGGGTTTTCCAGGAGGCTGGCAGTCGATGGAAAGACCGCCAGCCCGAACACAGCGGGAGATCCTGCCGTGTTCGAAATGACCACCTTTATGTGTTAGCTGAGAGAATGAGCAGGTTGGAGACTGTGGTCTCAGAGAAAGAGGCACGAGTACTTTCTAATTCTCAGGATATCTCCCAGTTGATACGCAATGAAAAGGTTTTTCAGGAGAAGTTGGAATCTTTGAAAAATAATTTGCGGAGGAATAATATCAGGTTGCTGAGTATTCCTGAAGGAGAGGAAGGCGATGACATTAAAGGCTATGTTATAACGCTGCTTAAGAAATTCTTCCCGTCTATGGCTCATTTAAAGGAAGAGGACATTCATAGAATTCACCGAGATCCCTTTAGAAGGAAATCTGACAGGAAAACACCCAGGAAAATAATTATTAATTTTGGTACTTACTCTGTAAAAGAGAAAATTCTCTCTGAAGCTTTTAAGGCGGGTAGCTTTTCTATGGGTGACTGGTTCTTTTGGATTCGTTCGGACCTCTCCAAGGTGACTCTAGATAGGCAGTGGGAACTGGGGAAATTCATGCAGGAACTTAGATCTTTTAGTGTCATGGTGCAGATGAGGTTTGCAGCATTTTTTAAGATTATGTTGAATAACACAATGTACAATATCAGGGATCCTGTTGAAGTTCAGGCATTAATCGAGAAGATGGAAATACCATGCTGATGGAATATTTTTTTTTCCTTAGGAATAGTCGACCGAAAACTGAGCTCATATGGGTTGTAATAGTCACCCTGTTAGAAGGTCAGGGAGGGTTCCCACGGGTGATGGTGGCATGGGGGTTAGTTGGGATATGGGTAGGTGGGTTTTTGACACTTGGTGGGGAGCATGGGGAGGAAAATCAAAACATATGCATATAAATGTCCTCAGTAATGTGGTCTAGTTAAGGGTCTGATAGTTTGCCTAGTTCTCGGTCTTTTTCTTGACAACTCTGCTCTCCTAAATAATTGCTAGTCACAAGTGGGCTTTGATTAAATTTCTTTCATGGAATGTTAGTGGTTTATAGGTTGCAGGGAGGAGGAGGAGAAGTTTCGAGTTCTTAAAAGGGATAGATGAAGAGGTGATTATCTTACAGGAGACCCATTTATTACAGTCAGAGTGGAGTGAGAGTCTTAAACATCTGAATTGGGTGGGCTTTAATGCGTGCACCAACCAATCATGTGCTGTGAAGGGTGTGGCGATCCTTATCAAGAAATCAGTAAGGGTAAAGGTAGCAAATGTTATAAAGGACCCCAAGGGTAGGTGGTTGATTGTTAAGGTGGGGCTGCATGGTGTCTTGTTTACGATTGCTGGGTATTATGGGCCTAATGTGAATGATCCAGCACCTTTTCAAGAACTTTACAGTCATTTATTGGTTGCCAAGTACCCAATTGTAGTAGCCGTTTTATTGGACCCAATGTTAGATAAGTCCACGTCAAGACCGATGGTGAATTCTCCTAATACTCGGTCCTGGATAAAACAAGGAATGGTAGACCTTGGTTTGATAGATATTTGGCATCAAGAAAGGCGGGGAAGGTCCGAGGTTTACATTTAGCAACATAAAGTACAGTCATCGTTCCAGGCTAGATTTTTTCCAAATACAGCATAATTTAAGGGATACGGTGAGATTTGTTAGTCATGCTCCAGCCCACCTTTCGGATCATTCAGCGGTAAAACTGCATGTCTCCCTTAATCTATATCCACCTACTCCCAGGTGGACAGCCAATCGAGCTCTCTTTTTGGATGAGCTGATCGTGGATGGTCTGAGGAGAGACACTAAAGAATTTTTCGAATTTAATTATGGTTCTACTACATTGCAGATGTTGTGGGATGTGTACAAAGCATTTATTAGAGAAAGACTCATGGGTTTGGTGACCTTTAGATATAGGGAGGAAAAAAATCAGTTAAAGCAACTTGAGACCCAGGTGGACTCCCTGCAGGAGGCAATCTCCAATATTCATTTAGTTGAGGAGAATCAGTTAGGTAATTTAAATGTTCAATTAGAATCTGCTTAAAGAGAGCTTATGTTATTCTTTGAGAGGAAAAACAGAAGGAGGTGGGATAGTAGTAGGTATGCTCATTACGAGTACGGGGAAGGCTGCGGTAAGCTAACTAAATCAGATCGTTCTAAGAGTTATGTTGCATCAATTAAATCAGAGACCACTGGAGCCTTATGTACAGCCGCATCTGAGATAGAGGGGGCTTTTGTAGCCTTTTTTCAGAACCTTTATACTGAAGATTTGAACTTTTCTGAAATGTTGGCCAAGGGTTATCTGGAGGGGTTTCATCTCCCCCAGTTAACCAAAACTGATCAGACACAATTGGCGAGGGAGATAGACTTGGGGGAGGTGAAGGCAGCAATCCAGAATCTAAAGAAGGGGAAGGCCTCAGGCCCAGATGGTCTGCCTAATGAACTATATTATGCTCTCTGTGATGAGTTTGTCCCAATCCTAGTGGAATTGTTTAATCTTCTTTTACAGGAAGGTGTTGATATGCCTAAGTCTTGGGATGAGGCTGTCATAAGCCTACTTTTAAAACCTGGGAAAGATCCGGCTTTATGCAGTTCATGTAGGCCGATATTCTTGTTGAACTCAGATTATAAACTCTACACTTATGTTTTGTCAGAAAGACTTCAGGATCTGATTAGCAGACTGATCCATGAGGACCAGAAGGTATTTGTTAGAGGTAGACAATTGTGTAAGCTAACTCACGATTTACTAGGTGCAGTGGATCTGGCGACTTCAGAAAGGGTCCCTTTAACAGTTCTCCCTTTTGATGCTGCCAAAGCCTTTGACCGGGTGAACTGGTGTTTTTTACAATCTGTCATGGAGGGTTTCAAGTTGGGCTCAAAACTCATAAGGGCAATTCAGGCTATCTACAAAGACCCGACTGCTAGTATTTTGGTTAATGATAGAATTTCCTTGAGATTTGGGATCGAGAGAGGGACGCGTTAGGGTTGTCCACGTCCCCCCCTTCTTTTTGATTTACATATTGAGCCCTTGGCTGCAACAATTAGGGCTGACAGCCAGATTCCATCCTTTCAATGCTTTGGTTGGGAAAAGAAGGTCGCCTTATATGCGAACGATCTTATGATTTATACCTGTGATTTGATGTATGTTTTTCCTAGAATTATACAATGTTTAGAGGATTTTGGTAGGGTGTCGGGCTATTCTGTAAATCCGGAGAAAACGGAAATTATGTGTTGGAATACCGCCTATAATAGCCCTCTTGTTAAGCAACAGATTAGATATTTGGGGATTCAAGTTACCCCTTGTCTTAAAGAATTAGCTAAGATTAATTTTGAGAAGGCCTATATAGGGACACATAGATTGCCTAAAACTTGGGCGGGTCTTCCTTTGTCCTTCATAGGAAGAGTTAATATTCTTAAAATGATTATCCTTCCTAAGTTCACTTTCTTGTTCAATACTATCCCTCTGGAATTCAAAAAGTGTTGGTTTAAAAAGATACAGGCAGATTTAACCTTGTTTGTGTGGTCATCCAGGGGGGTCAGGTTTGCTTGGCAAAAACTATGTAGGCACAACGGAAAAGGTGGGATCGTGGCTCCAGACTGTTATAAATATTACTTGGCTTTTCACTTGAAGAATGTGCGGATTCAGTTACGCGACAGATCTGAGTACACAGCTTTTTGGGGTGCAATGACTCAAGAATTGTTAGAAGCTGGTAGGTACTTCTTGTACAGGTTTGGTCATCCCAAATACTTTAAAATGATTTGTTTGAAGATCCTTAAGGATAACGCCAGAGTGTGGTGATTGGTTCAACAAGCATTAGAAATTAACTATTACAGTTCTCGGACTCCGGATTGGGACTCCCCAGGCACCCCTGAATGTCTCTCTGACAAGTTGGCACTCCCATTAAAGAGGGTGACGCGGTGGGGACACATTTTTGAAGATTCTAGGTTGGTGTCTTGGTCAAGGTTTGAGGAATTAACTGAATATAAGGTTTCAAAGTTTAAATACTATCAGTTAGCAAGTTAGGCGGCTACCCTTCAAGAGGAGGGGGCCACAAATAAACTTTGGGAGTAGAAATTATCTCTGGCTGTGGTCTATAAAGAAATTTCTGTCTGACACCAGGCATTACTAGATGCTTCAGAGACAGTGTTTCCTCCGCCTGAGAAGAAATGGGGAGTTGTTCCACCAGCCTTAGATGTGGTAAATACCTGGGAATCTTCATGTTCTATGCTCTGGTCTGCAACTAGATCGGCCTCTTTGAAGAAGAATTACTTGTTCACCCTGTACAGGGTCTATTGGTCCCCTCAGAAGTTATCAGCTTTAGGCAAGTCAGAGAGAAAGTGTCCACATTGTGATGAGGTTAATGCGAACGATATACATATGTTTTGGAGCTGCCATAACCTTAGTGTTTTTTGGGCTACTGTTGAAAGACTACTTAAACAGATTATAAGTTCTGAGGTAGAAGTAACTCTCATTAGTGATTTTTGAGGTAGCACCTGGTCCAGGTTGGGACATGAAGCTTTCTAAACCTGGTAAGCACCTGATGTTTTTATTGATATTGATGGTTAGAAGACAAATATGTTTAAGGTGGATTCATCTTCACCCCCTATTGTATCCGACTGGCTGTCATCTCTAAATTATTTTTGTTGTTTGGAGCGCATTGGCCCGCTGAGTAACAGAGACGATTTTTGGGCCATATGGGAAAACTTTCAGCAAATTGGTAACAACTCTTGTATTTAGTCCAATGATAATTGTCCCCCTGGTTTCGGGAGGTTAGCCTGGCTGGTTTAGATACAAGGGTTTGACTAGCATGGCCTGGAGAATAGATCACAACCGGGAGAGGTGAAAATATATGTGCCCTCTTGGGATGATCAAACAGACAAGATCACTTTTGACGGGCACAGGTTGATGACCATCGCGCAGAAATGTGGGCTTGTATGAGGACAAAAAAACTTTGCCATACAATAAAACAAATATTTACTGTGTTTAATGTGTTGCACTTCTAACTCTTTCTTTCTTCCTTCCTTTCTCTCTCTTTCTTTCTTTCTTTTTTTCGTTCTTTCTTTCTTTCTATCTTTCTTTCATACTTATTCTTTTCTTTCTTGTTTCATCATTCATTCTGCCCTTTCTTTCATCCCTTGATTTATTTTTTCCATTTTTCAATTTTTCTTTAATTCTTTAATTCCTTCCTTCCTCCTTGCTTTCCTTTTTTATTTCTTCATGACTCCTTGATTTAATTTTTCTTTCATTTCCTTCCAAGTTTTTACATTATTTATTTTATTCTTTCTTGTTTTCAATAATGTAATTCCTCCTTTCCTTTTTTCTTGCTTTCTGCCTTTCTTGACTTCTTTCTTTCCCTCTATCATTCTTTCTTGCGTTCATTCCTTTTTTCCTCCTTCCTTGCTTCTATTCATGCTTTTTTGCTTTTGTTCCTCCTTCCCATCCTTTTTTCTTTCTTACCTTCTTTCTTTACTTCTTTCTTGCTTTGTCAGTCAGTTGATAATTTTATTTTGCTATTCAGCATATTGACAATAAATAATACATTTTTCAATTCATTATTCAAGCTTATAAACAAAAATTCATTTTAAGAAATGTTTTTTACAGTATTATTGAAAAAGTCAAAAAGATGAGATATGATGACATGTAATACATTTCCTACTTACCAAAGCAAATGATTTGTGACTCTAATTGTTGTAGGACCTGAAAACCGTCTTTGCAACTTCTAATGTCTTTAGAGTGAAAAATCAGGAGCAAAAGCCGTTGGTATGCTGATTTAAATAGATGCAGAAAAACATAAATTCCATAGTGTTTGAACAGAAATGTTATCACACGGACATTTTGAGAGATTGACCAACTAGCTGCCCTGCTGTGGAAAAGCCACAAGAAAGTGCAAAGTGCCTAAGCGAACATCAGTAAGCTAAAATCTCTGCAGGGGTGAGTGTCAAACCTGGCATCCATGGTGTGGTCTCCCCTGACATTTTGCCTTTTGGCCTCCTGTTTTGTTGACATCATTTGTGATTCTGTGCACTTCATCACTGCTAACCAGTGCTGACGTGCAGATGCTCTGTACTTTAAACATGGTGACATATTTCATTTATTTGTAAGTCCCTAGTAAAGTGCACTATGGTCCTCATTGCAACCTCATCGGTCTTCTTAGAAGACCGCCGAGGCATCGGGTGCCAGAATACCACCAGTGCTGGCGGTATTCCTGGCTCCCTATTTTGACTTTTCCGCTGGGCCAGCGGATGGTAACAGTGTTACCATCTGCTGGCCCAGCAGAAAAGTCACATCAACATTGCTGCCGGCTCGTAATAGAGACGGCGGCAATGCTGATGTGCAGCGGGTGCAGTAGCACCCGTCGTGCATTTCACTGCCCGAAATTCAGGCATTAAAATGCGCAATGAGGCTATGCCTGGGGGCCCCTGCACTGCCCATGGCTAGTGCTTGGGCAGTGCAGGGGCCCCCAGGGGCACCCCAAGTCCCCCTTACCACCAGCCTTTCCATGGCAGGCTGGCAGTCTGGGACTCTTAATCCCCAGGGCAGCGATGCTTCCACTGCTGCCCTGGGGATTATGACAGTCAGGCAAAAGCCTGTCGGTGTAGTGGAGGGGAAGGCGGTATGGCCGTGGCTATAGTGCCACGGTCATAATAGCTGGTGGAACACTGCCAGCCTTTGGCAGTGTTACTGCCAGCTTACTGCCGGTCATCAGGGTATTAATGAGGCCCTATATGTGCCCAGGGCCTGAAGTTTAATTTAGGGTGTGTATCTGATTTACCTTGACTAGGACTATGGTTCTTACTTGGACACAGCGAATACCTCTAACTAGAGGCCCAATATCTAACAGTGAGCAAATCCAGGTTAGATATAATTCCATTCCTGAAATAGTAATTAAGGTGCTATAATGTATAATTGTTTTCAGAGACTCTGGCCCGTATCTATACTTTTTTTGCGCCGCATTTGCGTCGTTTTTTGACGCAAAAACGGCGCAAACTTGCAAAATACCATTGTATTTTGTAGGTTTGCGCCGTTTTGCGTCAAAAAGCAGCGCAAATGCGGCGCTAAAAAAAGTATAAATACGGGCCTCTGTCTCTGATTTTATAATCTTATGTCTGGAGTACCTAAAGTATTCTGGAACTTCTCAGTCTGGAAAATGATGTTTCACATAAAGAAGCCATGTGGTCCTACCCATATTTTCGAGTGCAATAGTTACATTCCTTCAGAATGAGCTTGGAAAAGAAGTGTCTCAAATGAAAAACAAATCTTAAGCCAGAATGATAAAGTAGCATTTTTTAAGAATGTCCTCAACAGAGCTCATCCCTAGTTTAATATATCAAATCAGGGTTGCAGTATTCTTTAGGACAGAAAGAAGCTTGGTTAAGAATCTATTTTCAGTCTTCTGTGTTGTAGCCGAATTTAAATGTCTGCAAACACCCACTCAATAAATGCCCACTAGAATACTTTTATATTTATATTCTTGTAGCATTCCCTTTATCGGTCTATGGCCTAGTTTTGTAGTACACCTAAAGATTGCCTCATTAGCTTGTGCAAGTCATTGAGATCTCTAATTTATTAGAAATCCTCATCTCATATCAGAGTCAAAGGTGACTCCTAAATAATTTACAGTATTCACCTTAGCTCATTTTTTCCCATCTATAATCCAGGTGCTGGAATTATGCAGCAGGAGAGAATCACATTATGTGGTAGGATTGAAGTAATTTATACAGTAAGAAAAGGCAAATTACGTGGCATAAAATGTCACATTTGGTGAACATATTACATCATTATTTTATTATTTTTACACTTGTTATCACGGTCTGAACTTTAGTTACATCTCATTACTACCAATTTAACACCAAACTATAGAAATAAGCAACAGAACAGTGACCAGTCAACCTTTGCCACCTTTCAAAGCTTTGCTGTGTTTTGAGTAACTTTTGAACCGATTAAGCTAGAAATATTTGTTGTTGTTAAAATCTGTAGATCATGCAGCAGTTGCTGGATTATGTGGTAAATGCAGCAAATCCACAATTATGCAGTAAATGTGCCCAAACAATTGCATAATTCTAGTGGCCCTGTCTATAATGTGTACCATTAGTTGTATTTTTAGGACTGCTAATGACCGCAAACTTAGACAAATTAACTTTTAAATCACATTCCTTCATAAAATCATTAAAAGCATCTAAAATGGCCTGCAAAGCATTTGTAGTTCATGCCAGAAGAATTGCATCATTTACATATAAAAGAATAGGTACTGGGCATTTACTGACCTGTCGCAAATCTTTCCCTCCAGTGGAGCCTTTTTTAAATCATTTATGTACAGCAAAAACAAAAATGGAGCATGATTCACAGTGTCAAGGGCACATGAGGTGCCCATGAAAAACAGCTGCAAGGGCCTCTCATAGCTTTGACTTATTTTTTCTATCAAAAATGACAAGTTTAATGTTTGCGCAAATGTGCCCAGGCTAAGGTGAAAACCATATTGCACATTAGTTAAAATCTTAGGGCCATATTTATACTTTTTGACGCAAAACTGCGCTAACGCAGTTTTGCGCCAATAAAATTAGCGCCGGCTAACGCCATTCTGAAGCGCCATGCGGGTGCCGTATTTATTCAATGACGTTAGCCGGCGTTAGCCGCCGGCGCTGTCTGGTGTGTGTTACAAAAAACGACGTACACCAGGCAGCGCCGGCGTAGGGGGAAAATGGCGTATGGGCATCCACAAATGGTGCAAGTCAGGCTGAGGCAAAAAAATCGCCACAACCCGATTTGCGCCATTTTTTTACGACGCCCATCCCCCATTGAAATGACTCCTGTCTTAGCAAAGACAGGAGTCATGCCCCCTTGCCCTTGCCCTTGCCCCTTGGACTTCTGTCCCCTGGGCATGGTCATTGGGCATAGTGGCATGCAGGGGGGCACAAATCAGGCCCCCCATGCCACAAAAAAAAATACTTACCTGGACTTACCTTAATGTCCCTGGGGTGGGTCCCTCCATCCTTGGGTGTCCTCCTGGGGTGGGCAAGGGTGGCAGGGGGTGTCCCTGGGGGCAGGGGAGGGCACCTCTGGGCTCATTCTGAGCCCACAGGTCCCTTAACGCCTGCCCTGACCCAGGCGCTAAAATCCGGCGCTAATGCGGGTTTTTTAGACCCGCCCACTCCCGGGCGTCATTTTTGCCCGGGAGTATAAATACGACGCATATGCATCGGAGTCATTTTTTAAGACGGGAACGCCTACCTTGCATATCATTAACGCAAGGAAGGTGTTCACGCAAAAAAATGACGCTAACTCCATGAATTTTGGCGCTAGACGCGTCTAACGCCAAAGTATAAATATGGAGTTAGTTTTGCGTCGAATTTGCGTCGAAAAAAACGACGCAAAATCGGCGCAAACGGAGTATAAATATGCCCCTTAGTTTATCATGCCAAGTCCTCAAGTCTGGATAAGAGGATATGGCCTAGTATTTTCATGCTTGAATTAGTAAATTAAATTGGGTGATAGCAGCTTGGCAGGTTCCTGTCGCTCTGTTGAAAAATCAGAAGCATTATTGCTTCATGGCACAAACCAGGAACTTCCTCCCTAATAGCTGATTGGAAAGTGCTTGTAATACTTGGTTGCAGAAGATTACATTATGTTCAAAAACATCCACTGGTACACCCTCTGGGTCAGAAGCTTTGCCAGCAACACTCTTGTTAATAGAATTTACAAATTCAGCCATCTTAATAGAATCACATACCTTTTTAACCTTGTCTTCGTGTAATCTTAGGTTAAATGTTCTCTTCATCTAAGAGTTAAAAAACTGTTTCTGGACTGATCACTTTTTTGAAGTGCTCTCCCCTTGAATTAACAGTAATGTGGCATTCAACTCTCTGAGAAAATTGGGTGATTTATAATTTCCCAGAACGTTTTGCAGTCCCTGGAATTGACAGCTGATTCTAGGTAATCCAAGGCAGCTATTCAGATTTTTTTTCCTATGCTCAAGGCCTTACTTATTTGCCTTGTTTAGCTTTCCCAATAGCCATAGGATCTTGAGGATCCACTCTATGTGCTATTGAAAGTTGTCTATGGCATTTAGAACTTGCTGCATTAAACAATATCTGTAAAGAGGAGGATTGCACTTATTTCCTCACTATGAACTGCTTTGACATATATTTACAAATATCTGTGTAGCTACCCAAAATAGATATATGGTTTGCTTCTAGTGATAGATTTATCCTGATGCCTTCTCATTTTTTTTATAATTAAATCTTTCATGACATTTTAAGTGTCAACCTTATTCCATTTAATTATCAAACGACTATTTCTGGAAAAAATCCATATCCAATTCTCATTTCTTTTGAGTGGTTGGCTTTCTCTATCACATTTACATCTATGACAAGTAATAATGGGTTGTGATCATTTATACAATTTGATATGTCTTTAAATCCACTAGCTGGGAAGACAAAGTGTAAGATAATAACCTGAGCATGTAGATGGGATGTGTGACTTTTCACCTCATGAAACATTGCTGTAAAAGCACAATATTTAAAATGTGAAATATCCTCTCTTTGTCTTTTTGCTAGACCACAGCAGGTTGGCAACTAAAATGACATTTTGAAATTTTAAAAGCCCGACACCACACAATAAGGTTGTCAGTCTTACATTTGTCATACATATTTGATATTACATAATTCAATCAATAGTATCAGTAGTCATTTCATTAAAAATATTGTAATCATGGTTTATAAGAATTATATCTGTAAAACGTAGATGAGCTATTAAGTATTTGATACCAAGTAGAGTTGCACATCACGTCAATCTTTAAAGAGGTGATCCTCACTGTCAAAAGTACCTCCATGCCCCTACCCCTTAATCAACCAGCTGGAGAGGGGATTTCTGGATTACAAAAGGTTTGAAAACTATCAGTGCCACAATCTTCCATCAACCAGGTCTCTTGGCAGCAAATTAAGGGCCAGACTTATACTTTTTTTTTAATGCAAAACTGCGCTATCGCATTTTTGTGTAAAAACGAATTGCGCTGCCTAGCGTAATTTCTTAATGCCACCCGGATGTCAAATTTATACTTTGACGCTGGGTGTCGCTAAGAAGAGGTTAGAGTAATTTTTCCTGCCGCTAACCATTGCGCCGTGTCGTAAGGCAAAATGACATTAACACAAGATAAATGACCCTAATCCCAATTGCGACATGGAAAAACGTTGCAAAACGGATATGTGACATTTTTCACTGCAATAGCGTCAAAAAGAGATGAAAACTCAACAAACAGTGCTAAGGAGGCACAAAGTGAACCCTCCAGCCAGGAGAGACCCCAGGGAGACTCCAGACAACCAGGAACCAGCCAGGAGGACATAGACAAGACCCAGGCGAGAGACAAGAAGAAGAGGAAGTGTTGCTTCAGCGCAGAGGAGCATCAAATCCTAGTCAGAGAGGTGACGGAGCACCAGCATCAACTCTTCATCATCTCTAAATTGCCAATTAGCAACAGACAGTGTGACAGAGGTCAGGAGAACTGTCACAGAGTGCAAGAAATGCTGGCATGACTGCAAGTGCAGGACAAAGGATAAAATGGTAAGGAACAGGAAAGCAACACTGCAGACCGGAGGTGGGAGTCCAGCAACCAAGAAGACCTGGACGAGATGGAGGAGATGGTGCAGCTATCATCCCGGAGGAAATCATCACTGGTATTGCAGGAAAGGACAGCGCAGATTACCAGGAAACAACACATATGCAGGGTAAGTTGCATGGGGGACAAAAATGCCTAAGTGTCAAGTGCAAGACCTACTACACAATGGATGTCAGCCCTCAAAATCAGGCAGTGGAAAGGGGAAAGGGGCACGGCACAGAACTCACTGAACTGCCCATGCCAATTGCATGGGCTGTGCAGGGGCATCCAGCACAGCACAACACAACACCAACAACCTTTGCATGGGGTTACTCCGCCATGTCAAGGCT
The DNA here is from genome assembly GCF_031143425.1 of Pleurodeles waltl. Taxonomy (NCBI): domain Eukaryota; kingdom Metazoa; phylum Chordata; class Amphibia; order Caudata; family Salamandridae; genus Pleurodeles; species Pleurodeles waltl. Next base: position 235,041,674 of record NC_090447.1, read on the forward strand.
GCTGCAAATGCTGAAGCAGAGCAGAAGGGTAGGGTTTAACATAAAACTGGTCTGCTGTCACAGGACAGCTGGTATTGTCAGAATGTAAACTAGAGGACAATGCTCAGTCTCAGGCCATTGGCTTAAGCGGCATTTACCATTGACAACACTTGCCACTACCACCTGTGCTGTGAGTTCTGCTCAATTAGGAAATGGCAGTCAAGTGCCCATGGCACAAACACACTTAAAATGAGGGTTCAGTCTGACTACGTGATCAATCCCCATCAATCCCTATCCAACTGCAACTCCTGTCAACTGCTCATGTCCGTAGACTCAATAACCATCAGCCACTGTCACATACATTATGATGTTCACAGCAGTAATCTCATACCCATGCTGTTCATTCCAGGGTTTACCCCTGTGCCTGAGTCACAATAGCTGCAATGCCACCATCCAACATCTCAGGTGTCATAGTGCTAAGACATCAGCATTGAGGGGAGGACATATGTGTGTAGCTAGGCAAACACACCCAAACAGTCATTAGAGGAAATGGAACTCAGCCAGGCCCATCAGTGCAATGCAATGTAGCACAAATTCGCAACCATCAACATAATAAACTACCAATGGTGACCCCTGTATCGTTTCATGGAAATGCAATACATGGTATGGTGCTAGGTTTCAACACCGTATAGGTGTATGTGAAAAATGATGGACTGGGACAGGGCCATATTGTCATTTGTGGTGCATGTGGCATCAGCACACCAACAATTATTCCAAGGCCTCACCATGCTAATGGAAGCAGTGGGAGGTTTGATTAGGACAAGAAAGTGGCAAGCCACAATTTGGACGGAACCCACACCTAGAAGATGTGACGCAGACAATTCCCCAAACTGCCCACACTACATGTGACCGGCAGGTGGGGCATAGGGCTGAGAGACTGCAAACATTAATGATCGGAACAAGGCATGTGAACCAAGAGCACGGAGCGCTAAGATCCTGTGACCTGAGACATAGAGTCCCGAGCAGAGAGAGGCTGCGAGCCTTGCAGTTGGTGTGCATTGTATGTTGGAGCTTGGAGCCGAGCCGAGCAAGCCAAGTTGGGGGTTGTGAAACCTGCGCACATTGGAGAAGCATTGGAGAAGCAAAGTGAGCAGTACTGCAGTTCTGGGGAGCTGAGGACTGAAGGAGAAGAAAGTAAGGAAGGAGGAGGAGATTGTTTGAAGGCCATCAGGCTTGAAGGAACAAGCGAGGGAGCGTGGAAGCTGGCCTGACCTTTGTGGCTGAGGTAAGGGGGGTAAAAGGGAGAAGGGGAGAGAGGGGTCTCTCTCTCACCCCCCTCAGTCACCTGCCTGTCTAACCGCCTCATAGGCCCCTTAGTGCTCCAAATACCCAACACTTCTTTTTGACCCCTATTGACTCCTATGGACTCACAGGAGTCCTAAAAGGTGCTTTTTCCCTTCTTCAGCCTCCAGTGTCTCTAACTGACCTCATCGTCTTCTGTGGTCTTTTATCACAAAGGCACCGTAATTATTGTGACTATTGACAGCACGTCGGGCTGGAATCGGCTTGGCAGCGTAAGCCCCGGAATTCCCAAAACTGAACCCGCAGCAGGGGAGAGGATAAAGAGTGTGGTGTGTTGGGAGTGCTGGGAATGCTAGGAGAGTGCTAGAAGGGTTGGGAATCGGGTTGGCTTTTCCATTTCTGCCCACCTGGTGCCAATCTTCCTATTTCATTTCTTTCCTTCGGCAACTGCAACTGGGATCGGGCGGTACTTTGGTGGTACTAATTTACTTTACTATACTAGACGTAGCCTACATTTTGAGAGAGCAGTGTATTGGAGACTTTTTGTAGCATTTTGTAGCAAGAGGGTGATTGAGAACAGCACCAACAGAATGACGTCTAAACGCACAAGAAGGAGTAGGTCCATCCTCAATCCGCATGTAAAAAAACTGAGAAACAAAGGGGTGCAACAAGTAAATGCAAAAAGTTTGAATTCTATCCTACCATCCCTGTTGAAGGAGCCTTGTGAGAAAATAGTGGTTATGGAAAAAAACACACCTGGTGTCATTAAACTATCTCCTTTAGGCCCTACTACCAATAATGATCCAAATGTTTTGGTAGCTGAGGGCACTTCGCTGAGGAGGGGTCTACAGGGGCTACTCAGGGGGGATAAGTCAGCTCAAGCCACAGATTTTACCCTCTCTGATATAGATTTGGATGAGGGGCCTAGCTGTAGAATAGAACCCTCAATTATACCAATGACACCCGCAAAAGCATACTCTAATATCGTCTCACCATTGTTAAAACTATTCAATAGTACCCCTTCGGATCATTTAATCTGGGGTGCCCTCCTTCACAACACGTAGTTTTTTCCGAGTCTCTCAAGTGCCTTGAAATAATTTTATCATCCATCCTGGAACTTTTGGAGAAATCGGTAAAAAACTCAGAACATACTCAAGATATTTTGGATTCTATTTTGAAAGCTTTACTAGTAAATCAAAATATGAGCCATTCCCCGACAGAGTGGATTACGACATCTAAAAAAGAAGCTTGAAAGCAAATGGTATTAGCCTGCAGTATGCAAGTACTGAGGATCTGAAGATTAAAGGTAAGAAACCCGCTCTCCTCGATAGAGGAACTCAAACTGGGAAATCACAGGTGGACAAAGGAGAAACTAACGTAGTAATTCATGCCTTGGAAGAGAATGAGATATATTCTTTGGACAATCTGTTTACTAATTCTCTTTCAATTCATAATACTACTCCACTGGACCACATCTCCCAGTTCACGGAAACGGTCCTTACCCCCAGTACAGTACCATTCCCCACCTTTCTTCCCAAAGATGACCTACTTATAAAGCAGGTGGAGCGAGTAGAGCAAAGTGAATAAACAAAAAGCGATGTGGGGCAGGTCAGTAGAATATCCAAAATAAGAGGAAAAAAGGTGGGCAGGAAAAGAAATCAGAGAATTATAAAAAAAAAGAACGGAAGGTTAAGTTCGAAGAGAGAGAACAGTTGGAATATATGGACGCTATGAAACTGGGCCTCCCTTTGAAGAATTCTCTGAACAAGACTGAGGGTGCGTTTGTAGTTGGACAAGCACAAGTACTGGCTCAGATGGATGACCCAGTGACTCCAACGATCTCACGTGTAAGGCCTGACTCTTCCATCATGTTCCCAACCGAATTGGTCCATAACGTGGATAAGGGAATTTATCTGGGAGCCAGTTTTCAGACTATTGGAGGACAATTCAGAGGAGATATGGCCCCTGATGGGCAGACCGACTTACCTGACTTTTTGGAATTCTTGGCTATATTTGATTCAAATGTATGCATACATCGATCGTTCATAATATCATGTTTCTTGGAAATAGATGAGCTCAATCTAATTGAAAGTTCTGATATTGTGAGGGTCTTTCCTGACCACAGTAAAGGTAGGAGCCAGGCAAAAGTGTGGTTCTACTCTGAAACTACTGTGAAATTAATATTGGCTAAGAGTTCCCAGTTACAATGTTAGAGAGATGTCATTGTTTTTGAGTGGGCCGTCCAAGACTCAAGGATCTGATCCTATAAATCTTTTTCCACCTTAGGAGAAAGTGTCCAAGTTTCTTTACACCAAGGTTTAAGGGTAGTGAACATGGAGGAAGAGCCCAAATCACAGAGCTATGGTACCATTCAAGAAAATTGGAATTGGCTAGTGGGGGTATTGAACAGACCTAAGCCACGGGAGAAGTTGAAACAGTCTTGTTGTTAGCTCTGGCCCTACTCTAGCTTCTTGGAATATTGCAGGCCTAGGTAAAGATCAATGTAAAGTACATGTTTTGTGTTCCATGAGGTTTGATTTGATTTGTATTCAAGAAACTTGGGGGGTCAGTATGACCTCGGCGGTCTTTTAGCGAGACCGCTGAGGTACCACCGTGCTGAAGACCGCCAGTGGTGGCGGTCTTCCGCGCCACGTATTATGACCGCTGGCAGCCCGCCGTCCTTTTTCGGTCGGAAAGCCGGCAGCAGCCATACTGGCGGACGGCGGGAAAGTGGAGGTTGCTCAACCTCCACCGCCACGTCAACAGAACACCGCCCACTAAATCACGTCCGTTCTGGTGACGGTGTGCTGGTGGCCGAGCTGCCCCCATGGATCCCTTCCCCTCTCGCGGGAGAATCAACGGACAAGGTAAGTTGATCGTCCATTAGGGAAGGGGGTGAGGGGGTGTTTTGTGCGTGCATGGGGGTGTGCGTGTGAGAGTGTAGAGGGAGTGAGTGTATGCATGCAGGGGTGCTGTGTGTATGGGAAATGTGTATGGGTTGGATGGTGTGCATGTCTGTATGTGTGCGGGTATGTGTTGTCGGGATGTATGTGTGCGTGTAGGGGTGTGTATATGTGCATGTTCGGGTGTGTGTAGGGGTGTGTCTATGTGCATGTTCGGGGTCGGGGCGGGGAGGGAGGTTGTGCCACCTTTGGGGGATGGCAGGGAGGTGGGGGTTATGGGGGGAGGATTCGTGGCGGGGGGTGGGGGAGACCCCTATCAGTGCCAGGGAAGGAATTCCCTGGCACTGATAGTGCCTACCACCATGGATCTCATGGCGGTTCCCAACCACCCGTGACCCATGGCGGTATGTAGGGTCCTGATACCATCGGCGGTCTAGTGACGACTGCCGGGCTGGAGACCGCAATCTCCAGCCCAGCGGTCTTCACCGCCATGGCGGTCAGAATGATGAAGTGGCGGATGACCGCGGCAGTAACTGCTGCGGTCATAATTCCTTTTTTTTTTTCGCCGGCCTGTTTGAGGTCTTACTGCCGCTTTACCACCGACCGCCAGGGTTGTAATAAGGGCCTTGGTGTCTAACCGTTTTTATCTGTCCAGGTTATACGGTTTCAAGCAAAAAGGCACTCCCTTTTCAAAAGAGGGCATGCTAAAGGGGGAATAGCCGTGCTTTTAAGTAACAGATACAACTGGAAATATGTCAGTCTTCCGGATTCTACAAATTTTTGTCAAATAGTACAAGTACATCTTAGATGGGAGAAGAATGAGAAAATACCCGTAACTGTAATAAATGTGAATATCCCTCCTGAAAAAGAATGGGACGTTTTACTTCAACAACTCTTTGTACAAATTTGTGCTATAAGAAACCCCGTCAATTTAATCGTGATGGGGGACTTAAATTGCAAAGTTTCTAACACAACGCTTAACGCCTTTAGTAACCGAGATAGAGAAAAATCGCTTAATATCCTAACTATTAAGTTCCCTCCTAGAATTAGGAGAGATAAAAGAGGCATATCCTTGTTGAAAGGCCTAAGGGTTTGCGGCTGCACCATTCTCAATGGGCGCTACAGTATGGATTCTCCTGTAGCTCACACCCATAAGTCATTTAAGAATAACCCTATTATAGACTACTTCTGTGCTTCATATAAACTGGCTCAAAAAGTTGGGGATATGGCGGTATTTGACACTCCATATAGTGACCATAAAATCTTACGGCTTTCCTTATGCCTGAAGTTAGGGGCAATGGATTTGTGGTCTTTAAAAGGTGTAAACGTAAGTAGTATGGGAAAAAATAGGAGAATGTCTTGGTCAACAGTAAAAATGCTATTGATTAAGCCACTGCTGGAGAATATCACGGAAATTTAGAGGTGTGGGGGAAAGATGCATTAATACAAGCGTAATTTAACAAGAGTGGATTATGACCAGCTCCCTATTTTGAATTTGAATAGATTAATTAATAAGTTAATATGTCAACATCTGGAGTACGAGTCTAAGGAGATGAGTAGGGAAATAACAAAATTACAAAGAAGAAGATTGAGGCTGAAACTGACAATTCGAAAAAAAAAAGAGGACCAGAATTGGGTGGCATTGAGGGAAGTGGCCGTAAAGAGAAACATCAGATTATTCTGGACCATCATATCGGAGGGGTACGGAAATCGTAAAAACTTAGTGGCCGCCCTGATAGCAGAGGAAGTTTGGAAATCGTACAGCAAAGAACTAACGCTGAAAATCAGGGTGCTGATATGGGGAGAGAAAGGGGTTGTACAGGGACACCAACAGTGAAAGAACTAGAAGGGATCATAACATCAATGCGTTCTTCAGGCGCCATGGGCCCGATGAGATCCCAATGACCCTAATTAAAAGGGAGCCTTTGCTGTGCGCAAAATTACTTCAACCAGTTTTTGGACTGAGCTATGCCTATGGCACCATCCCGGAATCATGGACAGGTAGTATAATAATCCCCTTACATAAAAAGGGAGTTAGATCAATCCCATCAAATTATAGACAAATTGCTTTATTAGATGCTACAGGAAAGATATTTGCGAAAAGTATCCTCATATAATTGACGGATTGGGTGGAGGAAAAGGGTATTTTACCAGTGGAACAGGCAGGCTTCAGAAAAGCCCATAATACCCTAGACAATATCTTGATTATGCAAACTATAATTAATAAGTATGTCCAGACTAGGGGAGGTATATTGTATGCAACATTTATTGATTATTCCACAGCATTTGACAGAGTGGATGGCGGAATACTGTGGAAAAAAACTCCAAAATCTAGGAGTACCGTCTGGCCTCCTGCAATTGGTGATTGCCCTATACTCATCAACCTGGTGTAAAATCTTAATGGGCGGAGAACAGGGACTATCTACTAAGGTATTAGCAAAAAAGAGTTTAAAACAAGGTTGCCTACTGACCCCATTACTTTTCTCCCTTTATATCCACGACCTACCTCTAAGCCTCAGAAACTCCTCTGGTGATGCCACTGTGGTGGGGGGGGCGGCCGATTGTGTGTCTGATTTATACCGATGATATAGTAGTATATGACCTTAACCCAAAAGGCCTAAACCATCGTCTGGTTGTTTGAAAAGTTACTCAGAGATGCACTACCTGAAAATTAATACAGCTAAGTCACAGGTGGTCTCCTTCTCCTGGAAGATTTGTAGAAGAAAAGTCTTGTTTCCCTGGGTAATGGGTCAACATAAACTGGAACAGCAAACAGCATAGCAGTTTTTAGGCAAGATCTTTTCGGCTTCTATAAAAGATGCTGCTCACATACGTCAGAATACTAACAAGGCCCTGTCATTAGCCGAAGGCCTCTCTGCCTTGTATAAAGCAAATGGTAAGCACCATTTTGCCCACGTACTATCAGCCTACCAGGTTAAGATCCCAGAACCTCTATTATATGCGATAGAGTGTATAGATACAACTAAATGTTTCTTTTAGAAAAGACGGAAGACCGCATTCTGAAATGCATGGTCTCTTGTAATCATTCAGTCTCAGGGGCTGCATTACACCTTGAATTTGGCATTAGGAACATCTTTGTGCAAGGCCTTGTGGCAATAATAAGAAGGGCGCACAACCTCATACACAGTGAAGATTGTACATTAAAAAACCTGGATTATAGCGAGATTGTTTGCAGTCTGAGGAAAAAATACAGTTTTTTTTAGAAATTACATCAAAGATACTCAACTCCTAGAGTTAGACCTGGAGCTCTGTCCTTCAATTTCCTATGTATCATTAAAAAAAAATCTGAAGAAAGCGTCATGGTCTAAAGGCTTTCTGATGGACACAGAGGAGTGTCGCAATAGAAGAGGTTTAGACAAATTACTTTCCTCTGTAACTATGAAAATGGTGTAACCCCACTTGACCTGGAATTTAAACCATGGGGTGTGGCGATTGTGTATGTTGCTTAGACTAAATAGATTGCCATTGAAAGATGTCACCTCACGGTGGGATGGCTCTAGTAGCATATGTGATCTATGTCAAGGAGGGGTACAGTCTCTTACACATGTCTTATGTGTTTGCCTGGCTCTCGCCGTTGCAAGGAAATTGTGATTGAAACCCCTTTTTTGCAGCTTAATATTAGATCACATAGAGAGGCATTGGATTTATGTTACTTCCCCCACAATGAAAGATTTTGTTATAAGATTTTTAAATTCTTTCAATCATTCTTGCAGATATTCTGAACTTGGTGTTTTAATTAATGAACTATTGTATTATGTTGTTTTTTTATTTTTTATCTCTCCTTTATGAAATATGTATTTTATTATGGGGAATTTTTAAGGTTTTGTATTTGTGTTCATGTGGATCTCTTAGGAGTTCCAGAACATGATCATAAAATAAATTTGAAATTTGGAAAACACAGCTGTGGACTCTGATGACACAGAGTCCACCTTTGAGAGGACAGTAGTGGGAGTACAGTGGAAGCTGGCCAAGGAGGTGTGGGTGGGGATGCAAACTATGGCAGCCAGCCTTGAGGGGATGTGGCATGTGCATGATGACATCCAGAGAGCAGTCAAAAGTCATACAAGTCACACAATCCCTACTGCAAGGAGTCCAACAGTGTCTGAGGGACCTCACCACTGCTGTGAGGGAGTTGCCACAACACCTGCCCTCCCAATCTTGCAGAAGCATGCATGACAACAAGCTGGACTCCTTCAGGGCAGACATGGCTGCCTACCACAGGGATGTTGCTGCCATACTCAATAATCAGCAGCTCCTCCTTGCTGCAGTTATGCCATATGTAGTTCCACAGATGGCAGATGCCGGGACTTTGGAGTCCACTCCTCCAACCACTGAAGTGTGTGTTGCTCCCTCAAACCCACCATGACCACCATCAAGGGCAGAGGAGACGATTCACACATCAGAGGATGAAGATGTGGAACAGATCATTGTCACCCATAGGAGTACCCGGTACCATCAGCCCCTGCCACATGGGCACTGATTTTCCTTTGTCCTGTGCTTGACAACATGTCATTGTTGCTGCAGTTGGTGACATGCACTCTTCACCGACACACTGTTAACCTTACAACTATGGACTGCAATTGTCTCTCTCTACTCAATTGGCAATTCATGTTCCTCTGCACTGAATGACCTCATCTGAAATTGACACTTCTCAGTTTAGCAGTGTTCACATGAACACCAGGCAGCAGGAAGATGTCCCACAGTGCCCAACATTCGGACACAGGACCCAAACGATGACAGCTTTAAAACCACAGCTACTTGTCCAATACATGGGAACCATAGTCACGTTGAGTGGTGGGTAAAATTGATGGCAGACGCATAGAGATTTAGATGTGTTGTAGCTGCCAATGTGACAGCTCAGTTGGAAGCTGGAATTAACATGTCAAGAGAGGGATGTGGATGCAGGATGCAATACACAGGCCAACATACAATTGGCACTGTACACTCATGCAAAGATCCAGAGTCCCAAGAATATGACCCATGCAGTAAGGGAGTACCTAAATCTTTAATAACTATGTAGAAAACAGAACTTAAAACTATGCAACACACCTATATTTACCTAATCTATCCTAACGATACATTACCCACAACTGGCCCTAACTACCCTATGCTAAGCTTACTTACCACATTTAACAATACACTCTAAACATTTGCCCCTACTTCCCTGACATAACGAGACACATGTAGGAGAACGTATACTAACCTAAACAGATATTAATGCTAAACAAATAGATATTTTTTGTATTTTTTAAAAATGTTATATTTTATAAATAAAATACACAAAAGCCCCAACATTAACCCCCACCCACCCACCCACAAACTAACATGTAATAATATGAAACCCCCCACCTACTTATCCTGTCTAAACTACTACCCTACTCTAACCTATCAATAAACCCCCAAAACCCACTAAAAAACTGGATAAGGAATGAGGAGGGAGGGGACGGAATTAGGGCTGAGGGGAGATAGGAGTTCAAAGGTTTGCCCTCCTCTAAGTCTTCTTGATAAATATTAGCCTCTTTGTATTTTTGTTGATGTCCCGCTGTACAGTGTCAAGCTTTTTCAAAACTTTTCACATGTCCCTCTGGAGCTGGGAAATGGTGGTGGCCATGTCCAATGCAGACGATGTGGTGGTCTGTGTTGCAGAGGTTGTTGCTCCTGCAGGTGTGCTGGTCGGTGGTGCTGAAATGGAAGGTGCAGCAGGAGTGGTGGTGGTTGCTCCCGAGGTTGACGGTGCAGCAGGTGGGGCTGATGTCATGGTGGCTGCTGTGCTACTGGGTGCAGTTGTGGTGGTGGCTCCAACAGTTGCAGCCAATGCATGTTCCCCTTGGCTGGAAGCCCGCCATTCTCCTGTGGCTCTCTCTCTCTCTGATAGCGTCTTGCCATCCTCCGGTACCCAGACTCAACATCCAAGATGGGTTTGTACCTCACTGCCCGCTTCTGGAAATCCCTGATTTCCAATACATTCATGTTGGCAGCTGTAAAAATGAGACAGGCAACTATCAGTGTCATCATTTTGTGATACATGTACAGATGATAATCTAACACTCTCCCCCAGTTTGCACATGCAGTCCAAATCACAGTACAGATGATATAATGTTCCTGACGAATAAAATGGCAACGCTGCCTACCCATCAAGTATTTAACAGCACAGCAAAGCACAAGAGGTGTACCAAATAAATTGATCTGTGCATTGATGTAGTGCAATGTGTCACAATGCAAATGCAGCAAGTACTTCACTTGGGCCAGGCTGACTAATCTTTATCATCTGAGTCAATTTTAAGGCACCCAAGACGAGTGATTTTTAGATGTAATTGGTAGGATGGTATGCAGTTGCAAATCTTAAGGGGTCAGTGTTGTTTGGGATACATGCATGGTTGAATGAGATGATTGTCATCTATACTGTGACCATCACATCTACCTACATATATTTTCTTTCCCTACCCCTGTGCCTCAGGGGGGATGGACATGCAATACATCATCACAACTGTCGAGGGCAACCACCAAGCCATGTCCACTTGGACATGGATTTAGTGGGTGGAACACATGTGAGGAGGGCTGCTACCTAGGAATAGGGTATCCATAGGTCAGTCACATCTACATTCATGTGTCCAGTTCTGGACAACCATCAACACCCTATCTGCCAACACAATTTCAAAATCACTCACATTGATGCCAGCACACGTCTGGCCTTTGACCTGCATGCATGCCTATTACATACCACATAAGTGTCACGTAAATGGAGTACAACTTATGGGGATAAATGCTAGGGGACAGTTACCCATACAGTCCTACATGTACATTACAATACAGGGATGCGCAATTTTGTGTGGAAAACTGATGCATCACTGTCTTGTGAAATTGAGGGTATGACTCCGCGACAATATTCTGAAACTGGAGCACTTCCAAGTCACATGTGGGCCTACATGTGGCTACTAATCACCTTGTTCACATCCTGCTGCCTATTGCTCAGCACAAGACTCCCAAAATATGACTCGCTGCCTGTGAATGTCGAACCCTTGCATGGAACACTATTGCAATATCCAGTCAAGTAATATATCAGATCACGTGCCAGCTCATCATATCTTGCAATGAGTGCAACACACAAGAGTCACTCACACAACAGCTGCAATCACTACACAGGACAGACATTCTCACACTTAGGGGGTCATTCCGACCCTGGCGGTAAAAACCGCCAGGGCCGGGGTCCGCGGGAGCACCGCCAACAGGCTGGCGGTGCTCCTTTGGGCATTCTGACCGCGGCGGTACAGCCGCGGCCAGAAAAGGAAAGTCAGCGGTGTACCGCCGACTTTCCGCTGCCCATGGGAATCCTCCATGGGGATTCTGACCCCCTCACCGCCATCCTGTTCCTGGCGGTTTTGACCGCCAGGAACAGGATGGCGGTGAGGGGGTCGTGGGGCCCCTGGGGGCCCCTGCAGTGCCCATGCAAATGGCATGGGCACTGCAGGGGCCCCCGTAAGAGGGCCCCACTTTGAATTTCAGTGTCTGCTCAGCAGACACTGAAATTCGCCGTCGCACACCTTCCACTCCGCCGGCTCCATTCGAAGCCGGCTTCATCGTGGAAGGGTGTTTCCCACTGGGCTGGCGGGCGGCCTTTTGGCGGTCGCCCGCCAACCCAGTGGGAAACCCAGAATGACCGCCGCGGTCTTTTGACCGCTGTACGGTCTTCTGGCGGTCCCAGCCTGGCCGACGGCTACCGCCACCGGCCGGGGTCAGAATGACCCCCTTAATGGATATGTCTGGGTCCTGAAATCGAGCCCCTTCTCCGATGGTATAGGGAGCCCGTCCACCTGTAAGACAGGGAAAGGAAATATATGCTCAATGCCAGATCACTGTACAAACGTGTGGACAACATATCACAGTGTGCAGCATTATATATGAGCGAGCTGCTGATCCTGCATGTGGACACTCCAACAGACTTACCACTGCAAACTCACATTGACACTGACACTCCAGTGAGTGATGGACACACATCTGCACACATGCACTTGGCCTAACAATCATGTGGTGCTAAACCTGACTACAAACATTTGTGGCTAATCCATTTCAGATGGTATGCAGTTGCAAATCTTAAGGGGTCAGTGTTGTTTGGGATACATGCATGGTTGAATGAGATGATTGTCATCTATACTGTGACCATCACATCTACCTACATATATTTTCTTTCCCTACCCATGTGCCTCAGGGGGGATGGACATGCAATACATCATCACAACTGTCGAGGGCAACCACCAAGCCATGTCCACTTGGACATGGATTTAGTGGGTGGAACACATGTGAGGAGGGCTGCTACCTAGGAATAGGGTATCCATAGGTCAGTCACATCTACATTCATGTGTCCAGTTCTGGACAACCATCAACACCCTATCTGCCAACACAATTTCAAAATCACTCACATTGATGCCAGCACACGTCTGGCCTTTGACCTGCATGCATGCCTATTACATACCACATAAGTGTCACGTAAATGGAGTACAACTTATGGGGATAAATGCTAGGGGACAGTTACCCATACAGTCCTACATGTACATTACAATACAGGGATGAGCAATTTTGTGTGGAAAACTGATGCATCACTGTCTTGTGAAATTGAGGGTATGACTCCGCGACAATATTCTGAAACTGGAGCACTTCCAAGTCACATGTGGGCCTACATGTGGCTACTAATCACCTTGTTCACATGCTGCTGCCTATTGCTCAGCACAAGACTCCCAAAATATGACTCGCTGCCTGTGAATGTCGAACCCTTGCATGGAACACTATTGCAATATCCAGTCAAGTAATATATCAGATCACGTGCCAGCTCATCATATCTTGCAATGAGTGCAACACACAAGAGTCACTCACACAACAGCTGCAATCACTACACAGGACAGACATTCTCACACTTAGGGGGTCATTCCGACCCTGGCGGTAAAAACCGCCAGGGCCGGGGTCCGCGGGAGCACCGCCAACAGGCTGGCGGTGCTCCTTTGGGCATTCTGACCGCGGCGGTACAGCCGCGGCCAGAAAAGGAAAGTCAGCGGTGTACCGCCGACTTTCCGCTGCCCATGGGAATCCTCCATGGGGATTCTGACCCCCTCACCGCCATCCTGTTCCTGGCGGTTTTGACCGCCAGGAACAGGATGGCGGTGAGGGGGTCGTGGGGCCCCTGGGGGCCCCTGCAGTGCCCATGCAAATGGCATGGGCACTGCAGGGGCCCCCGTAAGAGGGCCCCACTTTGAATTTCAGTGTCTGCTCAGCAGACACTGAAATTCGCCGTCGCACACCTTCCACTCCGCCGGCTCCATTCGAAGCCGGCTTCATCGTGGAAGGGTGTTTCCCACTGGGCTGGCGGGCGGCCTTTTGGCGGTCGCCCGCCAACCCAGTGGGAAACCCACAATGACCGCCGCGGTCTTTTGACCGCTGTACGGTCTTCTGGCGGTCCCAGCCTGGCCGACGGCTACCGCCACCGGCCGGGGTCAGAATGACCCCCTTAATGGATATGTCTGGGTCCTGAAATCGAGCCCCTTCTCCGATGGTATAGGGAGCCCGTCCACCTGTAAGACAGGGAAAGGAAATATATGCTCAATGCCAGATCACTGTACAAACGTGTGGACAACATATCACAGTGTGCAGCATTATATATGAGCGAGCTGCTGATCCTGCATGTGGACACTCCAACAGACTTACCACTGCAAACTCACATTGACACTGACACTCCAGTGAGTGATGGACACACATCTGCACACATGCACTTGGCCTAACAATCATGTGGTGCTAAACCTGACTACAAACATTTGTGGCTAATCCATTTCAGATGGTACTCCATGTCATGATTTGTCATTGGGTGACAATTTCAATGGCACTTCCCTGGTGCACTGCAATACAAGTGACTGAGGTATTGTGGCTTGTGCATCAAGGGACACTGAGTTACTGTGTGATGAACATGTAGCTCAATTTTCAGTCAGCAATTATCATGCATTCAGTGGTCCATAACAGTTGTGGCACATTTGTATGTAGGTAACAAATGCCCCATTGGCAGTGTCCCATTAAGCCGTATATGCCCCCTTTGTCACCATGATGGCAGGGATCATGTGTGTAATGATGATAAAGTAGCACTAAACATGGCTATCCCATTTTGCTGTCCCAATACAGTGAAATGTGGTATGCTGGCAGTGTCTTACCTGAACATCATTGACAGAATGCATGGGCGCAGGTGTTTTCATTGCATCTGAAATGTGTTACTCAAGGCCACATGTACCAAGATCAGGTTTTGTGAGTCACACATTGTGAGACCTAGCAACTCGCAAATAGCAAGTGGGATGATCTGAGGTACAACACCGTCAATGACACTGTTTGCAAATCACAAATGGGGTAGCAAATGACCTACCTCATGAATTTTGATGAGGTAGGTCTCATTTTGCAAATCGCTTGGGAATGGCGGCACTCACAGGGATGCTGGCCTGTTGGGCTCAGTAGACCACCATGTCTGTGACTGCTTTCAAATAAAGATGTATATTTTTGTTTAAATGCAGCCTTATTTAATCAGGGGTAAACAGAAAGCATTTCAAAAACCAATATTATGAATCAAATTTTTTTTTTTGAAGAAGTCAGTGGTCCGTGGGACAACTTTCTGCTCAGAAACAATTTTTGGGAATGCACTCACAAAGGGCAAGGGATCCCATGGGGACCCCTCCACTTTTGCAAATGGGTTAGCACCAACTTGAAACGGATGGTAACTGTGATTGTTTAGTGCCAGCATTTGCGGTTAACAAAGAATCAATCAGTGGACTGCGACTCGCTAATAGGAAAGGAACGCCCCTCCCTAAATGCCACTAGCAAACCCTATTTTGTGATTGGGCAATGTGATAGAAGAATGTCAAAATTGGGGGACATTGAATGAACATTTTTTCTGACGTTAAAAACAATAAATCTGAAAACTAGGCCATTTGTGAGAATTAAAAATAGCTTGGTACATGTGGCCCTAAGCAATAGTCGGACATGACTCAACAAAGCTCAGGACTGCATTGTTAACATGTACAGACATGTTTAATACATCTCAATACTGGGACACTAACAGTTTGTTCTAATTGCATTCAACATGGCCACAAACATTGCATACAGCACGTCAAGACATCTGCTACTGTCACTCAGAAGCATTCAACTGCACACATTTGTCAATGTGAAACTCACCAACAGGGCCATCGATCAACACACCCAGGTGGTCCAGCAGGTCCTGTTCTCGGGCCACCAGGTCAGCCCAGAGATGCTTCAGCTGGTTCTCATTCCTCGTTGTGTTGAAGACACATTTGAGGTGGTAGAGCACCTTGCCCCACCGCAGCCGTTTTGTCTCTGTGTGATACCCCTGTATCACATGCCCACCCATCTCTAGCATCAACGGCAGAAAGTGGTACACCAGCCACACAAAGGCCCCAGACTCCTTCTCACCCATGCGGGTCAGCCTCATGCTTCCAGACATATCAGTGCACAACAATTTAAACAGAAAAAGAGAAAAAGGAAGGAAAATAAATGGGAAAAAGGAAACTTACACCCCAAACTACAAACCCCAAGTAACCCAACTAATGTAACCCCCAAACAGACACCCGACAGTACAGTACAAACACAATACAAAAAACACTAAACTATACAGAAGCACTGAAACAGGCACAATAAACAAATATAATACACAAAAAGACACAAGAGAGACACCACAATATACAAGAAATGCAACCCAGACACTAGCAAGACACAGCCACACAGTCAAGAAAAAGCAAAGACTGTAAAGTGAAAGTGAAAGTACACCCACAGTATCATGTCTGTTAACAGGATTTCCTATTACATCACTTCCTGTCCCCTTTGCGGCCCGTTGTCTGTCTAGCGTGTAATTCTTTTGATGCATACGATGTTTGCGTGAATAATTTTGACGCATAAGCAACATGTGCGGCAAAATACTACGCATTACCAGGAAACCGGATATGGATATCCGCTTGCATGTGGTGCGCTGGTGGAATTAACGCTAAGGGCCCATGTATGTTTAGTTAGCATTTGCGTTGTTTTTCTATGCATTTGCAACACATTTTTTTACTCAAACTGTGTTTCCGTGATTTTTTATTATTTAGCATGCATGCACCCTGTATCAAGATGGAGATAGGATGGTGTGGCCTGCAGTGTGTGGTATAGTGGTTGGCAACATGTGGTAGAGCATGCAACTGTGGCCCAGATGTATACTTTCTTTGCACCGCATTTCCTTCCTTTTCTGACACAAAAGTTGAGCAAAGTTACAAAATACAATTGTACTTTGTAAGTTTGCGCTGCTTTTGTGTCAATTAATGACGGCAATGTGGCACAACAAAAGTATGGCCTGTGTGTTTTGTGTGTGAATTATCTGTAGCAACATGTGTGCTTTTGAAGGAACGGCATGATATACATTTGACACAATGCTCATGTATGAATGTGTTACAAATGGGTATCTACATCAGATGGCAATCAGTGATGTACAACAGTCATGGTGTGTGTTTGTAATATGTGTTGACTCATTTGATGCTTGTAGTCATTTAACTTTGGGGACATTACATTTCACACGACAAACAAAACTCAGGGATGATTGAGGATGGCTGATGTGTGCCAGGTTGCATATGTTACCCCTCACATGTTATTAACTGTTGGCTACAACTTCATGGTGACTTGTGTGTGAACTACCCATATGTTGGCAATGTGTACATGTTTGGTACGTACAGTGTTTGAGACACTGTGCCTTAAATCCACCCATAAAAATGTCATGTACACGTCAGTTTGACTCATAAAAATTGCCTGTTACTCATGTTGCTGTGGTGGACTTGCTGCCCTGGCTGCATGTGGTCACATATTTTAAGATGTGCATTCAACCGAAGTGTCCAGTTCAAGTGTGTGGGCATGTGTACCCTGTGTCAGGATTGGGCTCCACGGTGTTACAGTTTTGTGCGGGTCTAGTCAGGAGTCTGTTAGGGGCAACCCTTGAGTTCACAGAGTATCTTGCAAGGAAGAAATGTACCAAAGCAGAAGAACAGCTAAAGATATACAAAGGGTTAGGGCAGCTATGGTAAGGCAGATGAAACAGAAAAGTGAATACAGAGCAACCTTAGTGTGGACAAATATGGAACGGGTCAGTAATGGACAAACACGCAGGGCTTATCACTAAGACGTACACAGGGTTGGGCTCAAAGCTTCCCACAGCAAAAGGGAGCGTCAGTGCCTCTGTGCAGATTAATCTCACAGCTAGTCACCACGCAAGCCCCATAGAAAGGTGGCAGCAGAAGTGAATCTGTGTCTGGACCCTTAGTGCACAAACAAGGATTGTACTTACATACACGAGACTAGCCCTTGTTGGTCGGGCTGGAGACACAGTAACAATTCCTGGAATACAGACATAACACACTGTCACTGTTGGGCACTAATGACTACATGCAACACTAGACAAAGGATGGGGGCTGGATTAGCCTCCAGGAAACCAGGTGCCAGACCAAATACAAAGTAAAACACTTCTAGAGAGGTGAGGACTGATAGTACACTTACCAGACAAGATACCCCAGGAGGAAACATAAAGCAAGGGAACAAACTAGGAGGCAAAGCCAGGCACAGGGAACAAGCTCTGGTTGGCGCAAAGGCTGGAACAGGTCTGGGTAATGGAAAGCAGGCTTTGGCAGAAACAAACATGAACAAGGCTGAGAAACAAGGAGCAGAGTCTGACTGGAGCAAGCAGAAACAGCACTGGGTAAACAGAGAGCAGGTTCAGGCATAATCAGGACTGTAACGCAATCCAACAAGGGGTCTGGAACACAAAGGAATCGTACTCCAGTGTGCAACAAGGAGCATCAGGGAATGGCAGCTTCTAAGCAGTTCCAGGCAGCAGCAAGGCCAGGGCAGAGTCACTTGGCTGGGCTTCACAAGCGAGGTCACAGGTGTGTGCAGCTTCAGTCTCTCACAAGTCCTGAATGAGAGAATCCAGTATAAAGGGACAACCGGTCTTTTCCCATAGGAAGCAATGGACAGAAGATTACAGGTCTTACCGATTACCAGGCAGTGCATTATGGGACATGAAGTCCATGCAGGCTAATGTAATTCTTCTATAGCATGCCTTTGGAAAAGGTAAGCAAACAGACTTATTTCCAGGGATGGACTGTGCAGGGCATGTGTTGTGAACATTGCTTATCATACCTGGGACACTCATACTATTCATTTTCAGAAATGATGCATCTCTTGTCACACAAGCTCCTTGCAGAGATAGCAAATGTCACACTTACTAACGTCAGGGGTATGTTCATACATTCCTGTTACCACTGATATTTCACATCCACTGCCTCATGTATGGTGTGCTTATTTACCTTATGACTGGAGATGTCATAGTTGTGTGTCACATGCTACAGTAGACCATGTTGGCAACGTGGATGTGTGTCATATGCTGCGGTCCTATGATTTTGTCCTTCATATGTGAAATTCAAAGATTATTTTTTTTAATATGTGTGTGATGTTTACTGTACAATCATATGCATCACATGTGATGTTGCATCAGATGTAGTCAGATTTGTGTTTGTGACATGCTCCCTGAGGTAATACTCACATTCCTAAAGAACATGTGATGGATAAATATGTAACCAGAACAGAATTCTATGATAAAGTAAGGTTTTAAATTACATATTCTAATAAGGTGTTTAGAGTGACTATTTTTGAAAATAGTTTGAACAATCTGCTGTCTGCGGCGCATTCCTGCAGCTGTGTTTTGATGTTCCCCCTCATTTTCCCTGGCACCATCCTCCTCCTCTCCCACCTCAGGCTGTTCTTGCTCGGGCTCATATAGGGGAATGTTGTGCAGGATAGCACATGTAAGTATTATTTTACACACAATGTGTGGGGCATATAGGAGGCTCCCTCCTGTGATGTTCAGGCACCTGAATCTGGACTTCAGGATGCCAAAGGTACTTTCTACAATGGTGTGTGTCCTCCGATATGCCTCATATAGGCACACTCTGCTGCTGTGCTTGGGTTGGGGAATGGGGTCATGATCCATGGCTGGATCCCGTAACCCTGATCAGCTGAAAAAAACAATAGAAGTGAGTATTTTAGTAGTGCTCACAAGAGGAATGTCATGTAGCATGGCAGTTGATATCTTGTGTCGTCTGTGACTCATATATGTTTGTGGTATTGTGTGAGATCCTGGGCTTCTGTGAGGTTTTTTCTGCAGTGGGTTGTTTGACTTGACAACTTGTGTTTGGCTCTTTGAACTTGTATCTATGATTTTGTTTCCGAACTGCTGGTCAGTATATATGTACCATGCGTTGTGTAGTGAGCAACATGTTTTAGTGTGCTTTCACTGGAGGGGACATGATACTTCCACACACACAATAGATCCCTACTTGGTGGCAACATGGTTGCACTACATGGCCTGGACATCCCATCCAATTAGACATATGTCATTGCAGATGAAATGCAACAGTGAGGCCCTTTGATTTGGCTTGGTGACAATGCACAACACATCTCCATAAGTTGGAGAGCACTGAGGTGTTCAGTATTGACAATGCACAATTGTCCCATGTGTGACGTGGTTCTATGCAAACCTTTGTAGTTCCCTATGCCAGTGGCTCATGTGCAACTGTGCACCTACACTACCAAACTTGCTCCAGGTAACCTGGCTAACTGCCTTGTGGAGGTGGATGTATCTGTGTAGGAAGGGCCATCTCCCGGTACATCTGTAATTTTGATGGACAATTGGCTCTTTCAGTGTGTGCAGCAGTGTACCGTTTGAATTAATGGCGCATCAATATGTGTTCATAGCACAGTCCACTTCCTTACTGCTAACTGGCAACAGCACCCCAGGAGTGATGTATGATGTATGGCCTGCCTCAGTATTTCCGTGTCACCTACATGTGAGTCTGCATCATCATGCTATGTTTCTCATTGTGTTAGACCTGCAGAAACACACATTGCATACCCCTTCCACACTACATATTGCTTGGGGGGGTTTCGGATGACTATGTGGCCTAATGTAATAGTAAATGGTTCATCTTCCAAGTTGTACTTCCAGTGCAGGCCATGTCATTGTCACTGTGTGCTTTGACATTGGTCCCTTGTAGCTCTTGAGTGGCAGCTAATGTTATTGGCAGCCGTCATTTGTCCATAAGTCTGTATCCCATTGTGTCAGGGTGTACAACATAACTACCTTTGTCACACCTCAGTGTCTTCCTGCCCACGTGTCAATGTAGTGGTGTATGTATTGTGTGTCCTACAGGGTTGCTGTGCCGTGTATATATTGCTAGGTTTATGGACTTACTGAAAAGAAGGCCATTGCCATATCGTCCGTCCTGGAAGTGCTGATTGATGGTGCTGTGGCAGAAGATGAATGAATCATGTACACTCTCAGGATACTTGGCCAAGATGTTGGTAAACAATCCCTGGTGGTCAACTATGGCCTGCACATGTATGGAGTGGCTGTGCTTTCTGTTCCGGAATAGATGGTCTTTTGCTGCAGGTGGTACGATCCGGCCATGGGTGCAGTCAATTGCACCAAGCACATGCGGGAATCCTTGTATTTGATAAAACCCCTGTTTGATCTCCTGTACTTCTGCTGGGTGTTGGGGAAGCTGGTGTGACAGGGTGTGAGGGAGATGATGGCATCTAGGACCTTGGGAAGGACGGCGGAGAATGAGGGCTGTGATATCCCAGTGACCAGGGCACTCATTGTTTGGAAGGAGCCACTTGCCAACATATGCAGGACAGCTAGCAGCTTGGTCACTGGTGGTATATTGTTTGGTGTCTGCAGGCTGGTTGTCATATGTGGCTCAATTTGGCGCAGCAGCTGCTGGATAACTTGCCAATTGAATCTATACCTCTGGATGATGCCCTGTTCCCTGAGGCCCTGGAGAGTTGTCCTGGTCCTGAAGACCCTCTCCTGCCTTCTGCGTTGCCTTTGGGGGCCACTTTGGGGTGGTGTTGGCTGTTGAGCTATGATGTTGCTTATGTGTGTTTTCCTTAAGTAGTGGTGTGTGTGCATCATTTTAATGCCTGCCGTGACCCAGGCATTAAAATTTGACGCAAATCTGGCATTGCGTCATTATCCTTGGAATGATGTAAACTCCACAGTTTTGACGCTAGACGGGTCTAGTGTCAAAATATAAATATGGAGTTAAGTTTTCGCTGGATTTGCATGAAAAAAATGATGCAAATCTGGCAAAAACTGAGTGTAAATATGGGCCTGAGTATTTCATTATTATCCCTTCCAGTTTTCATTCAATAATTTAGAGGGAACACCAGGTGCAGTATATTCCAAGAAAAAATATTTAGAATTCCCTTAAAGGTAGACTCCAATGTTTCCATTGCAGGTATAGTTGGTATAATTTAATTATTGATTACTAGCAGATTTATACAGGGTCTTTCTCTGGCAGGGTTGCAGACTTTGGTCCTCTGTGGAGTGTGATCTCTGGGCAGTAAAGGAAAATGGACAGATCTAGTTGTCTTGCTATTCTTGCAGCCTACTCTTATTGCCAAGTTGTTAATGACCATGTTGTTATTATTTACTGGCCCTTTAAAGAAAGACATACTGATGAAGGTATTTCTTGGAGAATGTCTAGAGGAATAACTAGGTCCTTCAGGAAGTGAAAATATTAATTTTCCTCCACTGATTTGATGTTTAGTCCCAATGGGAGTGCCTCTTCCTGTCCAAGTATTGCCTCCTAGAACTTGTGTTAGACCAGATGGAATGTGGACAATTCCTGTGAGTCTCACTATTGATTACAAATTGAATGGACAAAATATATCCTGACTTGAGTTCGTCAAACCAGGAAAACGATGCAAGACCTTGAGGATATTGTGATGGTACAGAATGTCAATGGGACCTTCAGATTCGTAACATGGACATAAATTAATTTCTGAGGAATGAGCTCTTCTAAAATAGTTAGGCTTGTTGTTGTCGTACGTCAGAGCCTGTGTTTTAGTGTTGATAGGTATCCACGTCTTTTTGACTGTTTATAACTGGGGAAGACACACTTTTGGTATATAACATCTCCTCTTCTCTAACTGTGTCCTTTCTCAATGAAATGGCATTGACTATAGTAGTCGGGGAATTCGCTATCACCTTTCCTTCCTGAGAGTTTCGAAGTACCCTTAATATTTAGGTAATTCCTTCTGTAATTTGTGTTATCTATTTCCTCGTCATTTCCTCTACCATGTATGTATGTAGTTGACCTGCCATACGCATCGTATCATTCCCTCTGATTCTAAAGTTTTTAGATTTGGAAGACATCTTGGTTCTGCTAGTATTATGCTCCTTCATGCCAGCGGGTGAAAATACAAATCTTAATTCAGGAATTTGTATTATTGAACTATTCATATTTTGTTTGTGGTACTCCCAGCTTCAGCCACAAATGTTTAATTATCGAAATTGTTTCCCTTATCTGCCTCAGTGGGAGGTATTTCTAGCATAGGTTTTTTATTTAACGGTTTCTCGAAATTCCTGCTTTTCTGGGGTCTTGACCAGTTGATGACCCTCTGTCTGCTTCCTATATTTCCCAACGCCCTTTTTTAATGTATGCAATTTCTTCAGATGCTGTTTACTTACATAAGGATGAAAATGCTCTGGGTTAATTTCTGGCATAGACAAGTTAATAGGATTAGTGGAAAAATTATGATCTTTCTGTTCATTTCCTAGTTCACCAGGGCTTAGCTGCATAGTTGTAACAGTACAATTGAGTCATGTAGGTGACAATGTCCAGTCAGTGTCTCAAGTAAGTTGGCTTTTTAATATCTGCCCATTATTAGAGCTGACTTCCTCTGGTACAGCAATGAGGGTTGTTTAAAGCAATACATTCTGATAATGGCTATGTTGGTAGGACTTACATCTTGCGTTTGGGTTGTTTCCCCTAATTGTTCCTTACATATATAAGGAAATAATCATAGTAACTCTATAAGGCCATCAATAGACACAACTTCTCGCACTTTTGCCATAGACTTCTCTGAAAATATCCCATGCATTAGGCGGTCTCTAAATGTTTCTTCCCGTGATTTTAAAGTTGAAGGAATATATTTAAATGTTGTTTTTTGTCTGGCCTTTGTAACTGACAGTTCAGCCAAAATATCAGTGATTTCAGTTCAAGTGTTGCTAAAGGCACTTGTGGCAGCTAGGACTGCATAGATCAGGGGTGCAAAGGCATCACCTTCTGTTCCCATCGAGTTTGAAAGGCGCTGCTCATAATTAGATCCCTAAAGGGTAACATGAGTCCTTATTTGAGGACCTGGCAAAGCGTACAAAATGGTTTCCTCATGTTTAGGATACAAGCGGAGTGTTGGTAAAGGGCCTCCTGCTTGGATTTATTTGGGCAGATCCGGGTATTCATCAATTCAGATCATCAAAAGACATGCCCATTATGTCCTTCCCATTAATAGATGAAATGGGGGTAGAGTTGCCTCCCAGCGAATCTTCTCTACAGTATTCAGGTTCTCCATATGAATCATTACAGTCCTAATTCTAATAATATCTAAATGGGACAATGACTTGAGCTGTGGTAGTAATTTTATTATCCATTAAAAGGAATAGTTATTTATTTGATTACAGATGTGGGGTAGGATGCAATTAGCAAGGGGTTTGTGTGAAGCTGCAGCCTAATCCAACACATGAAGAAACATCATCAATTCTTGTTTTTTTCCTTATCCATTTGTGATGGTGCTTAAACTGATAGCATCGCCCTGTTAATTACTAATCATTTTACAGGCCCTGGTGAGGTCAGGGCTTGAGCCTCTGCTCATTTTTGTATCTTCATCCTAATCATAAGCTTCTACCCCATATCATTTTACATACTGATTCATAGTTAGAAAATACCCCCTAATCCACAGGATATCTCAGTTCTCCACAGTTGCCTAAAAACAGCCTGTCTGTAGCTGGATCACCCTGCAATACACCCTAATCTCACTTGGCTCTCCAAGGAAGTAGGGTACAGTTGTGAACCTCCACCACAGGCCGAAGTTAACATGGGGGGCTGAAACAGAAGCTTAACCCAATGGTAGAACTTCCAGGGCTGCATAGTATCCTGTCATTTTATGTTGTTTAATATACTCACTTGTAATGTTCTCACCTAATGATGTGACAAACTACTGTAGGAAATGGCCCATCCTGTAGGATTACCCCAGACATTTTGCCTTTACCTCCTGTTTTGTTGCTGTATCTTTTTATTGGCCTTGGGACTTTGAGCACTTTTCCACAGCTGATCAGTGTAGAGTGCATGTGCTTCTCCCCTAAACACATATTTAATTTACCTGTAAGTCCCTTGTAGAGTGATTTACTCAATTGCCAGGGCATGTACAATAAATGGTGCTAGTGGGCCTGCAGCACTGATTGCGCCACCCACTCAAGTAGCTCTGTAAACATGTCTTAGGCCAGCAACAACAGAGCTTGTGTGAGCAGTCTATCTGTCACCCTGATGGCATTTAAAACCTCTGCCAATCCTGAATATCCCCTTTTCTTTAATTTAAGTCACCCCTAAGGTAGGCCTTATGTAGCCCATAGGGCCGGGTACCATGTAAGCAAAAGGCAGGACATGGACTTCTTGAGTTCTCATGTCCTGGTAATGAAAAACTCCCCAAAGGTGTTTTGCATTACTATGAGGCCTGTCCCTCTTGTAGGCCAGCATTGGGAATTCATTATATCATCTTTAAGCTGTAATTCCTGATCTGAGAGGAGGAGCTGCATCATGTTTAGTACCATAGGATTGATAATAATAAATCATCTCTCCTGGTAAGGGTGGAATTATAACTACTATTTTAGGAATCCCACTTTTAGATAGTAAGCATACTCTGCACTCTCTGCCCAGTGTACCCACAGCCTATCTCCAATACATGCCTGGCTGGGGTTAGGTTGTGTATTCCCTTCAGAACCCACACCACAGAATACTCAATTGCATCTGCATACTGATAGGTCTTTCTGCGGAGGAGGTTGGGAAGGTCTCAAACTTACATCTCAGAAGACTAATGTCTGGAGTCTACCCAAAGGTGCTGATTACCTCCCACATATTGGACCTCATTATGACTTTGGCAGTCTTTTTGAGAGACCGCCAAAACCGTGGGTGCCAGAACCATTACGAGTACTGCAGGATTTCTGCCACATTTTGGGTAGAAATGCTGCAGTAGTCATGCTGGCTAGTGGATGCGCATGGGCAGTTCCACCAATAGCCCCTCCCAACCTGAAGGACTCCATCAGCCGTATTACAAGTGGTAATGTGGCCTGGCGGTGTCCTGATGGCGGGGCGGAGGTGGCGGTTGGAGGGCCCATTACCGTTCCCTGCCAGATTACCTCCTAGCCGGATAAGGTAAGTCAATTGTCCGACAGGGGAAGGGGTGGAATGGTGGGAGGATGGGTGGTGTTGTGTGTGTTTATGTGTCTGAATGTGTGTGTGTATGGGTATGTGCATGTGTGTGGGAATGGGTGTGTGCATGCGTGTGGGAATGGGTGTGTGCATACATGGTTAAATGCATGTATGAATGGTGAAGGGAATGCGTGTATGAATCTTGAAGTGAATGCATGTATGAATGTTGAAGTGAATGTGTGTATGAATGTTGAAGTGAATGCGTGTATGAATGTTGAAGTGAATGCGTGCAAGAATGTTGAAGTAAATGTGTGTATGGATGTTGAAGTGAATGCTTGTATGAATGTTGAAGTGAATGCGTGTACGTATGTTGAAGTGAAGGCGTGTATGAATGTTGACGTGAATGCATGTATGAATGTTGGAGCGACTGCATGTAAGGATGCATGTGAGTGAATGTGTGTATGTCAGTGTTGGTGAATGGGTGTATGCAGGGCGCATGTGCATGTATGCAGAGAAAGGGGTGGAAAGGGGTAGTGGAAAGAGGAGGGGGGCACCGTACCAGAAGGGGGGTGGGGGATTCTGGTATGGAGGGGGAGATTTAGGGATATTGTGCTTGCTGGGGGAGGGAGTCATCTGCCAATGACAGGGAAGAAATTCCCTATCACCAGTAGCCTTTCCACTAGGATTTTCGTAGCGGTGCTACTGCCGCAGAAACCCTGGTGGAAAGCTGGCTCATAAATCGGCTGGCGGTCTTCATTGGACTGCAGAGTTGGAGATGCTCATCACCGGCCTGGTGGGTCCAACCACCATGGTGGTCTGAGTGGGGATGTTGCAGGTTGGCAGAGGCCATCCTGCCACACTCATAATGTGGCGGTCTTCACCACCAGCCCATCGGCAGTGAAACTGCCACCATTGCCCTGGCGGTCAGTAGCCCGCCAGGGTCATAATGAGGGCCATAGTCTGGAGCCAAAGCTAACCTGAAAGGGGGGCCAGTCTACGTCACAATAATTCTTTGTAGTCACCCCACACATCAAAAGCACTTTTTGATATAAATATTGGGCCCATGACCCACTCAAGACAGTACACTTCTGGACTCAAGACACAGTGCTCGAGTTGTGACTGCTGTGTGCCAGGATTGCTACTCTGCCAGGACTGACTGCTCTCAGGAACTGCAGCCTTGCTTGGTTGTGCTACCCTGCTGCCGTGCTGATGTCTCCTCAGAAACCCAAGACTTGAACTCTAAGTCATAGTGACTCTGAGGAGTCCTGCTTTCCCCTCACTGCTTGACCTGCAACTCTCTGACTTCGACCCTGACCTGTTGTGATGCTTGCATTTCAACAAATTCAACTGAGCGGTTTCACCCTTGCATTGCTGCTCTCATCACACCAAGTCCACAGGGGCAGCCTCTGCTTTGCTGTGTCACTCGCATCGCAACAACTTCAACCGAGTGGCTACTGACCTGCTTTGCCACTCACATCATAACAACTTCAACCAAATGGCTTCTGGTCTGTTGTGCAGCTCGCATCGCATCAACTCCACCTGAGCAGCTTCTGCTTTGCTTTGCCACTCTCAATGCATCAACTCCACCCGAGCAGCCTCTCTCTTTGCTTGTTGCATCAACCTCACCAGAGCGGGTCCTGTCCAGCTGTGCTGCTCTCAACACAACGACTTTTTACCTAGCAGCATCTGCCTTGCTACACCGTTCACAGTGCATTAACTTCATTCGAGCTGCCTTACCTCACCACTCTCATTGCAGCAACCTCACATGAGCAGTTCTACCCTGCTTTGCTGCTCTTGTCTCCAGATTCACTCGAGCGGCATCGGCACAGCCCTACTGCTCCCACCTCATCAACTTCAGAACAGGGTGGCCCCGGTCCTGCAAAGCCACACCCTGCTCCTGGTAGGTGCACAACAAAGACATTGGACACTCATGCCGTGGAATGCCTGGCACAATCTTTTTGACATCTTACTCTTTTCTTGTATCTTTATCGTACTACCTTCAGTCTTCACAGCAAAATATTACTGTATCATACTGAACCTAAAATATCTTGCTAAACAAGCTTTTATATATATATATACTGTGTGGTGTCTTTCTTTGGTGTAACTCATATGATTATTCTGTGTGTGTAGCACAAGTACTTTACACATTGCCTCCTAAGTGAAGCCTGCCTGTTCTGTGCCAAGCTACCAGAGGGTGAGCACAGGCTAATTTGTGATGTGTCATTGACTTGCCCTAACTAGAACTATGGTCCCTACTTCAACAGGGTGCATACCTCCGCCAACTAGAGACCCAGTTTCTAATGGCCCAAATGCAAAGTATGCCTAGGTGTGGCTATAAGTTGACACTAAGCAGCTGCTTTTAAACAGATGCTGGAAGAGGGACAATACCCCTGCTGTGCCTCCAATTTAAAAGATTTCTACTGGCTTTTTCATTGACTTTCTTGTATTTGAATGAGTGCAATCCCCACACAAGCCTTTCTAGCTCAATGACAGTGAAACAAATCCTAGGATAAAAATATTTGAAAGTTAAAAGTTTACAAAGATGCACACAGAACTCACCTCTCCCAGTGATCACTACCACCACCCACAAACCAAAAAAAAATAATGACATCTAGAGGTTAGAACACTTAGGCCCTCATTATGACATTGGCGGTAAATTCCACTTACCGCCATGTCAACGGCCGCCAACATACCGCCGCAGTGGCGGATATCCGACAACCAAATTGTGACACACACATACCAATCCGTCACTATACCGCCACACACACAAGTCCGCCAGCCCAAAGGTCAGTAATAAACTGGCAGTAAGAAAACCCACACTGTTACGCCAACAGAACAACGCCGACAACATTATGGTATGACCCACAAATCACCGCAGCGGACATTCATTGGCAGTAAACCATTGGCAGTACATACCGCCGAGCTCAAAATACACACACACAAATTAAGCAACAATACATTGGTCAGTTCAACTACACACACTTGACACACATACACACATCACACCCACACCACTATAAAACTACAGACATTACTCACAACCATTTATGACTACAAACAGTTGCCAACAGAGAGAGAGAGACAGCAAGAGCACTCACACAACCATCACCTATACACCACACACGCACCTCACAACACACACCCCAACACATCACCCTACACACCATCACCCACACCACTCATACCACATTCATGGCACCACAACTACACCCCAGGTTCTCTGAGGAGGAGCTAAGGGTCATGGTGGAGGAAATCATCAGGGTAGAGCCACAGTTATTTGGATCACAGGTGCAGCAAATATCCATTTCTAGGAAGATGGAGCTATGGTGGAGGATCGTGGACAGGGTTAATGCCGTGGGGCAGCACCCCACAACAAGGGATGACATCAGGAAGAGGTGGAACGACCTACAGGGGGAGGTATGTGCCATAGCAGCAAGACACCAACTCGTTGTATAGAGGACTGGCTGTGGACCCTCACCTCCTTCCACACAACTAACAACATGGGAGGAGCAAGTCTTAGCAATCATGCATCCTGAGGGCCTGGCAGGAGTAGGAGGAGGACTGGACTGTGGTTAGTCAATTCCCTATTACTACCACCTCCCTACTTGCATGCCATCACATACCCCACCCTCACCCTCACCCTCACTCCCATCACTCTTCCACCTCTAACACACCCTACCATCACAACCCACTCAAACCAATGCCAACCCTGCATGCAACACCAAGGCATGAACATCCCTCACAGACCTGCATGGACACCTATCACCCAAGCATGCACACTAGAGAGAATCACCTATCCCACCAAATAACAACTCACACACGGCAAAGGTGCCAGTGCAATACCAACTATAGAGGGCAACACACCCTTGCACAATATGTCACATGCAGAAACAATAACACTGCATTTACAACCCCACAGGTAACCCAGCCAATGTCACCGGCCACCAACAGCCAGTCCCCCAACAGAAGAAACACACAGTGAAGACAGCAGCTCTGGTCGCCTGGATCTAGATGACCAACCTGGCCCATCAGGGACCACCGGACAGTCGGTTACCTAGGCACACTCTCACACTACCACAGAGCCTCCCCCCTCAGGAAACACTACCACTGCACCCACACAGTGGGCCCATACCTCTGTCTCCGGGACATGTCAATCAGCAGTGTGTTCACCACTATAGGGACCCCAGGCCACCCCACAAACACAGCATGATCAAGGACCTAGGGTCCGTGGCAGTGGGCACACGTGGCAGGGGGCAGAGGCACAGGACAACAGGGAAGCTGGGAGGACTGCTGTGCGACAGGGAGAGGACAGGCCCAGTGAACCAACCCTCCAGGAGGCACTCACTGCGATCCTGGGATCATACCAACATTCCCAGGATACGCTGGGCCAGATCATGGACAAGTTGCAGGAGAACATGCGGCTGCAGGAAAGACAGTATCTGGGGATCAGGGAGGACCTGAAGGCATCAAAGCCACCCTGGTCTCCATTGCAGGGGTGCTGGCAGACATGGCCAACAGTATGAAGGAGGCAGTGGCACACCACCGGGCCCCTGACACTAGCCAAACCACTGAACAGCCCTCCACCTCCGCTGCCGCTAGTGGACAGAAGGCCCTGCCATAGGACCAACAGGCCACCAGCATCCCTCTACCTGCAGAAGGAGAACCACCATTCAATTGTTCCCTACGATCCAGGCAGAAGCCATAGACTATTGACAAGAGCCCTGCCAGGAAATAAGACTCTCCTGATTGTCACCCTTGTGTCCCACTCTCTCACCCTGTCTCACCCTGTCCACCCTGAACAGCCGATTCCCCACTACTCACTCTTCTTCAGAGCACGGCGATAAACACACTTTGATAAAATACAATTATGGTGTATGTCAAATGTATTTGTTTAACCAGGTTCAAGCATTGCAATTCAACTGTACAGTAATGTATACATAGGAAAGACCTATAGTTGGCTGCACTGAACACACCAGGAGCAAAAGTGGGGCACCAACATCTGCAAAAAGTGATGCCAAAGGATACAGTGAGTGGCCATAGAAGTAGGAATACACAGCCTGCCAGTGACAATGTCACACATAAAACTTTCAATTATATGTGTATTAACACTGTCTTACCTCCTGTCTCATTGGAAGTATTGATGAATAATTGCACTTCTGTTGTCCTTATCCTCATCCTCTGCCTCATCTTCACTGTCCACAGGATCCACTGCTGACACACGGCCATCTCCAGCCTCCTCCTCCTGCAGAAAGGGCACCTGGCGTTGCATGGCAAGGTTGTGCAACATACAGCATTCCACGATAATCTGGTAGACCTTCTTGGGTGAGTAGCACAGGGATTCACCTGTTAGATGGAGACAACAAAACCTGGCCTTCAGAAGGAAGATCCTTTCTATAATCCTCCTTGTTCACCCATGTGCCTCATTGTAACATTTCTCTGCCCTTGTCCTGGCATTCCTCACAGGGGTCAGTAGCCATGAGAGGTTGGGGTAACCATAGTCACCTGCAAATATCGAGGGGCAACTGTTAGCCACACACTCACCCTTAGGGCCAACACCATACCCATACACCAACATCCACTGGGTGGGAACCAGGGCTCACCTATTAGCCACACCCTGTGCCTCTGGAGTTGGGCCATCACTGGGATGCTGCTAATCCTCAGGATAAAGGCATCATGCACAGACCCAGAATACTTTGCATTGACGTGGAAGATGTACTGGTCCACCAGGCACACCATCTGGACATTCATGGAGTGAAAACTTGTACAATTTCTGAAAACCTGTTCATTTCGCCTGGTGGGGGACAAATGCAATATGTGTTTCATCGATTGCCCCAATGATGTTGGAGATATATCCCATTGCATAGAAGTCAGCTTTTACTGTGGCCAAATCCTCGACCTGGGGGTAAACAATGTAGCTTCACATGTGTTTAATCAGGGCAGACAACACTCTTGTCAGCACTATTGAGAACATTGGCTGTGACGTTTCTGCTGCCACGCCCACTGTCACTTGGAAAGAGCCAGTTGCCAGGAAATAGAACACTGATAGAACTTGCACAAGAGGGGGGATCCCGGTGGGGTGACGGATAGCAGATAGTAGGTCAGGGTCCAATTGGGCACACATCTCTGTGTTTGTGGCCCTGTCAAGTTATTAGGTCAGGATAATGTGCCTCTCCTCCATTGCTGCCAAATCCAACAGGGGTCTGTACACAGGGGTATGTCTCCATCTCCTATTCATCTGCAGCAGTTGCAATCTATGGGGCAAAAGATTGAGCTGCTGGTCATTATCTGTACATTCCAACCACTACAGTTCAATGCATATTGTGATTGTAACATTATTTTGTTGGATATGCCCAAATCGTGCATTGGTGTACTGTGGCGCAGTTAGGATCCATGGCCTGCATCCCCCCTGAAATGGCGTCTGCCTGTCCTATATGTAGGGACAAGTGGAAATTAGGTAATTCCACTGACGTTGTGTGCCGTTGCGGGAAGCAGTCGAGAACCGCTGTGCAACTCCTCATTGGTTATCAGTGGGCCCTATGGGTTACAGTTGCCAATGTTGATGTACGCCAGCAGTGACGGTATGCATAGCCGCGGACGTGACCACCATTTTCTATCTGTTCACTCAATTGCTACCTGACCTTCAGCAGGAGAAGACCTACACTGCAAGTGCTGCTGTGACCTGTGTCTGGAACCGACCAGGGCTCATGTTACTGAGGAAAGGGCCCCTGACTTCACCTCAGCAGAGTTGGAGCGAGAGGTGGATGGGGTCATACCCCAGTACTGACTGCTGTATGGGCCTCCAGACCAACAGGTGAATACACCGTGAATACGATGCATGGGGCGTGAATGCATGGAATGCTGTGTGTGAAGGCCTCATGTAGGGGAGGTTGGTGGATAGGCCCTGGGCAGCGTGCAGCATGTTTGGTGGGCCATGTCTGTTCTAATGGGGATGGGAAGGGGCATGGTGGGCCATTAGTGTAACAGGCAGGACGGTCGGACGAATACCTTTCCTTGTGTCTATTTCCCTGCAGGTCAGTGCCCATCAAAGGAAGGGTATATGGCGTGCCATCGCCAAGGACGTGCAGACCCTGGGGGTCTATGGCAGGTGGAGTACCCACTGTCAGAAATGGTGGGAGGGCCAGGAACACTGGGCATGGACGACGGCAGAGGCCCAGCTGGGGATGGTATCCCAACGAGGAAGGGGTGCCCCTCGAACCCTGACCCCCCTGATGGCCCGCATACTGGCGGTGGCCTCTCCGGAGCTACATGGGCACTTGGGGGCATCACAGCAGCCACAAGGGGGTGAGTACAGTGCCCTAATTTACAACGTTTTCCTAGTGGGGGGTATGGACCCTGTGGGTGCCCCTAGGCCAGGCCTGGCAGAGTATGTCCCATGTTGGGCAGGATTATGATGCAAAAGTCCTCCAACCAAGCTAGTAGGCATCCACTACTTGGCAGGGGTCTGTGGGTCTCAGGTATGCTGCAATTCGTGTTAGATGTCCCTATCCATGGGCTGGTGACTAGCATTGTGACTGGTAGTGCATTGCCTAATGCGTAGGGCTGTTCCCTGTGTGTGAGTGTGTTGTTGTCGCCATTGACCAAGTGTATCCTTTGTCTCTTCCCCCTCTTTTTATTTTGTCACCCTGTCCTTATGAGCATTAGAATCATCTAGCAGAGGATCAGAAGCACTGGCAACGGAGGGAGCTGCATCCCACAGGACTCAGGAGCCTGAATCCACCACAGGTGAGGGCACTAGTGGGACGGAGGGCGAGGGGAGCACCACGGCGTAGACTGGAGGGGACAGTTCGGACACAGATACCTCCTTCAATGGAAGCTCTGTGGTGGTGGCAGACACCTCCGTGCCGACCCCAGCTACAGGTACAGCCACCACCCCCCGTTCTGGCACCGCCCTCCCAGTAGCCCCTCAGCGAGTTTCCTGTGCCCACTCACCCAGGAGGGTGGGCATCTCCTTTGCCCCAGGCACCTCAGGCCCTGCCCCAGTTTTCCCTGCTGCCCTGAATGAGGAGGCTATTGACCTCCTGCGATCCATCTCTGTTGGGCAGTGAACCATTGTGAATGCCCCTGTGTCCTCTCCCATTGTGTCTGTGCCCCCTCCTCCCAAAGTACACAAATGCAAGCAGTCGGACACCCAACAGCCATCCACCTCACAACAGCATCCAGCCCATTCACCTGCACCCAAACACAGCAGACTGACACCTCCTATCACCACTCCCTCTTCCTCCACTCCCAAACCATCTCCCTCTCCCGCCCCAATGTCCCTAAGAAGCTTTTCCTCGCTACCATTGACCTCTTCTCTAGCCCTCCCCCATCCCTCACGTCAGGCCAGGGGGTCAAAACCCAGGCAAGCACCTCAGCCACCCAGTCCACGGGCACAGAAGTGTCCCTAGCTACTCCAGTTGGGAAAGGATCCCGGCCACTAGCCAGCCATGCGGAAAGGGTGTCTGCCTCAAGTGTGTCAAGGAAGGGCAAGGAGGCAGCACCAGCTGCAGGAAGGAAGGGCAAGGAGCCAGCCCCAGCTGCTGGGAGGAAAGGCAAGGAGGCAGCCCCAGCTGCAGCAAGGAAGGGCAAGGAGGCAGCCCAAGCTGCAGGAAGGAAGGGCAAGGGGCCTGCAACAGCAGGCAGTAGAGACAAGAGCCCTGGTGCTGGGACTCAGTCGGAGCCCCGACCACCAACCATGGTGGTGCAGCCATTCGAGGATGCAGGGGATGAGCTGGGGTCTCCCCCATCACTGCCAGCACCGCCACCAGCACTTCAAACAGCACCGCCACCAGCAGCAGCAGCCCCAGTGGGCAGCCTCCGAGGCTGCAGGGGATGGGTTGGAGCCTCTCCCCACCACTACCATCACCACCACCAGCAGCACCAGTGGGCAGCCATCCAAGGCTGCAGGGGATGGGCTGGAGCCTCCCCCCACCACTGCCAGCTCCACCAGCAGCACCACCACTGCCACCACTGAGCAGCCGTCACCGCCGGCGGACAGTATGTAGTCCTGCATCCATCGGCTGTTGTGCGGCCTGGCCCCTGCAAATCCTGTGGGTATGACACCCAGATGAGAGACTGGGACCTTGCACTTTCCAGGATCTGCATCACCGGGCACAATGCCCCCTCTAGAACCAGTGGAGAAGCCATCCACTCACCCCATCCTCCCCAGGATGAAGCTCACTGGGCACGATGCCCCCTCCAGCACAAGTGGAGAAGCTATCCACTCACCCCATCCTCCCCACAATGAAGCTCACTGGGCATGATGCCCCCTCCAGAACCAGTGGGCAAGTCACCCACTTGAGAGACTGTGACCTTCCACTCCCCAGGAATGTCAGTGGGCAAGTCACCCTCTTGAGAGACTGTGGCCTTGCAATCCCCAGGACAGACCACAGGGCATGTTGGCCCCTCCATGACCTGTGGTGTTGTACCATCTTCCGGCTGAGGTGCCCCCCATTCCCTGTCCCCCTGAGGTGCCTGGTGATTTTCGACCTGATGCCCCTGCAGTGTTCTCTCTGTGTTGTTGCAGGAGTGAAGTGGGGCCTTGGACTTTGTGATGTGGCCCTGTGGCCCACAAACATTGTGGACTGGGCAGCGTCCCTTGATTTGTGAATATGTATATACTTTTTTATTTGGATGCACGTATTACTACTATATTTATATTATTACACTCTTTTTAGTCTATTGTAGTTGTCCTTGTATTGTTCCTGAGGGGTACAGGGTGAATATGTTATGTTACTTCATCTGCTTGTGTGTATGGTGTTGGGGGTGGGGGTGTTGCATGTTGCGTGTGTATAACTCTCTTTTTCCTCCCCCATCCCCTAGGCGGCAGTACTCACGTGGCCATCTTCACCGTCATTGGTGTTTGTACTGGAGCAGCACGTAGAAGAGCATGGGGAAAACATGCAACTCAAGCTCCATGGCGGCGTGGTTCTTCCTTGAGTCTCCAGAGGTGAGGCGTTTCCCTTCTGTACAGTGTTTCCGCCAGGCTTTTGATATCGTTGGTACCGCCCCAGAAAAGGTGGCGGATTGGTGTGTCATAATACAGTGGGCAGAACATTGTCTTCCGTGTGGCTGTAGGCGGTGACCGCCGTGGTGCCTGTTGATTTTGCCCTTGCTGTCGGTGTCTTAAAGTGGGCGTCTGTTTGAGCGATTTCCGCCCTTGTCATAATTTCAAAGTTATGACCGCCAGCCTGTTGGCGATATTACCACCACTTTATCACCAATTTCCAGGGTTGTAATGAGGGCCTTAATCTTTGATAATGATTCAATGAGTGTTCAAGAGGCGATCCAGTGATCCAACAGGGATTTTTAAGTTCTTTAATTCCTATCCCCTAAATGTGGTTCTCTTTACACCTGCATTTTCAGGGCTTTTCTGTGCTTGCACAACTACTCCAAGGCACAGTGGTAGGCATTGAAGGACCCCAAGCTAGTATCGGCTGACTGGAGGCAGAAAAAGAGCTCCCTTAGGCCCCTCTAGAGCCCTACAAAGTTGGAAACTGCAATGTAATGTAGCAGTACTGCCACTCTATTACTCAAGATCACTGCATTTGCGGATCCTTCAAGTAACCCAAGCAGTGGAGCCACCAGGATTATGAAGATGATAACCCTGGGTGGGTTTCACACTGTAGCTGAGAAGTGCTGGGAAAATACTGAGAAATGTTGGCTTGCAACTCCAGCTTGTGAGTACTTCCTGCTGCATCACAGTCAAAGGAATGTTTGTGGGCAGGAGCATGATCAGAAGAGAATTGGTACCTTGATCCTTGGTTTCACTGGGTTATGGTTGCTTTCTTTTTCCCCTTCTTCTATTTTCTTTCTTTCATCCTGTTGGAAGGCAGTTTATTAGTAGGGGTTGGTAGGTACCCACCAATAGTAATAGGGCCATAATCACAATATAAGGTTCAGTCAAATCTAAAAAAATGAATCCCTTGCCCAACCCTTGGTAGCTGACAATCAGCAGGCAGGCTTAACATAGGAGACAGGTGTGTAAAGCATTTAAAAACACCAATACATTACATATGTAAGACACAACACACACAAAAATCCAACACCAATTTATAAAAATAGTAAATATTTTTACAAGTAAAATGACACCAAAACACCAAAACTCCAATGTAGGGCATCAAAGATATGAATCTGAAAAGAATAAATAAATAAAAAAAGTGCTTTCTATTGTTTAAAAGCCAATAGCGCCAACCGGGGACATCTGGTCAAAGATAGAGGTTGACCGCGATGGAGCCCAACTTTGATACACTGAGCGGGAAGCCTCATCGAAGTTTTACCTTCAGACGTAGTCATTTTTCTGGAGCATTTTCTCTTATCGCCAGGCGAGGCTGGATCCAACACAATGCCTCGGTCAACTCCTGGAAGTCCTGTCAATGATGAAAAGCTCCAGCGCTTCAGTGGAGCAAACCTGGATTTCAGGCCAGGTCGCAGTTCGACATTGGTGGCTAGACTCTCTTTGAGGGGTCGGTCACCTTCTGGAGCTTTATACAAAAATGTCTCCAGTCTTCTTCAAACTTCTAGATCTTTTAGCAGAAGTTCTTCTTTGCGTCTCGAATGGTCCACAACACAAAGCCAAGGGTCTAGAAGCTATGAGATTGTCATTGGGATGTTGAGACTACATTTCCCAGAATGCACCTGGCCAATTCCTTTGAAAACCACTGGATCTGTTTAGCTGGTTTCTTCTTGATGGAGATGGTGCAGGAGGAGCTTTGTTAACCTGTTGCTTTCAGGGACTCCACTCCTACACTTCCTTAAGCAAGGGACAGTCTTTATGGTGTAGCTCCTCAGTGTTCAGTAGGCTCAGTCATCCAGAGTGCAGTCCTCTGGGGTGCAGGTCAGAGTTCCAGCAGGGCAGACCTTCTTCTCTTTGTAGTTTCAGGCAGGGAGCTGGGCAAATCTCTCAAATGTATCCAGTGTTCCTGGGTGTTAGACTTTTCATCCTTGGCATGGTCTCCCTTAACTTTTTGCCTCTATTTCCCAGGTTGTTGATGTGTGCTGGACTCTGATTTTGCTGTTTTTGTTACCCTGGGCACTTTACCACTGCTAACTAGTGCTAAAGTGCAAGTGCTCCTTTACAAAATGTTTATATAATTGGCTTCTCCATGATTGGCATATTTAATTTATTAGTAAGTTCCTAGTACAGTGCACTTGAGGTGCCCAGGGCCTGTAAATCAAATGCTACTAGTGGGCCTGCAGCACTGGTTGTGCCACCCACACAAATAGCTCTGTAATCATGTCTCAGACCTGCCATTGCAGTGTATGTGTGTGCAGTTTTAACTGTAAATTTGACTTGGCAAGTGTACCCACTTGCCAGGCTTAAACCTTTCCTTTTCTTACATGTCAGACACCCTTAAGGTAGGCCCTAGGTAGCCCCAAGGGCAGGGTTCAGTGTATGGTTAAGGTAGGACAAATAGTAGTATGTTTTAAATGTCCTAGCAGTGAAATAATGCTAAATTAGATTTTCACGGTTGCAAGGCCTGTCCATCTCGTAGGTTAACATGGGGGCTACCTTTAATTATGATTAAAGTGTAGATTCCCTTTAAGAGTGGAGAGACATGTGGAGTTTGGGGTCTCTGAGCTCACAATTTAAAAATACATCTTTCAGTAAAGTTAATTTTAAGATTGTGTGTTGGAAAATGCCACTTTTAGAAAGTGAGCATTGTCCTGCTTAAACCACTTAAGGCAATTGTTATTCAGGCACAATTGTTGTTTAGACAGTAGTTGTTCAGTACTTAGTTGTAGAGACTTTTTAGTTGTTTAGCAGTAGTGGTTCAGGCAAGTAGTGGTTTAGACCTAGTTGTTCAGGATGTTTCCCCCTGGCCTGGGCAAGGCAGGATTTCACATTCAAGAGAGACTTTGCTTTGATGTAGGCCTACTTCAAAGGAGAAAATGGCTATAAGAAGGGCACCCAAAACCACAGATTTTAGAACACTTCTGGAAACCAAGAGGAACCTCTGCCTGCAGAAAAGAGCTGAGGAAGAAGACTTTCCCTGCCTGTGACTGTGCTTTGTGGAGCTATCCTACAATTGCTGCTTCTGCCAGAGTAAGAGGGCAAAGACTGGACTGTGTGTGCCTTCCATCTTGTGAAGATCTCCAAGGGCTTGATTTAGAGCTTGCCTCCTGTTGTTTGAAGTCTCAAGGACAGCAAAGACTTCTTTCTGCCAGCACCTGGAGTCTCTGGAGAGACTCCTACTCTGCCCTGTGGTGCCCATCCAGTTCCTGGGGCCCTGAAAGGAGAAGCTGGCAGCCTAAAAGGAAAAAATCTATGCACAGAAAGCCATGTAGGGAAAAGAATGACGTGACTCCAATCTGCGGCTGGGAAATCGGCGTGCCGCCGGCTTCGCGGCTGACAATCGACGCTCACCTGTAATGCGACCGAAGAATCGATGCACGGAGCTGGAAAAATGACGCGCAGCATCGCTGACAGAGGCTCGTGAGATCGCAACCCGCACTGCGTGGTTTTCAGATCATCGTGCCGCTGGAGTTCCGACGCAAGCACCGCTGGGTGTGTAAAAACAACGCAAGGCCTGCCTGGACCCGAGAGTGCTGACCAAAGCGACGCATCGCTCTCCTGCGGAGAGAAGAAATGATGCGCCCGACGTAACGAACGGAGAAACGACGCAAGGTGTCGCTTTTGAGTGAAATCGGCACATCTCAAGCCCTTTTTGACTCACACTTACCTGTGTGGGGTTATTTTTGATGCACCCAAGGTACAATTTCATGCTAACAGTGTTAGTGTGTGTTTAAAACTACATGAAAACTCTTTTTGCTTAATAATTGATAACTTGAGTTGTGTATTGTAGATTTTTGTTGTTTTGGTCTTGTTTTGTTTAGATGAATATTCTCTATTTTTCTAAACCTGTGTTGTGTCATTTTGTAGGGTTTTCATTGAGTTACTGTGTGTTTTGGTACAAATACTTTACTCCTAGCACTCTGAAGTTAAGCCTGCCTGCTCGTGCCAAACTACAAAGGGGGCGAGCGGGGTTTAGCTGAGGGAGATTCTCTTTTACCCTGACTA
Organism: Pleurodeles waltl; assembly: GCF_031143425.1. Taxonomy (NCBI): domain Eukaryota; kingdom Metazoa; phylum Chordata; class Amphibia; order Caudata; family Salamandridae; genus Pleurodeles; species Pleurodeles waltl. Next base: position 235,081,225 of record NC_090447.1, read on the forward strand.
GAGTGAGGGTCCTTGCTTGGACAGGGGATAACCTGACTGCCAACCAAAGACTCCATTTCTAACACTTGGTGACAAGCAGGGGGGCACAAGTGGACAAAGAAGTGCAGGGCAACACTGAGAAGTATGACAACTTTCCCCACAGTGTGTCAAATTATTGTCCCAGAGAGCACTATTCTTCTAAAATCCAAAATGGAGAAACTCTCTCCTGCAGGTTAAGATCTGGCTAAGCCATCCCACTGGTGTGACTTAATTTCCCTAGCACTCCCCTTCCAGCCCTTCTTCTAATCTAATTTTTAGGGCTCTCATCTGCCTGGGGTGGCAGGAAGTGGGATTGAGCCTGTGTCCTGTCCTGTCTTTCCCTCTTTGAAGACCGGTTTGGCTACCCAGCCCTCTTCTTGCCTTTTGCTCTGCAGCTTGCAGATCTCCACCCACCAGATGTCCTTTAGTTTCAATGCAGGCCACTTCACACCTCCTTAAGAAAGCTTGGCTCAGCCTTTGCAAAATCTGGCCTTTCAGAGAAAGGCTGCTGGAAGTCTGGATTTTGGCTAATCAGAAAAGCAAGTTCTATAACTTATTTCTTTTCTGTGATAGTTATGAAAAATCTAACAGTGGCTAGTTGTTGGATTTTTTTCTAACATTTTAAGTCCTAGAATCATATTTGAGCCCATTGCTATCAATATTTATTCTTTAATAAAGGATTCCTATGTTAGCCTATTGAGCTAGTGTACTGCAATGGGGAAAAACAAAATTGGCAGTTTTCCCTCACCCGGGCATATAAAACATATCTTATAATGCCCCTGCTTATAGTTACAAAGCACCCTGCACCTGGGCATCAAGGGGAGATATCAGGGGTGACTTATATGTAAAAAACAGGTCGTTTAAAGCTTTGGTAGTACCTCTAATTACAAAGTTGAATTTGCATATCATCTACATTTAAAACCAGCCTGCAAAGCAGTGCTGCCTTTGAAATGGCAGCAGGGTCCACAGCAGTGCACACTTAAGTGCATCAAATTTACTGGGCCTCTAAATCTACATTCCCAAACAATGTACTAGGGACTTGCAGGTATACTTTTAATCAGAGCACCGGCCCTGTATCTAGTTAGCAGAGCCCAGGGCACAAACAGAGTCAGAAAACCAGCACCTAGTAGTAAGAAATGGGAGTAAAAAGTGGGGTGACCCTGCACACAGTCCTGGTTTCTCACACTTTCTGTCTTTCTTTCTTTTTTCCTTTCATTCATTATCTAATTTTGTTTCTTTCTCACTTTTTCTTTATCTCAGCTGTTTTCATCAATTCTCTTTTGTTTTCTTTACTTCTTACCATATTTCTACTTTCTTTCAGTCTTTTTTTCTTGTCTTCCTTCTTTCTTTCCTTCCTTCTAGTCTTTCTTCTTTCCTGCCTTCTTTCTTGCCTTCTTTCTTTCTTTTTTGCTTTTCTTCTATCATATGTTCTTTCTTGCCATCTTTCTTTCCTTTTTTGCCTTCCTTATTTTTTACCTTCTTTCTTTCTTGCCTACTTTCTTTCCTTCTTTCTTGCATTCTCTACTTCCTAATTACCTTCCTTCTTTTTTGTCTTTTTTCTTGCTTACTTTCCTTCTTTCTTCTCTTATTTTTGCCTCACAGGCAAGAGGTTGGCAGCCAATAGCACAACAATTGGCTTTTTTGTCAGTCTGTGCTAGTCATGACCTTTTGATTTGACCAAAATGATGTGTATGACTTAGTTACTTATAGGGGTTCTCAGCCACACTTTATCCATTTATTTGTGGTTCTGTCATGCACATCTAAACACAAAGTAGTTCTCTTCAGTGCCAAAGATTACTCAATCAATCAATTAGTTTGGATTTATAGAGCACGGCTATCATCGGTGAGGGTATCCAGGCAGTAAGAGCATGGCTGCTAAGAAGTTCTATTAAACAGCCATGTCTTGTGTCCTTTTCTGAATTCCAGAAGAGAGGATGGGGTCTGTAGGTGAAGGGGAGGTTGTTCCAGGATTTCGCCTTGAGTAGGGAGAAGGAGCGTCCTTCACTGTAGCCTCAGCGGATGTGAGAGGTGTGCTCGAGGGAGAGAGGGGCTGAGCCAAGGTATCTGGAGGGATGGTGGAAGATCAGGCAGTGGTTGATTTATGCTGGTCCTTGATTGTGAATGGCTTTGTAGGTGTAGGCCAGTATCTTGAATTGAATTATCTTTGGAATAGGAAGACAGTAGAGCTTGTTAAGGTGAGGGGTGATATGGGTCTATTTGGGGAGGTCAAGGATGAGTCTGGCTGCCGAATTCTCTATGGTCTGTAGTCTCTGCAATAAGTGTTTGGTGATTCCTACATAGAGTACATTGCCGTAGATCATCTGGCTGGTGACTAGGGGTGGGCTCTGGGTGGGCAGTAGGTGACTGGGGTGTGCAGTGAACTTCGCTCCACTCGCGGAGTTTGCAGAGCTTTTCCCACTCTCTGCACCACTTAGAGCACGGAGTTCTGAAAAACTCTGCATAGTGGAGTGGAGCAGAGTTTTTTTCCTCACTTCCGCTAGTCATTGTTAGGTTGGCGAGCGCAAGCAAAGAAAATCACCACCTCCCAGCAAGATTTCCTAACGCAGGTGGTTGCAGATGAGAAATCTTCTGTTTGCATTAAGGAAACTGCGACTCGAGTAGAAAATGTACTTGAGTGGCAGAAAAGAAGCAGCATGTCTTGCACTGTGCATGGTGCCATTCGCGCTGATTTTTCAGTGCAGGACAAACACCCGGTTTTCTAAATCAGTGTGAATGGTGTGACCTAAGGCACTCCACTGCTTGCAGAACTCCATGTAGCATGGTGGAGTTTTGTTTGGCCATGCGGAACTCCGCAAACTCCGCCCAGGCCTTCTAGAGACTTGGACTTGAGTGACAGTACATCTAGTGTTGGTGGGGAGTCATTTTAAGACCTTACACAGCATGCAAAGAGTGAGGAAGCAAGAGGGCGATACTGCGTTGATCCGGTTTTTCATGGTGAGCCTGCAGTTAAAAATGATACCAAGGTTGCATCCTTGGTCCATCAGGTAAGTGCTAGTCCTAGGTCAGAAGGCCACAATGAGTTGTTCCATGAGGAAGCATTCTTCTCTAAGATCAGCACTTCCATTTTGTCTGTGTACAGTTTTAGGCTGTTGCCTTGCAACCAGTCGGTAATGCCCATCATGCACCTGTGAAAGTTAGCCTTCTTCGTGGAGGGGTCCTGTGATAGTGAGAGCATGAGCTGGGTGTCGTCTGTGTAGGAAATTATGCTCTTTGTGCGAGTCCTGACAATGTTGGCCAAGGGGGTCATGTACATGTTGAATGGTCTAGGGCTGGGGAACAAGCCATGAGGGGAACAGCAGATAATGTTCTTAGGTTCTGGGATGAAGGATGATAGGTGGATATGGTCCTTATAGTGAGAAAGGAGGTGATTCATTTGAGGGTGTCTCCTTGGATTCGGTTGTGATGAAGCCTCTTGATATGAGTGTAGTGGGATACAGTGTTGAATTCTGTTGAGTGGTCAAGGAGAATCAGAGCCACAATTTCTCTCCAGTCAAGGACGGTTCTAGTGTCACCAGTAGCAGTGATTAGGGCTGTTTCTGTGCTATGGTTGGTGTGGAATCCAGCTTGGGAGGCGTCCAGAAGATTTTTCATCTCCGGGTGTTCCATTAGCTGACTGCTGATGGCTTTTTTGAAGACTCTGGCTGGAAGGGGGAGCAGCAAAATGGGGTGGGGTAGTTATTGATTTTGCTGGGGTCAGTGGATGGTTTCTAGAGAAGGGGTTTGACTTCTGCATATTTCCATAATTCCAGGAACGAGGCTGTGGTTATGGATGAGTTGAAAATAGCGGTGAGCTCACTGCTGATCCTCTTGCCTCCTGAGGTTGAAGACGTGGTCAGGACAGGAGCTCGTGGATGCTTCTGAGTGGGCAGAGATCAAGGGGGCTGTGTGGTGTGGTGAGCTGGTCCCAGGCAGTGAACAGGTAGTCTGAGATCACAACAGGCTGGCATCCATGGGAGTGAGGAGGCTGGAGGTGTCAGTGGTGGTGGGTAGGGGTTCAGAGTTTTCATCAATGGTAGAGACCTTGTACAGGAAGACGTCCACCACGGAATCACAGAGTTCCTGAGAAGGGGTGATGATGTTTGCATTGGCTGAGAGGTTGGATAACTCCCTAACAATTTTGAAGAGTTCTTTGCTGTAGTTAGAGCTGTTTTGATGTGGTCAGCTAAGGTGGTTCTTTTTATCTCTTTCAGTAGTTGGTGGTACTGGTTGAGGGACAATTTGAAGGTAATGCATGCTTTTCTGGGACGAAAAACATTTTTACCTTTAGTCAATGTTTTATTTTTTAGTTTGACAAATGCCTGACAGCTTCCCAAACAATAAAGTTTTTCAAAAGCAATGATGAAACAAAAAAAGACTTGCCAAAAGGCTGGGGGTGGCGCCAGACCGACTGAATTTGTGTAGGGTACAATTGGTGACGTTCCTGTAAGTCTACATCCTACAACTACCAGTTCCCTGATAATGGTAAGACATTTGTAACGAGGACATCGATCTGAAAATGACCAAGATTATCCGGATTTGAGTAGTAACTTTCAGGTAACATGACATAGAATAAACCACAGTTTCTTTATCTCTAGTATTGGTATGTTTCAATCTTAGTAATAATGTTTTTGAAGCTTGCTTCAGTTAAATGTGCTTTATTTCTAAATGCTTCGTACTCTTCTTCACAGCTAATTTTATTTCACCAATATATATGCATTTGGCAGTTTGTGTTCAGGCTGAGTGGAAGCTCGTTTAAATCAGTTTATTGTTATTTCGGACTAGAGGTTAAGGTATGTTTGTAATTTGTACAAAAAGCATGCAGATTTATCACGGAGAAGTCTGAAGTACATAACAATAGGAATTCTTTCTATCGATACTGTCCTGTGCTATTGGGGAGAAGATCCATGTTTTAAAACTCCAGACTAGCATGATTATCTCAAGAGAAAATGTATTGTACTAAGAACTGTTCTCTGTTTTAGAAAATAAGAAGTATTCCATGATCATGGTCAGTGTCTTCGATGTTCTCTTGCAGGGGCACACACACATAAGCAAATCATGCACTAATTGCCAATCTCAAAGGGACCTAAAAGAAACTTATTTGTTGTTCATCATATGGCAATCAACAGCCGTGCTGCATATATATTGACTACTGTTTCACTGCAGCAAATCGCATGTCTGTGACATTGCCATAAACTGCAAAATAGCAAACTGCTCCCTCATGTTAACTCAATATACCTTGGTTGTCCAATGCATGCGGGTGCTTTAACTAGAGCCAATGCCTGTGAAATACCAACCAACCAAATCGAATAGGTATTCTTTTTGTCTAGAACCGACATATTTCTCGATACACTCTCATCACATTATACCCCAGTGCTTGGGACAGTTCGTAGCAGGGAAGGAGAGGTCACTCCTTACAATCTACGTGGAGGGAGGGCAGTGGGTTAGACCGATCTTGACTCTGTCTATCAGCATATTCACAGAGTGGCCCTGGATCCCAGCCGCACAGTGGTGTTAACGGATGTGAGGTTAAAGTAGATATTTCTATTTAAATGGTTTTAGGTTAAAGTAGATATTCATGTTTGAAATGTGTAAGGTTAAAATAGGTCAGTATAATGGTATGCATGAAAACTTTTTTTAATAACAAAAACACCTTTATTATTGCACCTCGTGTTTATGAGCAGACTGCTGTTGCTAAGCTATCCAATATTTCTAAATTAGGATGGGGATACATGTTCATCCCTCTAGAGTTACCATGGTTTTTTGGCTTTGTCTTTTGGCAATAGGCGCAATGCACACAGATGTGTGATTATATTATCTAAAATATAAATCATTTCCTTCTTTCCTGGTATAAAAGTCACCGTTTTATTGTGTACGCATTTCATATCAAACTTACAAATCCGTCATTTATTTGGTGAGATAGTGCCTCGAATCGTCATTTTATAAAAAGTGTTAAAATGCTGACAATAACCGGACATGTTCATCAGCCAGATGCACAAGCTGACTGGTAATAGTGAGACTTTCATCAATCTGTTGAACGAGGCATTCTTGTAATCTCTTTGGAAGGTCTCAGTGAAATGAGACACTTTTGCTTAGGGCAGGAAAATCATCAGTCTTTGGTGGCCGCTTAAGCATTATGTGGTGCGTGCTGTGGCACAGACACCACTGCTGTTTGCGAAGCTTCCAGGAAGCAGCATCACTTACTCAGCCAAGCCACCAGGGTTCCAGTTGAAGTGGAACAGGAAATGGAACATGAGACAGGAGAGGTTAAAGGATCTGAAATTATGTCGATAATGTCAATCCTAGATTTTAGGTAAAAATACTTTTTAACAGGATAACAAGATCAGTTCAAAACGGCTTAGAAATGAAACACATTACAATTGCATACTTGTCAATTAGATGTTTCATGTATTCTACGCCCGAATCCACTGATTTTGTAGAGATTTTCAGTCTATTAAAATGTCCCCGATCCTGGAAAAAAACATATAAATAATTTGTGTTATTGTCCCCTTATACTGAAATTATCTAGCACCATCCTTTAAACTAAACTTGCATTCAACTAACCACTGACACCAGGGTGGTACTCTGCTGGCTGTTTTTTTACCACAAGCCTATAATGAAAGAGACAAGTGTTTGGAGGTTTAGTGACAAGGACTCCAGAAACTGGATTTGGCATTCCTGTAAACCGTGCTCCGTAGCTACGACAGAATTGCACTTAAATATTTCTGCCGGATTTGTGGGCATTAACAACTGATCACCTATACGCAGCTGTCGCTTAATAGTTATTTATTATCAATGAGTAGTAAAGTAGTCCACTAAGAATCAAGAAAACATTGGAATTCCATACTACCATGCAGACGTACTTGGTCGACTGTACAAACATGCAACTTCAGCATTCTGCAGCACTATCTAAAGCCTAGAGATTATTAAAGTCTGTGTCATGAGCTTCCATAAACTGTGCCCAAGGGCATGGAGCATAGGTCTGACTACTCTACACGAGGTGAGAGAAGCTTCGCAAGAGATGTAAATAGCCTGCTGACTATGAAAATCTTTCCAGCATATTGGACAATCTCCGTTCCAGCACTGAAATGGAATCTCCCACCATCAGTACCTTTATATATTTTCTTCAACTCAACAGTCCAATCAATCAATTTTATCTTTTGGACCTCTTGAAGACCCATGTCTGTGTTAAACTGTCTGCTTCAAAAAAGATCAGGTAGGTTTGAAATTGTACCAAGGTGCCACTCAGAGCTGCTGTAAATACACTGCTGATTAAGAACGGGATGGTAAGCAATAGTCCTCTGAAAAGCACTGGCAGTCTAATGTCCTTCATAAGAGCACTTAGATCGAACAGCCCCAATTCGTGGGATTTCTATCACCAAGCTACAGAATTACTTTTTATTCTGATAGAGGAGAGTCATTTGGATTGGGTTTGAATTTATGAAGACATGTATGTTACCACTCATTTTTGTTGGACTATACAAAAAAATCCTTCTCATACTCTGGCCCTTAGTAATTTTTCTGCATTTTAACTTTTTTTTCCCAACAATGTTCATTGAGTCCCATAAACGCCCATTTAAATGTATGCGTTTTCTAATTCTCTTTATTTCCATATTCTCGATAATAATATTATTGTAATTGTATTATTTTGCATTGGGAGGCTGGTGTATATTTTGATTGGACTACATACATTTTATTTATTCAACTGCTTCATTATTTGCTATTAAACGTAAATCGCACTCAGAATATTTCCTGACCCAGGCTACTAAAGTATGAAACACAGATATTTTGACTGCTGAGTTATTCTGTTGATTTGTTTAATATAGCACGCTCAATGCCCAGAAGCGTTACTGCATTTGGGGGCAACCAACCCATGCTGCACTCAGCCTTCAGCCATGGTCAGTGGAGGTTTGGCTGAACACACCCCGCTTCCTTCAGCAAATTCCAGTGTTTGGTCAATGACTAAGCAAAACTGCAGCGCAGAGAATGTTTTTTTCAATTTTTACAGGATTCATAAATCTGATGCTGGTTTCGTGAACGTGGCAGCTTCTATGCCTCCCATGAGTCTAAGATTGTACCCACGAGACTGGCAGTACAAATCATATTTTGATAATCATTTTATTGTTGGGGAAGGGGATTATTTGGGGCTCCACCACATGGGCCCGAGGTCAGAGAAGGCTATCTATGCCCCTTTGCACCTTTCACCCTTTTTATCTTTATTTATCTTGACACAGCGCTCAGTGTACTGTGTTGGGTAATGATGGCAACTACAACGAAGTGATGGCTGAAATGCTTGCATTAATCTCAGCCACTGACAATCACTCGGGCTGTATACATTGTTTTGTGCTCACTATGCCACACTAGGCAAAGACTCACCTTCAGCTGTTTAACGAATGAAAAAAAAAAACATTGCCTTTCTTTCGTCTGCTCTGTTTTTCTAGCTGCACATTGCCAGAAAGCAGTTTTTTATGGTAACATATTAATTTTTAGAACTTCTTGGGTAATTACCGAAAAGTTACAGTCTTTCTTTATGTTTATACAGCACCTTTTTGTAAAAAAACACAAAAACAAAACCTAAAGGGTATTAACTGCTTAAATGCCTTCCCGCATCCAAGAACTAATAGCCTTTTTGATGTGTTTAAGATGGCACTTGACATTCTGTTTTTATTCCTCATTTTTCAAAACACGGTTTCTCTTTTATAGAAAAGAGATATGAACAAAGAATTTAAGTGCCTTTTGGGAAAGGTGATAGTGCGACCATGTTTTATAGTACTTTTTATCATACATAGTACGGGTTTTGCAGATCATCTCGGAGTTCCATAACCGTATCAAGATACTAGGAAGACTTCAGCCTCCTTCCTCTACATAGTCATGGAATTTCTTGGTGTCTAGCAGTATCACACTTTTCTGAATTCTCTCCCAAGTTTGTTTTTCAATAAGCCACAGGATAGGACAAGTCATGGGCTATTGTTATTTTTAAATTGGGGGAGGGGCTCCTGGCACCCCCTTCAGCCCCAGGGATCACCACCTACCTGACGCTAGTGTCAAAAGAAATGCATGGTCACCCTTCCTTTCCCCACAGCCTGGGAACTGCCACCACTAAACCTGCCTTCCCCCAGAGCCCAGGGACTGCCACCCCAAAACCAAGGTAATATTAGGTTCATTACGTCTTTTAAATTGTAATATATTTTAAGTAAACTATTGCTAAGTAAAAGTAGTAGAAACATACAAAAATCTCCCAGAGCAACTCCTGCTAAGTAACAACTTGTAATGTAAGGCTTGCAAAGTAATGGTAGCATACTGAAGTGAGAACTTCATCACTAGAGTTCTTCTTTCCCAGGTCGTTAGCTACTAAGAAGAGAGTTCTCTCCAAAATTGAGTTGAATTTCTGTGAGGAACAATGGGCAATGAGATAATGCCTCAATTTTGATCTACTCATTGTCACGTATTTCAAAATTACAGAAGGAATACTACACCTTGCTTTCACAGAACTGTTAACCACTTTGATCTTCCCAGTAGGCACAAATTGTGTGGGGAATTTATGGATATGGGAGTCAGGATGTGTCTGCTGACTTTGGTTCAGAGGATGTGTTGAGATGTGAATGTCCTTCGGATGATTTTCCAATTATATAGCTCAGTACTGTTACCCAAGAAGTTGACCTTTTTTTGGCCTTTGGCACATGATCATCATGGATATTTTCTAGGGCTGCTGTTATAATGACCCTAAGTCCCAGAGTAGAGCAACATGTGTTCCTACCCTATCGACAATGATTACACTCAGCTAGCCAGATTAATCCAAACTAAAAATTATAATTTAGGGTTAACTGACTGGTGTAGCAAGGACATTTTTTACTTGTTTCTTTTGGAAGGGTGAGTGACATACTGTTCTTGTTGGTGCAAAGGTTCTACATAGTCTTTTGTACCAGGCCCTTCATTATGTTCCATGTGCACAAATGGATATATGCAGAACTAGTGTGTTTAGTAGGATGAACCAGGAGTGAATGGCTTATGATTGAGTTTAAGCCCTCTAATTCCAGTTGGGAAATTGGAAGTAGCATGCCACACAAGGCCTGTTTGTAGTTAGGCATCCCTAAAGCTTATGTGAAAACTCAGACTTGAAAGTATGATAGGAATGGGATAGCAGTCTCTTGGCACCCAGATGCAGCCTTGTGCTGTGCTGTGTTGTGTCTTTCTGTACTTTCTAGTGTTACTCCTATTATATTACTGAAGAATATGAAACATCAGGAGACACCGGTCTCCTTAGAAGTGGAATGTTGGCCTTTTATCATGGCCTGCTTGTTTGTTCCCCTATAGTTTATGCAACCAAAAGGTTGATAGCTGTGATATGGGAGGGGGTTCCTTCCCCATTGTGTCCACTATTTGGGCTCTCTCAGTGAAAGCTCTAAGGCTTACCCACACATACAACCAGAACTTGAATACAAAGAGTGTGACTGACCAGTCTGACAATGAGCTACATCCAAGGAGCATAAAAGTGATTCTACAAGACCTTACCAACAAAAAATGATTCACCTACAGACAGGAGAGCAAATTATAGAAAAACAGAACTTCCAATGAATTCATATTGTTGAAGTCCCTCCTCACAACACACAGACAGCCCATCACATCAGCTGTAGCAAAATGCTATATGAACAATATCCAGGAAGCCCCTGATAAAAGCAAAATTATCCAGCACTGCACCAACCCCATGACAGTCCCAACAAATACTCCCTCCAAAAGAAAAGTGCAAAGCCATCAACCTCTTCTTCAGAGGAAAAAATACAGACAACATATCAACAACACCAAGTCCGCTTAGGGGCATGGCCAAGATGCCGGATAGATTAGACGCGTAATCTGCAGCTCTGCTGCGTCCCACCCATACCTTGCGAGTTATCCTGTGCATCTGGACTCTGGGATGCCTAAATACCAGTCCTGAAGCCCTCCCTGACACAGGCTTGACATTATTTGTGCCTCAAGCACCTGGTGCGGCTGAGGAATCTCACTACCTGTGAGGCAGGTTGCTGTGCAAGTAGGCCCAACAGTGCGAAGCATGCCCAAGGAGAAGTAGCAGGCTTGACGGACGAGCCCTGTGAGCAGAGCTGACTGAGCATACAACGCATTGCAGTGGCAGCCTGATTCATGAAGTTTGGAGACAGCTGTGGCACGGAGGGGTAGAGGGGTAGATCCCTGTGGCCAAAGAAGCGGGACCAGAAAAAATCTCCTGTCAATGGAGTGAGGCTTTTGATGACTGTTGGGAGTTGTGCTCTCCCAACCAATGGCCAACCCATGTCGGAAATAGGACACAAGGCTATGGCTGTAAGAAATGACAGAGGAGGTGGGGCTGCCTTGTGGCCAGAGCCTTTAGGAAGCAGAAGCTCAGGGCCGAATTTTGCAGCTGGCACACAAAGTGTGTACCGGCCTGGCCTGATCATGGTGCCCCTGGGCCTGCTGGGCGCACTGCATATACTCAGAGACACAGTTCAAGGTCTAAAAACGTATTCACAGCCCTGACAGCCTCCGTTGCCCAGTGCGGTGAACTTGAACCCCAGGAATGCTTGCATGCAGCACTTTGCCCTAGGTTGAAATTTGCTATGCATCATGGAGCAGCTCATTGGAACCTTGAGGCCCTCCCCTGCTCCCTACTGTGATCATACCCTCCACTAAAAATTGACTTATTTTCTTGCTGTTCCAATGCTGACAACCTAGATTGATCTGCAACTTTCACTACTAAAGATCTCAACTGACTCACTATGAAAGTTGGACCCCTGAGACTAGGTGCATTTGCATCATGGCTTTGACACAGCATAAACAGCCTTCTGCCTCCTCCTTGATGTTTCTAGGCTGCTGTGGCTAGGGGAGGTGGAAACTCAGATAGGCAGGGCTAAGGCCCATGTTATGGAGCAAGACCTAGATTGAAAGTGCACAGTGGAGATACTACTGTGATTATTCCCCGCACACATGGTGGAATCTGTAGTTAATAGAGTGGAACTACTGCATCACTGTACAGCACTAGTGCCACGAAGACCAGTCAAGCCAACCCTGCACTATTGGTACAGAGCCAACTCATGGGTAAATTTACAAAAAAATGGTAGTCGGTAGCTGAGCGCCTTCCGGACGTCCTGCAAAGGGCGGAAATCCATCATCCGAAGGACTGGGCTCTGCAGCAGAAGGTTCCGCTCTGCGGGATATCCTCCATACAATCACCACAACCAGGGAAGCGCTGTAGACCCAAATTCATACCTTAGGAGCCTGGAATGCTAAAGGACAACCATGGTTGAGTTGCAGAACACTTCACAACTGCAGAGCAAATGATCTCAGAAATCCCCCCTGAGCTTGGCGATGTCAAGGCGAGGCTAACAACATGGGAAAACAAAGTGCACATATTAGAACTACATGTGGAGGATTCAGAAAATCACTCCATACAGAATAATGTATGTATCATCAGACTTCCCAAAAAGGTGGAGGGTCAGGGTATGGTGACCTTCCTAGAGAACTGGATCTCAGAAATACAGTCTCTGGCAGACCTTTTGCCCTTTTATGCTTTTCAAATGGTGCACAGAGTCCCAGCTCAACCTCCTCATCCTGGAGGACCTCCCTGTGGTGGCAAAATTGTTGTACTACTGAGAAAGGGATACTATACTGGAACACGCTTGCAAAAAAGGGACATCATTGTGGAGAACAGCATGCTCATTATCCTTCCAGATGACACTTGGGGAAGTACAAACACAAATAGCCACCTTCATGGCTCTGAAACATCAACTCTGACAAATAGGACTGGTTTATGCAATGCTCTTTCTAGCCACCTCAGAGTAGCATCACCAGATGGGACCCAATTCTTAAACTCCCTGCAAGAAACATGGACCTCGATGAGCATCATCCACAGATGGAGCAGTGCGGGACTGCAGAGGTACAACTGCCAAAACTGAAATAACAATGAAGAGGACTCTGAGGTGAGAGAAAAGGCTCCCCCTCTGCAGCAGAGGCACAACAAGCTCAGTAACCTATGCTGGAAGATATTTCTGCCCTCAGCTCCAATGGATCTACCAGCCCACCTATCAGACAGAAATACTGTGACAGTGGATGATAATGACAGCTCTCAGCTGGGCAATGATCCTGCTTAAACTGAACAATTGGACTCAGAACCCAAACTACCAATGGTAACCCCTAAATCAGTGGATAATCTGATCTAAGTGACATGAGCCAGACCACCTGTTTGCATCCAGATGAAGCACAACCCAAATTACATGAGTTGCTGAGACCCTTCTTAGACTTGCATTGCACTCTTGTATGGAGAACGCCTGCTGCTCCAGGTCCTTAAGGATTATACTCATATTCTTTGTAATGTGTATAAGTGCTGGTGGGTCCAGGCTCCCAAGTAAGGAGACATACTCATCACTTGTTCTACCAATTTTTGTATTGTGGTGCACTCACCCACTATAATTTTGTATTTTATGATGTTTTGGATTGGGAGGGTGTGCTTACCTGTACTGGGTTTGGGAAGTGTGGGAGTTTAGTTGTTCTATGTTGGGATAAACATTGTTCATAGTACACCAAGGGGTACTTCTTACTTCAGTTCCAAAGGGCTCTGGATACTGTCACTGTTCTTTGATCACTGGAGGCAAATAGGATTCTCTAACACACAGTTAGGAATATTGCTTACACGCAATGCAAACTAATATCTTGGACTGTGAGGGGAATACACACCATGTCCAAACGCTATGAGGTTTTTTCCTATCTGGTCAGGCAAGGAACACAAATGGCTCTCTTTCATGAGATCCACATCATGAACAGGAAAGGAGCTGCAATACACCGTGGCTGGCGGGGTCAAGCATATTACACAAATGACTCAGCATTTGCTAGAGGAGTGCTCAGAGGTGCCATTTCAAGTAACGCACTAGACATATCATTGATCCTGATGGACGATACATTGCTGTAGTAGTCCGTTTAGAAGGGAGGGACATTACTATTATAAATGTCTATGCTCCAAATTTGGACCAGGTGGGCTTTCTGACAGATGTATCCAGACACCTTGCACCGTACCTAGTGGGGACCTAATTATGGGGGGGGGTGACTTTAGTTGCATGGTGAACCCTGCAGATGACAGTTCACACCCACCATTGGGTAACTTTCCAGGCTTTAGGATGTCTTGTTTCCTCATCACGTAGCAAAATTACTAGTGCCAGATGGATTCTTGCAAATGATCCATCCACAGGGCAGGGATTATTCCTTCTTTTCAACACTACATGATCTACATGTTCGACTGGATATCTTTCTTTGCATCCCCGGGTTACATCACCAGATACACAATGTAGAGTACCTAGCTCGGATGTTATCAGACCACAATCTGGACCTGCTCCACTTGCAAAGGAGGGACACACACCTCCCCTTCTCCCCACCTTTGAACTGAAACCTGAGTCCCTTGCCAACCCTCTGTTTAGGGACCAGGTAGACCAATGCATAAGACAATGCTTGAAGCTAACGCAGGGACTGGAACTACTAGGGGTAAGGAATGGGGCGCATTTAAATTAGTACTAGGGGGGTGTCGCATTGTGGAGGTAGTTGTTACCAGATGCACCCTACCTAATGAACTATCAACAGCTGATAATGACCTGAGACTCTAGAACAGAGCAGACCAGAGATCTTGGTCCTTCACCCAGCCCTTTTGAAAGCAAAAGAGAAAGAAGCTGAGCATATTGAATAACTCCTCTGCTGTGATTATAAAGCACACATGATTGAGGCTCACACATTGTATGACAAAATTGGACAGCTGCTCGTTTGGCTAACAAACCCTACTAAAAGAGGAACTTCCTAAGTTCAGTTAGAAACAGATACAGGAGCAGCAACACTGTATAGGCAGATTGATATTAACCAGGAATTTCAAACTTACTATTGAATCCTATATAGAAGCAGGACTCAGGTTTCTGTGGAAGAGATAAGGTATTCTCTATTCCCACTAAATTTTCCTATCTTATCACCAGAAGAGGCTGAGCACTTGGGGAGTGATTTAACGCTGCAGGAATTGAGGGCAGCTATGAAGAACATGGCAAGGAGGAAAGCAGTGGGAACTAGTAGTTTTCCAGTGGATTTCTATGCCACTTACTCAGACCTAATAGCTCTGACACTTGTGGCTCTATATAAAGAGGCTAAGACCTTGGCTCTACTGCCTGATACTATGCAGGAAGCTCTTGTGGTGCTCCTAATAAAACCAGGGACATCGCCCCAGGACATGAAGCCGTAATGCCCCCTGTTCTTACTAAACATTGACTATAAGATTGTATATTTTGGATACTAATCCTCCCTCATATGACTAAATTGATCAACCAAGATCAAGCAGGATTTATCCTTGGCCACAACACAGCCTTGAATGTTCGTTGGTTGTTTCTTATCTTATAAAAGATCCCAGACATGGATGCACAGTCTGCAGTTTTTATAATAGGTAGTGAAAATGTGTTCGATAGTCTGGAATTTGGTTACCTTTATGAGGTGAACAAAAGCTTTTACCTGGGAGAGGGATTCCTGTGCTTTGCCAAGTTGCTCTATTCTGCCCCTAAGGCTAGAGTCAAGACTAGTAAATATATTTTGGAGAACTATGTGGTTGTATGCAGAACTAGGAAGGGATTACCACTCTCACCCTTACTTTTTGCACTGGCAATGGAGTCCCTCGCAACCCGACAAGAGGAGGGCAGGATTATCAGGGCTCAGTGGTGTTGGGCAGGCAACAATGTATAACTTTACACTGAAGACCTCCTGCTGTTTTTACAAAGACAGCAATAGGAATCTTATAGGTGCCCAAAGACTCTTCTATTTGGATCTATCTAAGGATTAAAGGTTAACTGGTTGAAATCTAGGTTTGTTCCCTACTCGGTCCAGGGCAGACCCACTGCCGGCTCTGGGGACCTTAATATGGAGACCTATCTGCATCACCTACCTGAGGACTAAAATGTACCACACTGCTTCCAATCTCCTGGATGGTAATATCCAGCATGCGGTCAGAAAAACAGAACAGGCTTTCTGTAATACACTCCCTCTTTCAGTCATAGGCAGAGTAGCACTTCTAAAAATGATTTACTTACCCCATTTACTTTTTCTTCACATTTTGTACCTACTAAAATACCTCAGGCAGTTTTCAGAGAGCTTGAATCAATGTGCATTGTCTTTTTATCGGGTTCTGGCCACAGAAGGGGTCACTAGGGGGCATATTTATACTCTGTTTGCGCCGAATGTGCGTCAAAATGTTTGACGCACAATCGGCGCAAAAACTGCCCCATGTTTATACTTTGACATCCGACACCGCGGGCGTCAAAATTCCACCATGTGCGTAATTTTTTGGAAGGGGGAACCAGCCTTGCGTTAATTATATGCAAGGTAGGCGTTCCCTTCCAAAAAATGACTTTAAGGCCTGCGTCCCTTATTTATACTCATTTTGACGCACAGGAGGGGGCAGGCCTTAAAAAACGGCGCAGAGCCTGATGGGCGCCGTTTTTTAACGCCTTGGTCAGGGCAGGCGTTAAGGGACCTGTGGGCTCGGAAGGAGCCCAGAGGTGCCCTCCCCTGCCCCCAGGGACACCCCCTGCCACCCTTCCCCACCCCAGGAGGACACCCAAGGATGAAGGGACCCATCCCAGGGAAGTAAAGGTAAGTTTAGGTAAGTATTTTTTTCCGATTTTCTTTGTGGCATAGGGGGGCCTGACAAGGGAGAGAGCAGAAGAAAAACGTAGGACTGATTTGGGCCCCCCTACATGCCACTATGCCCAATGACCATGCCCAGGGGACATAAGTCCCCTGGGCATGGCCATTGGGCAAGGGGGCATGACTCCTGTCTTTGCTAAGACAGGAGTCATGTCAATGGAGGTTGGGCGCCAAACAAAATGGCGCAAATACGGTTTGAGGCCTGAATTTTGCCTCAGACCTGACTTGCACCGTTTTTTGACGCACAACCCCCATTTTCCCATACGCCGGTGCTGCCTGGTGTGAGTAATTTTTTTTTACGCACACCAGTCCGCAGCACCGGCTAACGTCATTCCATTAATAAGGCGTTGCCGCAGTTGTACGTCAAAAAGTATAAATATGGGCCTAGGTACCTTGCAGAGAGATCACTGGAGATGAGGGGCCTCACGGCTTGACCCTAGGGTAGGTCGCTTCCCCCGCCACTGCAGCTCCACCTGCCCAGGCTCCTGCCACCTCCAGCAGACCGTAAGTGCTCCCTTGCACTCCCCCCTGTCCAGCTCCGTGTTTTCTCTTCTGTCTTCTGTGCTCTCCCCCTTGTCCAAACTCCTTCGTTTTTTTTCTGTTCTCTCCCTTGTCCAAAGTCCTTCGCTTTTCTTCAGCTCTCTCCCTTGTCCAAACTCCTTCGTTTTTCTTCTCTCTCTGTCTCTGTCCAAACTCCTTCGTTTTTCTTCTCTCTCTGTCTCTGTCCAAACTCCTTCGTTTTTCTTCTGCTCTCTGTCTTTGTCCAAAGTCCTTCGTTTTTCTTCCATCTCCTGTGAATTTTTCCCTTTTTTCCTACTTTCCCTTCTTACTCGACCCCCCGCCCTCTGCTTTCCCGCCGCTGCCACCTGTGCGGCCCCGCCCCCCTGCTCCCATTCGTCGCCCTCCCTCCCGCCCCCAGCTGACCCCTCCTCCCCCCCACCTCCCTCTGAGGGCGGCCGCTGCGCGGCGGGGACAACGACCCTTGACCCTAGGGTAGGTCGCTTCCCCCGCCAGTGCAGCTCCACCTGCCCAGGCTCCTGCCACCTCCAGCAGACCATAAGTGCTCCCTTGCGCTCCCCCCTGTCCAGCTCCTCATTTTCTCTTCTGTCTTCTGTGCTCTCTCACTTGTCCAAACTCCTTCGTTTTTCTTCTGCTCTCTCCCTTGTCCAAAGTCCCTCGTTTTTCTTCTGCTCTCTGTCTTTGTCCAAACTCCTTCATTTTTCTTCTGCTCTCTCCCTTGTCCAAAGTCCTTCGTTTTTCTTCTGCTCTCTCCCTTGTCCAAACTCCTTTGTTTTTCTTCTGCTCTCTCCCTTGTCCAAAGTCCTTCATTTTTCTTCTGCTCTCTGTCTCTGTCCAAACTCCTTCGTTTTTCTTCTGCTCTCTCCCTTGTCCAAAGTCCTTTGTTTTTCTTCTGCTCTCCCCCTTGTCCAAAGTCCTTCGTTTTTCTTCTGCTCTCTCCCTTGTCCAAAGTCCTTCGTTTTTCTTCTGCTCTCTCCCATGTCCAAACTCCTTCGTTTTTCTTCTGCTCTCTCCCTTTTCCAAAGTCCTTCATTTTTCTTCTGCTCTCTCCCTTGTCTAAAGTCCTTCGTTTTTCTTCTGCTCTCTGTCTCTGTCCAAAGTCCTTCGTATCTCTTCTGCTCTCTCCCTTGTCCAAACTCCTTCGTTTTTCTTCTGCTCTCTCCCTTGTCCAAAGTCCTTTGTTTTTCTTCTGCTCTCTCCCTTGTCCAAAGTCCTTTGTTTTTCTTCTGCTCTCTGTCTCTGTCCAAACTCCTTCGTTTTTCTTCTGCTCTCTCCCTTGTCCAAACTCCTTTGCTCTCTCCCTTGTCCAAAGTCCTTCGTTTTTCTTCTGCTCTCTCCCTTGTCCAAAGCCCTTTGTTTTTCTTCTGCTCTCTCCCTTGTCCAAAGTCCTTTGTTTTTCTTCTGCTCTCTGTCTTTGTCCAAAGTCCTTCGTTTTTCTTCCATCTCCTGTGAATTTTTCCCTTTTTTCCTTCTTTCCCTTCTTTCTCGGCCCCCCACCCCCGCCCTCTGCTTTCCCGCCGCTGCAACCCGTACGGCCCCACCCCCTCCTTCTCCCATTCGTCGCCCTCCCTCCTGCCTCCCGCCCCCAGCTGACCCCTCCTCCCCCCCACCTCCCTCTTATGACGGCAGCTGCGCGGCGGAGACAGAGACCCTTGACCCTAGGGTAGGTTGCTTCCCCCGCCACTGCAGCTCCACCTGCCCAGGCTCCTGCCACCTCCAGCAGACCGTAAGTGCTCCCTTGCACTCCCCACTGTCCAGCTCCTCGTTTTCTCTTCTGTCAACTGTGCTCTCTCCCTTGTCCAAAGTCCTTCGTTTTTCTTCTGCTCTCTCCCTTGTCCAAAGTCCTTCGTTTTTCTTCTGCTCTCTCCCTTGTCCAAAGTCCTTCGTTTTTCTTCTGCTCTCTCCCTTGTCCAAAGTCCGTCATTTTTCTTCTGCTCTCTTCCTTGTCCAAACTCCTTCGTTTTTCTTTAGCTCTCTTCCTTGTCCAAACTCCTTCGTTTTTCTTCTGCTCTCTCCCTTGTCCAAAATCTTTCGTTTTTCTTCTGCTATATGTCTTTGTCCAAAGTCCTTCGTTTTTCCTCCATCTCCTGTGAATTTTTCCCTTTTTCAGACTTTCCCTTCTTTCTTGGCCCCCGCCCCCCTGCCCCCTGCCCTCTGCTTTCCCACCGCTGCCAACCGTGCGGCTCCGCCCCCGCTCCCATTCGTCGCCCTCCCTCCCGCCTCCCGCCCCCAGCTGACCCCTCCTCTCCCCCACCTCCCTCTTATGGCGGCCTCTGCGTGGCGGAGACAGCGAAGCTTGACCCTAGGGTAGGTCGCTTCCCCCGCCACTGCAGCTCCACCTGCCCAGGCTCCTGCCACCTCCAGCAGACCGTAAGTGCTCCCTTGCGCTCCCCCTGTCCAGCTCCTCGTTTTCTCTTCTGTCTTCTGTGCTCTCTCCCTTGTCCAAACTCCTTCGTTTTTCTTCTGCTCTCTCCCTTGTCCAAAGTCCTTCGTTTTTCTTCTGCTCTCTCCCTTGTCCAAACTCCTTCATTTTTTTTCTGCTCGCTCCCTTGTCCAAAGTCCTTCGTTCTTCTTCTGCTCTCTGTCTTTGTCCAAACTCCTTTGTTTTTCTTCTGCTCTCTCCCTTGTCCAAAGTCCTTCGTTTTTCTTCTGCTCTCTCCCTTTTCCAAAGTTCTTTGTTTCTCTTCTGCTATCTCCCTTGTCCAAACTCCTTTGTTTTTCTTCTGCTCTGTCCCCTGTCCAAACTCCTTCGTTTTTCTTCTGCTCTCTCCCTTGTCCAAAGTCCTTTGTTTTTCTTCTGCTCTCTGTCTCTGTCCAAACTCCTTCGTTTTTTCCTCTGCTCTCTGTCTCTGTCCAAACTCCTTCGTTTTTCTTCTGCTCTCTCCCTTGTCCAAACTCCTTCGTTTTTCCTCTGCTCTCTCCCTTGTCCAAAGTCCTTTGTTTTTCTTCTGCTCTCTGTCTCTGTCAAAAGTCCTTCGTTTTTCTTCTGCTGTCTGTCTCTTTCCAAACTCCTTCGTTTTTCTTCTGCTCTCTCCCTTGTCCAAAGTCCTTCGTTTTTCTTCTGCTTTCTCCCTTGTCCAAAGTCCTTAGTTTTTCTTCTGCTCTCTCCCTTGTCCAAACTCCTTCGTTTTTCTTCTGCTCTCTCCCTTTTCCAAAGTCCTTCATTTTTCTTCTGCTCTCTCCCTTGTCCAAAGTCCTTCGTTTTTCTTCTGCTCTCTGTCTCTGTCCAAAGTCCTTCGTTTCTCTTCTGCTCTCTCCCTTGTCCAAAATCCTTCGTTTTTCTTCTGCTGTCTGTCTTGGTCCAAAGTCCTTTGTTTTTCTTCTGCTCTCTCCCTTGTCCAAAGTCCTTTGTTTTTCTTCTGCTCTCGCCCTTGCCAAACTCCTTCGTTTTTCTTCTGTTCTCTCCCCTGTCCAAACTCCTTTGTTTTTCTTCTGCTCTCTCCCTTGTCCAAAGTCCTTTGTTTTTCTTCTGCTCTCTGTCTCTGTCCAAACTCCTTCGTTTTTCTTCTGCTCTCTCCCTTGTCCAAAGTCCTTCATTTTTCTTCAGCTCTCTCCCTTGTCCAAAGTCCTTAGTTTTTCTTCTGCTCTTTCCCTTGTCCAAAGTCCTTTGTTTTTCTTCTGCTCTCTGTCCAAACTCCTTCGTTTTTCTTCTGCTCTCTCCCTTGTCCAAAGTCCTCCGTTTTTCTTCTGCTCTCTCCCTTGTCCAAAGTCCTTCGTTTTTCTTCTGCTCTCTCCCTTGTCCAAACTCCTTTGTTTTTCTTCTGCTCTCTGTCTTTGTCCAAAGTCCTTCGTTTTTCTTCTGCTCTCTCCCTTGTCCAAAGTCCTTCGTTTTTCTTCTGCTCTCTCCCTTGTCCAAACTCCTTTGTTTTACTTCTGCTCTCTCCCTTGACCAAAGTCTTTCGTTTTTCTTCTGCTCTCTGTCTTTGTCCAAAGTCCTTCGTTTTTCTTCCATCTACTGTGAATTTTTCCTACTTTCCCTTCTTTCTCGGCCCCCGCATCCCCGCCCTCTGGGTTCCCGCCGCTGCCACCCGTGCGACCCGCCCCCCCTGCTCCGTTTCGTCGCCCTCCCTCCCGCCCCATCTGACCCCTCCTCCCCCCACCTCCCTCTTATTGCGGCTGCTGCGCGGCGGAGACAGTGACCCTTGACCCTAGGGTAGGTCGCTTCCCCCGCCACTGCAGCTCCACCTGCCCAGGCTCCTGCCACCTCCAGCAGACCGTAAGTGCTCCCTTGCTCTCACCCCTGTCCAGCTCCTCGTTTTCTCTTCTGTCTTCTGTGCTCTCTCCCTTGTCCAAACTCCTTCGTTTTTCTTCTGCTCTCTCCCTTGTCCAAAGTCCTTCGTTTTTCTTCTGCTCTCTCCCTTGTCCAAAGTCCTTTGTTTTTCTTCTGCTCTCTCCCTTGTCCAAACTCCTTTGTTTTTCTTCTGCTCTCTCCCTTGTCCAAACTCCTTTGTTTTTCTTCTGCTCTCTCCCTTGTCCAAAGTCCTTCGTTTTTCTTCTGCTCTCTGTCTTTGTCCAAAGTCCTTCGTTTTTCTTCCATCTCCTGTGAATTTTTCCCTTTTTTCCTACTTTCCCTTCTTTCTCGGCCACCCGCCCCCCTGCCCTCTGCTTTCCCGCCGCTGCCACCCTTGCGGCCCCGCCCCAACGCTCCCATTCGTCACCCTCCCTCCCGCCTCCCGCCCCCAGCTGACCCCTCCTCCCCCCCACCTCCCTCTTATGGCGGCCTCTGCGTGGCGGAGACAGCGACCCTTGACCCTGGGGAAGGTCGCTTCCCCCGCCACTGCAGCTCCACTTGCCCAGGCTCCTGCCACCTCCAGCAGACAGTAAGTGCTCCCTTGCGCTCCCCCCTGTCCAGCTCCTCATTTTTCTCTTCTATCTTCTGTGCTCTCTCCCTTGTCCAAAATCCTTCGTTTTTCTTCTGCTCTCTCCCTTGTCCAAAGTCCTTCGTTTTTCTTCTGCTCTCTCCCTTGTCCAAACTCCTTTGTTTTTCTTGTGCTCTCTCTCTTGTCCAAAGTCCTTCATTTTTCTTCTGCTCTCTGTCTTTGTCCAAAGTCCTTCATTTTTCTTCCATCTCCTGTGAATTTTTCCCTTTTTTCCTACTTTCCCTTCTTTCTCGGTCCCCGCCCCCCTGCCCTCTGCTTTCCTGCCGCTGCCACCCAAGCGGCCCCGCCCCCGCTCCCATTCGTTGCCCTCCCTCCCGCCTCCAGCCCCCAGCTGACCCCTACTCCCCCCCACCTCCCTCTTATGGCGGCCTCTGCGCGGCGGAGACAGCAACCCTTGACCCTAGGGTAGGTCGCTTCCCCCACCACTGCAGCTCCACCTGCCCAGGCTCCTGCCACCTCCAGCAGACCGTAAGTGCTCCCTTGCGCTCCCCCCTGTCCAGCTCCTCGTTTTCTCTTCTGTCTTCTGTGCTCTCTCCCTTGTCCAAACTCCTTCGTTTTTCTTCTGCTCTCTCCTTTGTCCAAAGTCCTTCGTTTTTCTTCTGCTCTCTCCTCTGTAAAAACTCCTCCGTTTTTCTTCTGCTCTCTGTCTCTGTCCAAACTCCTTCGTTTTTCTTCTGCTCTCTCCCTTGTCCAAAGTCCTTCGTTTTTCTTCTGCTCTCTGTCCTTGTCCAAACTCCTTCGTTTTTCTTCTGCTCTCTCCCTTGTCCAAACTCCTTCGTTTTTCTTCTTCTCTCTTCCTTGTCCAAAGTCCTTCGTTTTTCTTCTGCTCTCTCCCTTGTCCAAACTCCTTCGGTTTTCTTCTGCTCTCTCCCTTGTCCAAAGTCCTTCGTTTTTCTTCTGCTCTCTTCTCCCTTGTCCAAAGTCCTTCGTTTTTCTTCTTCTCTCTCCCTTGTCCAAAGTCCTTCATTTTTCTTCTGCTCTCTCCCTTGTCCAAAGTCCTTCGTTTCTCTTCTGCTCTCTGTCTCTGTCCAAACTCATTTGTTTTTCTTCTGCTCTCTCCCTTCTCCAAACTGCTTCGTTTTTCTTCTGCTCTCTCCCTTGTCCAAAGTCCTTTGTTTTTCTTCTGCTCTCTCCCTTGTCCAAAGTCCTTCGTTTTTCTTCTGCTCTCTGTCTTTGTCCGAAGTCCTTTGTTTTTCTTCTGCTCTCTCCCTTGTCCAAACTCCTTAGTTTTTCTTCTGCTCTCTGTCTCTGTCCAAACTCCTTTGTTTTTCTTCTCCTCTCTCCCTTGTCCAAACTCCTTCGTTTTTCTTCTGCTCTCTCCTTTGTCCAAAGTCCTTCGTTTTTCTTCTGCTCTCTCCCTTGTCCAAACTCCTTTGTTTTTCTTCTCCTCTCTCCCTTGTCCAAACTCCTTCGTTTTTCTTCTGCTCTCTGTCTTTGTCCAAAGTCCTTCATTTTTCTTCCATCTCCTGTGAATTTTTCCCCTGTTTTCCTACTTTCCCTTCTTCCTCGGCCCCCCTGCCCTCTGCTTTCCCGCCGCTGCCACCCGTGCGGCCCGCTCCCCGTTCCCATTCGTCACCCTCCCTCCCGCCTCCCGCCCCCAGCTGACCCCTCCCCCCCCACCTCCCCCTTATGGCGGCCGCTGCGTGGCGGAGACAGCGTCCCTTGACCCTAGGGTAGGTCGCTTCCCCCTCCACTGCAGCTCCACCTGCCCAGGCTCCTGCCACCTCCAGCAGACCATAAGTGCTCCCTTGCGCTCCCCCCGTCCAGCTCCTCATTTTCTCTTCTGTCTTCTGTGCTCTCTCCCTTGTCCAAAGTCCTTCGTTTTTCTTCTGCTCTCTCCCTTGTCCAAAGTCCTTCGTTTTTCTTCTGCTCTCTGTCTCTGTCCAAACTCCTTCGTTTTTCTTCTGCTCTCTCCCTTGTCCAAAGTCCTTCGTTTTTCTTCTGCTCTCTGTCCTTGTCCAAACTCCTTCGTTTTTCTTCTGCTCTCTCCCTTGTCCAAACTCCTCCGTTTTTCTTCTGCTCTCTCCCTTGTCCAAACTCCTTCGTTTTTCTTCTGCTCTCTGTCTTTGTCCAAAGTCTTTTGTTTTTCTTCCATCTCCTGTGAATTTTTCCCTTTTTTCCTACTTTCCCTTCTTTCTCAGCCCCCCCCGCCCTCTGCTTTCCCTCCGCTGCCACCCGTGCGGCCCCGCCCCCCTGCTCACATTCGTCACCGTCCCTCCTTCCTCCCGCCCCCAGCTGACCCCTCCTCCCCCCACCTCCCTCTTATGGTGGCCGCTGCGTGGCCGCGCCGCTGACACGCTGAAGGCGCGCCAAAGGCATGCCCGTCTGCGCCCGTCCGCACCTGGACCGCACCCAGCGCCAGTACCCCTGGCCCCCAGCGCTCCCAAACCCCACAGCTCCGCTACGCCGCTGCCTCCCTCCACGCACTCAACCCGGGACGTACTACAACCTGCTACCAAGCCAGCCCGAAACGCACTCCTGGACCTTTCGCATTTCAAACCTGCAAGCATACCTTCCACCGCGACTGCACCCCGCCCACCGGCCCACGCACCAATAACCACCTCAAGTGCATCCTCATCAACGCACGCTCGTCCACAAGCACGCCACTGAACTATGGGACCTCCGGGACTCTACCACTCGACGTCGCCTTCATCACTGAGACCTTGATGAACGCCTCATCGGCCCCCGACATCGCCATAGCCATCCCTGACGGCTACAAGATCGCCAGGAAATACCGCACCAACCAAGTCGGAGGAGGAATCGCCATCATATTCAAGAGCTCCATCAACGTCACTACCTCCACCGAAGACACCCTCCTCGCCGCAGAACACATGCACTTCCAGATCCACACCGACCCCATGACCACCCTCAGAGGAACTCTCATCTACAGGCCCCCTGGACCACGCGCCCTTTTCAGGGAATCCATCACAGACTTCATCTCCCCGCATGCCCTAGCCTCGCCAGACGACATCCTCCTCGGAGACCTGAACTTCCACCTGGAGCAGAACAACGACACCAACACCACCAGCCTGCTCGCCAACCTCGCCAACCTCGGCCTCAAGCAACTGGTGAACACCCCCACCCACATTTCCGGACACACGCTCGACCCCATCTTCTCCGCCAGAAACCACGTATCCTTCAGCCACTCCTCCGAAATACACTGGACCGACCACAGATGTGTCCACTTCTCCTTCAGACGCAACACTCTCCACCTTCACACACAACCTATCTCACGCAGACCTTGGAACAAAATCTCCACAGAACAGCTACTCTCCACTCTCAACCACAACCAACCTACCATCACCTCCGATGCCAACAACGCAGCCCTCAGCCTCACACAGTGGATCACCAACTGCGCTGACAACCTCGCCCCCCTCAGACGCCTCCCAAGATAGACCAACACCAGGAAACCTCAATGGTTCACAGACGCCCTCAAAGAATCCAAGAAAACCTGCCGTACCCTCGAGAAAACCTGGCGCAAAGATCACACTGCAGAAAACATGTCAGCCCTCAAAGTCGCCACCCGCGAACATCACCAGCTGATCCGCGCCACCAAAAGAGCATCCTTCAAAGAAAGATTGGATAAGAACACCCACAACAGCAAAGAACTCTTCAACATCGTCAAAGAGCTCTCCAATCTCAACGCCAGCTCCAACTCCATTACGCCTTCACAAGAACTCTGCAACTCCCTCGCTACCTTCTTCCATCGAAAGATCACCGACCTACACGACAGCTTTGGTCCACAGACCCCGCAGACCACCACGGAACCCACGGCCCCAGCCGTCACCCTCAACGCCTGGACTCCTATCAGCACAGAAGAGACCAAAACTACCATGAACACCATCCGCTCCGGTGCCCCCTCGGACCCTTGCCCACATTACATCTTCAACAAAGCCGACGCCAGCATCGCCCCCTATCTCCAGCTCGTTTGCATCTGCCACCTTCCCCGAGAGCTGGAAACACGGGGAAGTCAACGCTCTCCTGAAGAAACCCACGGCGGACCCCAGCGACCTGAAGAACTTCTGCCCCATCTCGCTCCTCCCCTTCCCGGCCAAAGTCATTGAGAAGGCCGTCAACAAACAACTGACAAACTTCCTCGAAGACAACAACTTGCTCGACCCCTCCCAATCCGGATTCTGGGCCAACCACAGCACGGAAACCGCCCTCATCGCAGTCACCGATGACATCCCAAATCTGCTGGACAACGGAGAAACAGCCGCCCTCATCCTCCTCGACCTCTCGGCTGCCTTTGACACCGTCTGCCACCGCACCCTAATAACCCGCCTCCGCTCCACCGGTATCCAAGGACAGGCACTGGACTGGATTGCCTCTTTTCTCTCTGACCGCTCCCAAAGAGTCTTCCTCCTGCCTTTCCGCTCGGATCCCACCGAGATCATCTGCGGTGTCCCACAGGGTTCCTCGCTCAGCCGTACTCTCTTCAATGTCTACATGAGCCCTCTCGCCGACATCGCACACAAACACAACATCAACATCATCTCCTACGCCGATGACACCCAGCTGATACTCTCCCTCACCAAAGACCCAGCCACCGCCTAAATCCAACCTGCAGGATGGAATGAAAGACGTCGCAGAATGGATGAAACTCAGCCGCCTGAAGCTGAACTCAGACAAAACGGAAGTCCTCATCCTCGGAAACTCCCCGTCCGCCTGAGACGATTCCTGTTGGCCCACGGCCCTGGGCACCGCACCGACCCCCTCAGCCTACGCACGCAACCTCGGATTCATCCTGGACCCACTTCTCACCATGACCAAGCAAGTCAACGCCGTCTTGTCTTCCTGCTTCCTCACACTCCGCATGCTCCAAAAGATCTTCCGCTGGATCCCCGCTGACACCAGAAAAACTGTGACCCACACCCTCGTCACTAGCTGCCTAGACTACTGAAACACCCTATACGCAGGAATCACCTAAAAACTTCAGAAACGTCTTCAGCGAATACAAAATGCCTCTGCACGCCTCATCCTCGACGTACCCCGCCACAGCCACATCTCTGCCCACCTGAGACACCTGCACTGGCTACCCGTCATCAAAAGGATCATCTTCAGGCTCCTCACCCACGCACACAAAGCCCTCCACAACAAGGGCCCCGAATACCTCACGCCCACCCGTCAACTTCGCTCCACCAGCCTCGCTCTCACCGCCGTCCCTCGCATCCGCCGAACCACTGCAGGTGGGAAATCCTTCTCCTACCTGGCAGCCAAGACGTGGAATTCCCTCTCCGCCCACCTCAGGATCACCCAGGACCACCTCGCATTCCGGAGGCAGCTCAAGACCTGGCTCTTCGAGCAGCAGTGACCCCCCTCCCCCCGACAGCGCCTTGAGACCCTCACGGGTGAGTAGCGCGCTGTATAAATATGATTGATTGATTGGTTGATTGACTTTGAATCCTATTATATAGTGTCCCAATATCAATACTTTACACAATTGGCTGTGGGGCAGCTGAGTACTGCTAATGTGAAGTGCCTGGGTACCCAGACAGAATCTCACTACTAAAGTTCTTTCTTTGCTTAGGTGTCAGAGAGAGGTGACCACTACGGAATTCAAGGCAATTGCATACTACTGGCGCAGTTGGCTACAGAAAATGAGGACAAAAATCCCATACACCCCAGAAATGCCAATAGATGCGCTCACAGTCCTCCCTGATGGAGGAGATTGGAGGGGGATCAGGGACTGTGAAGTCGCAGTGTTAGAAATGGGGTTTCTGGTTGGCTAGGGTATGCACCTCAACCAGGCAGAACTTACCCACTCTAGTCAGGGCAAGGGAGTTATACGTCCAAGATAACCCCTGCTCACCCCCTTGGTAGCCTGGCACGAGCAGTCAGGCTTAACCCAGAGGCAATGTGTAAAGCGTTTGCACAACACACACAACACACGTGACGCAATATCCCCACCACAAAGGAAACACAACACCAGATTATATGAAAATATACTGTATTGTACACAAGGCAATTATCAGACCAAACATCACATATCAGTACTATCCTGCTACCTTAGCAGTTGTCAGAACGTTACACATTAGTTACTCTGCAACCTAGCAGTAGTCACACATAACATACATGTTACTCAGTATTCTGCAACATTAGCAGTAGTCAGGAAAACATTTTATTACATCACACCACTTGTCATAAGAATATCATAAAATGCCCATAGTAGGAACATTAGAAAACATATGGCAAGTTAGAAAAACATATTAGCAAGCATGTCCATAAAAGGAACATTTGCATACACATATGTAAAAACGTCAAACGCAGGTAGGTAATATATGAATCAAACAAAAGTCTGTAGAAAGAACTTTGGATTGCAACTATATTGGTCCTTTAAACAGTACCTGGTTGGATGAAGGCACCTCCAGTGCCTAGAAGGCGAACAATGGGGCCCCCGGCGCTCCTATGCGCAAAACGGGGGCCTCCCTTATACTCTGGGTCAGAGGAGGGCGACATGCACCTCCTCTCTTTTATAGACAGGCCCCTCCGGGACCGTGATTACTTGGGGCCCCCCAGGGCCTCAACCGGCCTAACGAGGGGGGCCAAAGCCAGCAAAAACAACTTAGGGCAGGAGGGGGGCACCACGCACCCCTTCGGGTTTAATGACGGGCCCCTCCCGGGAACCGCGATCTCTGGGGGCCCCCCCGGGCCTCCACTGGCCCTTCCACCAAGGGGGGGGGCACAATAATGCCTGTTTTACCTAACAGCAGAAAAGGAGCGTCTTGCTCCTAACGCAGAGGCCAGGTGGAAGGGGGCACTCCCTGCGCCTTCCCCTGGTCCTGCCGGGAAGCCACAAGAAGGTCAGACCCCTCCTGGGGCCCGAGCAGACACTCCCTGCACCCGATGCGGTGCACAAGTGTTCTTCCAGCTTCCCGGTCTGCTGTGGTGATCTTATTTAAAGGGGCACAATTCAGCAAGGAGCCTACGAGCTCCCAAGGCTCCATAAGTGCGCTGCAATCAGCGCTATAGCAGCCGCAACCACGGAGAAACACCCCTCGTGAAGAAATGGATGCAGGGGACAGGGGCCACAGCACCCAGCCCCTGGGGAGCAGAATCTTAAGACAAGGTCCTCAGATGGAGGGCCCAGCTACAGGCCAGCACAAGGAAAAGGCAGCAAGTGGCAAGTCCTTCACAGTGACCAGGCAGGTCACAGGTCAGCACCGCAGCAGCAGTCCATGGTGGTTCCTGGTGAGTCCTTTCAGCCTTTGGTGTCCAGTTCCAAGATGATTCCAAGAGTCTCCAAATTGTGGGGAAAATTCTCCTGTACTTATAGTCAGTTCTTACAGTGTTTTACAATGGAAGGGAGAGGAGGTTCCAGCCAGTTACAACTGGTTCTGGGAGTGCCCCCTCTCTCCTTTCAGCACAGGCTCCAAACATCAGGGGGCGGGTTAATGACCCTATTGTGTTAGGCCAGGGCACAGTCTTTACAAATGCAGGTGTGCCCCGCCTCTCCCTTCTCTCAGCCCAGGAAGACTATTTAGTATGCAGATGCACCTCTGTGACACCTCCACCCTCCCTGTGTACAGGCTGTCTGAAAAGTATGCACAAAGCCCCATCTGTCACTCTGCCCAGACGTGGATTGGAGTCAAGCTGCATAACACCAGAGTCATAAGTACAGATAAATGTGCACTTTCTAGAAGTGGCATTTCTGTGATAGTAATAAAAAATACACCCACATCAGTAAGCAGCATTTATTATCACCATCACAACCATACCAAACACGCCTACGCTACCCCTCATAAATCAGACAATACCCCTTACACGTAAGGCAGGGCATTTCTAATGCAATACTGTGAGAAGGCAGCACTCACAGCAGTGAGACACCAAGTTAGGCTGTTTGTCACTACTAAGACAGGCCATGCAATATGGCACATGTCCTGCCTTTCTACATACATGGCACCCGGCCCATGGGGCTAGCTAGGGCGTACCTTAGGGGTGACTTACATGTAGTAAAAGGGGGGTTCTGGGCCAAGCAAGTAAGTTTAGATGCCAGGTCCCTGTGGCAGAAACTGCGCACAGAGGCCCTGCGCTAGCAGGCTTGAGACAGGGTTGAAAGTCTACTTCAGTGGGTGGCGCAAGCAGCGCTGCAGGCCCACTAGTAGTATTTAATTTACAGGCCCTGGCTCAGAGTCCTAGAGCCAACAGCGAGAGGTCAGAAAAACCAGGAGAAAGGAGGCAAAAAGACTGGGGATGACCCTGCATAAGGCAAAAATTCCAACACACAGGAATTGCCACAGGCAGGAATCTCTACAGGGAACCAATGCTTCTCCATTTGAGGAATTGAGAGCTGAGTATGACTTGCACGCCTGATACTTCCTTTTAGATAGAGTCTTAAAGGCTGCACTGCGGAAACATTGGGGGTCACGTTGGTGGGACCTCCTACTCACAAGAGGTGCACTTATATAGCGATAGCAACCAGGAAGTTCAAACCAGTCACCTGTCCATTCAGAACAAAACAGAGAGATACCAACCAACCTCTACTACCTGGGCAAACCAAGTGGGAAGGTTGATTCCAACTAATCAATTTCTATACATTATGCATGGCATACCTCACACAACGACGTATCAATAAATTCTTTAACTTGAGTGAAGTGAAGTGGCTGAGGTGTGGACTGGTAAGACCTGAATATTTTCATAGAGGGTCATAGATACACTGGCTAGGATGGTGGACAGGTGGACAGGAATATTCCATATGACCCAGCCTACTGCCTGTTGAGTAATTTCCTGCACACAGCAAAGACAAAAATAACAAGCAAGTAACATGACCTGGGGTTTCCCCTGGCCAAGAGAGAAATAACTCAAAATTGGAAATCGGTGAGCGGGCCTAAACTGACCACTTGGGGATGGAAACTAGAGAGATTGACTAGCTATGAGGGAGAGGCACTGCTATGCAAACACAGACAATATTGGTGGCCCTTGGACATCACCAGAGCATGAGATGGACTGGTAGAAGACCTAAAGAATCCTGATACTCCGCTGTCAGGATCCCCGCCTGGCACACCCAAGTGACTGAATCCATGGGATAACTGGGGCTCCTCGCTTATACTATGCGACACCCTTACACAGAACAAAGAGCAAACTTTGATCCATACCATGATGCACCTAGAGAGCCACTTACATTCACCTAGAGCGCAATGTGGGGGCAAGAGAGGGAAAAATAAGTTTTGATTCAATAGCTTTGGGGATACTCATAACACACAGCACGCACAATCTTGTTTGTTGTATGCATTTTGATGCAATGGGGGAAACCCTTCATCCCTTTGCGTACATGTAATTGTGTTATACTCAGCAGTACAAACAAACACATATAATCAGTGATATTTTGTGACAGAAAACAACAATGGACAAATTCTCATAGCAAATGTGAGATTAATATGCAAGAGAATGAATAGCTAGGGCAAAATACTTATATTCATTTATTTGAAGTTTGCTGTCAATTTAATTAAAACCATTGCAAAAAAACAGTAGGAAAACAGAGGTAAAATTATTAAACTCTCATTTAAATTACTTTAAGCAAGGTTGGGAGGACCTTCAAAGGGAAACAACCCCAACCATGACTCTGGAACAACGAACTCATGAACAACGAAAGCAGAACAATGCTTTCGTTAACCACAACTTTGTTGTTCTGTGCCTTAACCATGCATGTGCTGAACAACGCATATGCGGGGTTCAGGACCAGAAGAAGGGAGTCAGCTTCCTCAGAGGATGCAATCAGGTCAGTGGGGCTGGGGTCATTTTAGGGGCAGAGGTGGGGGGTCGGACATTTTTTGTTTTTAGGGGCAGGTGTAGGGTTTGGGGTAGTTTAGGTGTTAGGTGGGTGGGGGGGCTGCAGTAGTTTTAGGGGTGGGGTAGGTATTTTTAGTTATTGGGGTGGAGGTGCAGGGTCAGGGTAGTTTAGGTTTTGGGGGATCGCTGTAGTTTTAGGGGCTAGGGTGGGGGATCGCTGTAGTTTTGGGGGATGGGGTGGGGGTTGGGGTATTTTTTGTTTTTAGGGGTGGAGTGGGGGTTGGGGTAGTTTAGGTTTTAGGGGGTTGGGGGTTGTGTTACTTTTAAGGGCTGGGGTGGTGGTGAGGGTATTTTTAGTTTTTAGGGGCGGCGGTGGAGGTTCAGAGTAGTTTAGGTTTGAGAGGGGGTGGGGGTTGCTGTAGTTTTAGGGGTGGGGTAGTGGTTAGGGAATTTTTTGTTATAGGGTGGTGTGGGGGTCAGGTTAGTTTAGGTTTTAGGGCGGTTGGTGGTCGTGGTAGTTTTAGGGACAGGGTGGGGGGGTTGGGCTATTTTCAGTTTTTAGTGGTGGAAGTGGGTGGTCGGGGTAGTTTAGGTTTTGGGGGATGGGTGATCGCGATAGTTTTAGAGGCGGGTGGGAGGTCGCTGTAGTTCTAGGGGTGGGGTTATGCGATCAGGGTATTTTTAGTTTTCAGGGGTGGAGGTAGGGGTAGTTTAGGTTTTAGGGGGTGGGGGATCATAGTAGTTTTAGGGGTGGGGTGAGGGGTTGGGGTATTTTTAGTTTATAGGGGTGGGGGATGGGGTTGATTAGGTTTTAGGTGTGTGGGGTGTCGTGGCAGTTTTAGGGGTGGGGGTTGGGGTATTTCTAGTTTTCAGGGCGGGGTAGTTTAAGTTTTAGGTGGGTGGGGGGTCATGGTAGTTTTAGGGGAGGGAGTGGGGGGTCGGGTATTTTTAGTTTGTAGGGGTGGGCTGGGGGGATCGGGGTAGTTTTAGGGCGGGGTCGGGGTCAGGTATGTTTAATTTTTAGTGGGTAGAGGGTCACTGTAGTTTTAGGGATGGGGTAGTTTAGGATTTAGGGGTGGTGGTTGGGGTAGTGGTAGAATTGTTTTTAGGGGTAGGGGTTAGGGGTTGGGGTCCATTCCACGCATGCCTTTACCAGGAATGTCTTTACAAGGAAAAAAAGTTGTTAAGGCATTCGTGGTAAAGGCATTTGTGGCAACAACACGGTCATTGTTCCGACTGCATTGTTTAGGCATGTGTGGTTCCAGCATTTGTGGTTCTGACTCCTAGTCACTTCAAAAAGCTTACCTCTGCTCCTACCACACCACTGCAGCTGGCTTCCAAAGGAAAGCTCTGAAGGTACTGCTGCAGATTTTGACATGACACAGGAGAATCTTCATGACACACAGGGTGGAAGCTTCCTGCAGGGCTGTCTGATTTATCTCACTGTGTGATTGCTTGCTGTTGGGTAATATTGGTTGAATATGTTTGTGGAGTTCACAACCACCAGCATCATAAGTGGGGCTTCACTAACGTACCTTGTGGTAGTTTTGAGGATAATGACTCAGGGGATAGGTGGCATACTTGGGCACCAATGGGGAACTTTTGTGCTGGACTTACACATTAATGCCCATGATTTGCTCCTTGTACCCTTGAATGGTTCACTCGTTCCGCATTTGCATTTTGCTATATGAAGCAGATGTGGAATAGGATGCACTTGTATTGCCTCATTCATGTTACAGCTGAGCCTGTCAGGAATACTGGTGGTTTCCCAGTGACGTACGATTCCCACCTAGAGTAGACTCCTGCATCCAGTTGTCAGGATATACAATGTAATGAACCAAAGTGCTGTGTGTTGTAATTACTCTTATGTAAAACTCTCTGTCACCCATTGAGTTGGACTAAATCATAATTAAAATCACCATTATCATCATCTTCTACTACCCTTTTTGGTCCACTGGACGGCCCTGCTTAAACCTCATACATTTAACAAAGTGTGCTGTCAACTCCAGATCATCTCATTTCATAATGCAGCTAAGTGCTTTATAATATAATACAATTTTGAGTGAACTAAATAATGTACGAACCTGTGTACTCCACAATACCAAGAGAGATGGACTTACAATGACAATGTGCACTAAAGAATCAAACTTATAGCCACAGACTCTGCTACTTGATTACTTACACTACAAATCAAATTCCCCTATGTTAAAGAAATTATCTTCAACTTATAATACACTGAGAACATTTCATGTTCATAAAATTGGCTTTGCTTTATCAGAATATAACTGCTACCTACAAGTCTAGCTGACTTTCTCTTAGCAAAGAGGGGTGCATCTTACTCAAAAGAACAGCTGTTTTTTGTTTTTTTTTAGCCACGTTATAGAACTCATGGATTTGCAAATCTCATTCAGCCTCCAGTGTGGATAAAGAATTATTTAAGAAGCAGATCCAAAAGCTTACTGCAAATATCCTTAGGAAGATCTGAGACCATTCAGTGGCCTTCAAAGTATCCAGGCTCGGTTTCCTAAATGTTACATCAGGAAGCAACCTTTCACCGATAAATCTTGTCAAGCAAGTCCAACTTCTAGCCTCAATTGAGCTTGTGCAGTACGATAGTGTAAAGGAAACATCAGATAGTGAGCATTACACTGGGCTAAAACAAACCACCTGATGTACTTATCAGGACAGGTTTTGAGTCCATAATTAACAAAAGAGGGATATTTTTACTAACTGAAGTTTTGGTTCGAAAGATGTAGATGGAATATATTATATAAAATAAATGATGTCCGCAGACGGGATTCTTGTAGAGAAGTTGGATGTAGTACACTGTAAGAAAAATCCAGAAATTTACTGATAAAACGGAGCTAAAAAAGTTATAGATAGCTTTGTTCCTTAAAGTGTGTTTGAAGCGAATTGTCAAATCAATGTAAAAATCAGAGTTAAGGTGAAGTTATGGTTATGAAACAACATCTTGCACCATAGTTTGCACACCTTTATATAATCCATAACTTGACAAATGTTATTCTTACGACCTCACAATATTCATCCAAATAAGTGGACTTCACACTACAACTCTAGCCTATAGCATACTTAGAACAGAAGAAATCATATTCAATCAATCAGAGATTTGTAAAATGCACTACTCACTCGTGAGGGTCTCAAGGCGTTGAGGAGGGGACGGTGAAGAAGGTGAGGTGGGGAGGTGCTGCTACTGCCAGGTCTTGAGAAGTTTCCTGAAGGTAAGGAGGTCTTTGGTCTGGCGCAGGTGGGTGGGAAGGGTGTTCCAGGCAGGTTTTGGCGGCAAGGTGCAAGAATCATCTACCGCCAGTTGTAGTTCTGCAGACACGTGGAATGGTTGCAAGGGCAAGGTCGGTAGAGCGGGGATGCCGGGTCGGGTTGTGAAAGGAGAGTTATCTGTTTAGGTATTCTGGTCCGGTGTTGTGCGTGCTTTGTGAGCGTGGGTGAGGAGTTTGAAGGTGATTCTCTGGTTGACTGGGAGCCGGTGCAGGTTTTTCAGGTGGTCTGCGATGTGGCAGTGGCGGGGGATGTCCAGGATGAGGCGTGCCAAGGCATTCTGGATGCATTACAGCCTCTTCTAGTGATTGGCTCTGGTTCCTGCATCGAGGGCATTGTCGTAGTCCAGTTTGCTGCTTACGAGGGCTTGGGTGGCTGTTCATCTGCTTTCAGTGGGTATCCATTTGTAAATCTTCTGGAGCATGCAGAGGGTGTTGAAGCAGGAGGAGGCGATGGCGTTGAGTTGCTGGGTCATGGATAGTCAGGGGTCCAGTATGAATCTTAGGTTGCATGCATGGTCAGAGGAAGTTGGAGCGGTTCAGAGAGTGGCAGGCCACCAGGAGTCCTCCCGCACGGATGGGGTGGAGCAGAAGATGAGGACTTCCATCTCGTCGGAATTGAGTTTGAGGCAGCTGCTCCTCATCTATTCAGCGATGGCCTTCATTTCTTTGTGGAGGTAGGTCTTGGCGGACCCCTTGGTGAGATAGAGGATCAGCTGGGTGTCGTCTGCGTATCAGATGATGTTGAGGTTGTGGGATCGGGCGATGTTAGCGAGCGGGGCCATGTAGACGTTGAAGAGAGTCTGGCTGAAGGACGAACCCTGGGGTACGCCACAGATGTTTTCTGTGGCCTCCGAGCGGAATGGGGGGAGGTAGACTCTATGGGTTCTGCTGGTGAGAAAGGAGGTGGCCCAGTCCAGGGCTCTGTCGTGGATTCCAGCATTTCTGAGGCGTGAGCGTAGGGTGTGGTGGCAGACGGTGTCTAATGCGGCCAAGAGGATCAGGAGGATGAGGGTCATAATTTTGCCACTGTCCAGGATGGTTCTGATGTCGTCGGTGGTGGTGATGAGGGCAGTTTCGGTGCTGTGGTTGCTGTAGAATCGGATTGGAAAGGTTCCAGGGTGCGGTTCTCCTCTAGGAAGTGGGTTAGTTGTCTGTTGACGGTCTTCTTGATGACTTTTGACCACCATGGGTTTTTTGAGGAGGGAGTTGATATCAGCGAGTTTCCAGCTGTCCACAAAGGTGGCAGACTCAAAGGAGCTGTTGATGATCTTCCGTAGTTGGGGTGCGATGATGGAGCTTTCTTTGTTGAGGATGTGGTAGGGGTCAGATTGATTGAAAGCCAGAGTGGATGGTGTTTATGATTTCAATGGTGTCGTTGTCATTGACAGGGGTCCAGGAGAGCAGGAGGTTGGTCGGCGGTGAATCTGTGGTGTTGGTGGTTGCCGGGGGGGTCTGGGTGCTGAAGCTGTCGTGGATGTCTGCAATCTTGCGTTGGAAGTAGGAGGCTAGGGAGTCACAGAGGTCTTGGGATGGTGGGATGCTATTTACATTGGAGCTGGGGTTGGAGAGTTCCTTCACAATGGTGAAGAGCTCCTTGTGGTTGTGTGTTTTGTTGATTGGGTCTTTGAAGGCGATTCTTTTGGCGGCTCGGATGAGTTGGTGGTGTCTGCGGATGGCATTTTTGAAGGCTGTGTGGTTGTCCAGAGTCTCATCTTGGCGCCACTTTCTTTCGTGTCTTCGGCAGCTTTGCTTAAATTCGTGGAGGTCGGCGATAAACCAGAAGGCCTTTCTGTTGGTGTGTCTATTGGATGGATTCTTGATTGGGGTGAGAGTATTGGCACAGGTGTTGACCCATTGCCTGAAGTTGTCTTGTGAGAGCATAAAATAGTACAAATAAACATTTCAATAAGTATTTGTTAAGATTTAATATGCACCATGCAAATAAAATGAAATAGAGAGTTTTGGCAAACATGCCCAGGTGGCAGCCATAACATGTACAACATAATAATGAAATTAACCGTTAAAGAAAACATGCACATATATAATTAAATATATTAGGAATTTATATTAAAAAGAAGTATTGAGATGTTCTGCTTATAGATATTAATAGACATAGACAATTGTGAAATAAAGGGCCTACTCGAAAAGGTTGCATGTTACATTTCTTCTGCTTATAGATATTAATAGACATATACAATTGTGAAATAAAGGTCCTACTCAAGAAGGCCGCATGTTAAATTTCATGTAATAGAGAATGTTTGTAATGTTTTTTTCTGTCTCAGCAAAATTCACACTTTTTTATTGTTCCTTGTTTGCACAAGTGCTGCCCTAATATAATATTGCAATGTTAAACAAATTGATTCTTCAACTTTTCCTGTGTTAACCATGTGCTGTAATGTTATGTTGTAACCATTGTTACAAATGTACCTCTCGTGCATGAGAAGCTGCTGTTCCCAGGGCGTGATAATGGTCCTACTGAATTAATTATGTTTTTCAACAAAAAATATGACTGAACGCAACTGGTGATGGGAGAGAGAGAAGAGGATCCAATCATAAACGTGTGAAAGACTGTCAAACCTTCATCACATATGGAAAGTTAAAACCTATAGGTTCTGACATTAACACCCCATGAGACTGACCAATGGAAAACTTATTATTTACCTTTTTGGATTTCAGTATATCAAGACTATCAATTCTGGAAGACGGGATATTTCTGTAGGAGAACCTTTATGTCTAGATGCTGTTGCTGCTGTCTCCCTTAGCCTCAT
Source organism: Pleurodeles waltl (assembly GCF_031143425.1). Taxonomy (NCBI): domain Eukaryota; kingdom Metazoa; phylum Chordata; class Amphibia; order Caudata; family Salamandridae; genus Pleurodeles; species Pleurodeles waltl. The sequence continues at coordinate 235,119,118 of NC_090447.1, forward strand.
GCTCTTGCTTAATTGGTTTGGTTAGCTTAAGCCCTACTTTGGCTGAACCAATTCCCTTCGGTCTCCCTTGCCTAATGAAGGCCAGAAGGATGCCCCACTGATGAAGACGTCTCTGCTTCCTAATACATTTAGGTAAGGTATAACAAATATGCATTTGTCTTTATTGCAGATTTGTGTTATTTTCTTTTAGATAGCAACTACCATTTTTATTAGAGCCCTAGCTAGATGTTTTCTAAATCAGATTTTTGTCTAATGTTCTCTTTTGCATGAGGTACATTCATGCTATTCAAATTACAGGGTTAGTGTGTTCAAACAAATGTTACTAACAAAGGATTGATTTTATTCATCTGTTGATTCCAAATGCAATCTTACATGCGGTTTCACGTCCCCGGAGGGTAGGTCCAGAATTCGGACCGGCGGTTGATCATACTGATAGCCGAGTCCTTGGGACGTGCTTACCAAGGAGCCTAGTCCCGACTTGGGGGTGGGGCGACCTGACTGTGACTTAGCCTAGTATTCCTCAAATGTAATTGACCGGCTTATGGAGTTCTTGATTATGATACCATATTGGTTTAATTGGAGTAGAGCTTAATTAAAAAAAAAATGTTGGTCCTGATGAAGCGTCACTGGATCCGTAGGGACCACACGACACGAAACATGTCGACCCTGATTGCGTAGGATGCCTAGATGGTTATTCCTCCGAGTTTATTGTTCATTGGAAGTAATTGAGCATTGATACTCAATATTTACTTTCTCTTGGTTTTTAATTTTGGCCTCATCCCTGACTATTGATTAAAATGATGATATATGTAGTGATGATTAACCAATTTTACCCTTGCTTCTCTTTGTTCTCTCCTTCACGTACTGGTGCTTGAATGTAGGCATGCCTGTTGAGATAGTTAGCATGCACCAGTAACTATCGAAAAATACGGCTTAGTGCTCCTCCATGTGGGGAGCCCGTCAGGCGTTGCACTGCCGGCTTGACGAGGAGCAGTACCCAATGATGATGCCAGCCATCCATTGTGATGCTTGAGGGCCCCTGCTCCTGATCTTTCAGATTCCCCTAGTTTCTTTTTCTTTATGGAACAGTTTACTTTGGTTGTTTTGATTCCAAATGTATACCATTTCTTTTATTCAGTTATTGTTGTTATTAATCTGTATGGTAACTCTCGAATTTTTAATGATAAATGTTATGTCTAAATTGTTATTCTCTAGCCGTTTTGGTTAGTCTGTGTTGTTCTGATATGCTTATCATTTAGTATTGAGATTGACTTACGTGAAAACATTGTTAATTAAGGGATATACATTTATGAACTTTACTAAAAGGTGTGGTTATTCATGGCTATATGGGACGTGGTGTGTTACATTTACTGACACCTAATTTGATAGTATTATTAGGCAAGTTGTATTTTTGAGGATTAATTTTATTATTGAACAACAACCATGTTCTCAATGAACCCAAAAAACTCATTAATATCAAAGCTGAATATTTTTGGAAGTAGTTTTTAGTTTGTTTTTAGTTTTAGCTATGTTAGGGGGATATCTGTGTGTGCAGGTGACTATTGCTGTGCATAATTATTAGGCAACTTAACAAAAAAAAATATATACCCATTTCAATTATTTATAATTACCAGTGAAACCAATATAACATCTCAACATTCACAAATATACATTTCTGACATTCAAAAACAAAACAAAAACAAATCAGTGACCAATATAGCCACCTTTCTTTGTAAGGACACTCAAAAGCCTGCCATCCATGGATTCTGTCAGTGTTTTGATCTGTTCACCATCAACATTGCGTGCAGCAGCAACCACAGCCTCCCAGACACTGTTCAGAGAGGTGTACTGTTTTCCCTCCTTGTAAATCTCACATTTGATGATGGACCACAGGTTCTCAATGGGGTTCAGATCAGGTGAACAAGGAGGCCATGTCATTAGATTTCCTTCTTTTATACCCTTTCTTGCCAGCCACGCTGTGGAGTACTTGGACGCGTGTGATGGAGCATTGTCCTGCATGAAAATCATGTTTTTCTTGAAGGATGCAGACTTCTTCCTGTACCACTGCTTGAAGAAGGTGTCTTCCAGGAACTGGCAGTAGGACTGGGAGTTGAGCTTGACCCCATCCTCAACCCGAAAAGGCCCCACAAGCTCATCTTTGATGATACCAGCCCAAACCAGTACTCCACCTCCACCTTGCTGGCGTCTGAGTCGGACTGGAGCTCTCTGCCCTTTACCAATCCAGCCACGGGCCCATCCATCTGGCCCATCAAGACTCACTCTCATTTCATCAGTCCATAAAACCTTAGAAAAATCAGTCTTGAGATATTTCTTGGCCCAGTCTTGACGTTTCAGCTTGTGTGTCTTGTTCAGTGGTGGTCGTCTTTCAGCCTTTCTTACCTTGGCCATGTCTCTGAGTATTGCACACCTTGTGCTTTTGGGCACTCCAGTGATGTTGCAGCTCTGAAATATGGCCAAACTGGTGGCAAGTGGCATCGTGGCAGCTGCACGCTTGACTTTTCTCAGTTCATGGGCAGTTATTTTGCGCCTTGGTTTTTCCACACGCTTCTTGCGACCCTGTTGACTATTTTGAATGAAACGCTTGATTGTTCGATGATCACGCTTCAGAAGCTTTGCAATTTTAAGAGTGCTGCATCCCTCTGCAAGATATCTCACTATTTTTGACTTTTCTGAGCCTGTCAAGTCCTTCTTTTGACCCATTTTGCCAAAGGAAAGGAAGTTGCCTAATAATTATGCACACCTGATATAGGGTGTTGATGTCATTAGACCACACCCCTTCTCATTACAGAGATGCACATCACCTAATATGCTTAATTGGTAGTAGGCTTTCGAGCCTATACAGCTTGGAGTAAGACAACATGCATAAAGAGGATGATGTGGTCAAAATACTCATTTGCCTAATAATTCTGCACTCCCTGTAATGTGGTGTTCATGTTTGGTTTATGAGTAAAGTTGGTGACTGTGATGAGTCACTCTTAACGGGTTCAAAGGTCCATTTGACCTCTAACGCGTCCCCTTATAAATAAATTATGAAAGCCAAATAAGGCCAGCCACTCACAGTCTCATTCATTCTATTAATTGCAAGATAATATACTCTGTCAGTAGCGAGATCTTTTATGTCATTTATGAAGTCATTTAATACACCAAGGGTAAGTTGACCATCATTTAATTTCCTGTGTGAGTGAAAAATCCTGGGAGCTATGGTTTGCAGCAGGGCTAGACTTGGTAACCAAAAGAAACCTTTGCAAAACTACTCAATGCAGCATCACTCCCTTCTTCTCCTCGCACTCTCTTTCTCTCTCTCTCTCTCTCTCTTTCCGTCTATCCATCCATTCTCTGCCACCTTCTTTTCGCTCTCTTCTCCATCTCTCATTGCGTTTACTCTACCTTCCCGCTCTCGTTCTTTCTGGGAAGCCTCCACCTGCCTGATGCAGATAACATGGCGGAGTTGGGAAAGTGACAGACACACCGGTAGCAGCCCTGGGCTTTAAAAACCGGCATCCAAGCCTTCAAGCCCACCAGGGAACTACTCGGTGGAATAAAAGGCCTGTCTGACACTGATTTTTAAAGCTAACCATACCTGGTAACTTTCAAGGGTTTTATTTCATAACAAGCGCTTTTCATTTTGTCTAGCTTTCGAAACTTGGGCTGTATGCCGACATACAGCAAAACAATCAGAAGTATACTGACTTGTTTTAAAGAGAGTGTCATTCTATTTGCACTGCAATACAATGAGAATTTAGAAGAGTGTGACTTTCATTTATACAGTCCTTTCAACTCAGAGGACACCTCTGCAGGGTTATTTTTTCTCATTAATTCATGTAATTATCATAAATAAGCTGCTGTGAATTAAGAAGAATATAAAAGGATATTTTGTCTTGATCCAATGATATACGTGATGCTGTTTAATAATAACTGCTACAGATAATTAGGCTTGCACAGTTAATCCAGTTTCTAAAGTGTGTGGGTGTTAAATATCAGGTCCAGGAAACAGACCAGGCTGAAAAGATGTTGCCCATTTAACAAAAACATTGACTACGTTGTGAATGCAAGACAGTGTGTAAGTAATGATACTTCATACACCTATTGTGCCACTGTTTGTATAGCCACACCAGCACTTTGGTCAATCACATATATGTTGCACATGCTGTAGTGCAGATGATATGCAGGAGAAATTCACATGCACTGGCTCCTGTAAACATTACCCCTTTGACATTCCTTCTTGCCCATCATCAATTGAGGCAGTCCATCTCAAGACAGACACCTTGAACACAAAGTTAATGAAAAAGGCTCGCCCTTCACCAAGATGTGGCAATCATTCTTTTAGTTTTTCTCTCCTTTTCTCCTCAGTCCATGTCACCATCTCTGTGGAAGATAACTTTTTTATTTTTTCTTGTCATTTCTATCAGGTACACATCATGACTTCTAAGTAGGCCTTTCTCTTCCCCTTTACCACTTACCTCAAACTTTTTTTTACCTTTTTCAGCTTACCTTTTTTCCTTCCGGTTATCATTTCCCAAAGGGAAGTATTGCATTTTGAACCCTACTACATACACCTCTTCTATGTGCAGCAAGGCCGAAGTGGGTGATTGTTAGAGAAAACATGCTTGCAGATCTCTTTCCTGTTTTGAAGAGCCTATTCGGTGACTCCCAGGAAGCTTTCAGAATGGCTCAGGGTTTGCTACGAGACTGCCGTGCATTTTTTTGCCAGTGGTCCTGCATTCGTGTGGCCAGGCATATGCAATTAGTAGTCAAGCATCGCTTTTACTAACGTGAGGCTGCCATGTGCTAAGCCAAGCAAATTATGGGGCATATTTATACTCCGTTTGCGCCGAATTTGCGTCGTTTTTTTCGACGCAAATTAGACGCAAAACTAACTCCATATTTATACTTTGGCGTTAGACGCGTCTAGTGCCAAAGTTCATGGAGTTAGCGTCATTTTTTTGCGTGAACACCTTCCTTGCGTTAATGATATGCAAGGTAGGCGTTCCCGTCTTAAAAAATGACTCCCAGGCATGTGCGTGGTATTTATACTCCCGGGCAAAAATCACACCCGGGAGTGGGCGGGGCAAAAAACCCTGCATTTGCGCCTCTTTTTAACGCCTGGGTCATGGCAGGCATTAAGGGACCTGTGGGCTCAGAATGAGCCCAGAGGTGCCCTCCCCTGCCCCCAGGGACACCCCCTGCCACCCTTGCCCACCCCAGGAGGACACCCAAGGATGGAGGGACCCATCCCAGGGAAGAAAAGGTAAGTTGTGGTAAGTATTTTTTTACATTTTTTTTTGTGGCATAGGGGGGCCTGATTTGTGCCCTCCTACATGCCACTATGCCCAATGACCATGCCCAGGGGACAGAAGTCACCTGGGCATGGCCATTGGGCAAAGGGGCATGACTTCTGTCTTTGCTAAGACAGGAGTCATGTTAATGGCGTCTGGGCGCCCAAAAAAAATGGCGCAAATCGGGTTAAGACGATTTTTTTGCCTCAGCCTGACTTGCCCCATTTTGGGACGCCCAAACGGCATTTTTCCCTACGCCGGCGCTGCCTGGTGTACGTCGTTTTTTTTCACGCACACCTGGCAGCGCCGGTCGGCTAACGCCGGCTAACGCCATTCAATAAATACGGAGCCCGCATGGCGTTTCAGAATGGCGTTAGCCGGCGCTAATTTTTTTGGCGCAAAACTGCGTTAGCGCAGTTTTGCGTCAAAAAGTATAAATATGGCCCTATGTATTTGGGAAGTCGGGCTAAGTGGACTGCGTTCTTCACTTTGGATGTCATATGGCAGGGCTGATTGCTTAAATTCAGAGCATTGACTGGGACAGAACCAGAACCAGGGGGCTTTTATTTAGAATCATGCTGAATCTCCTGACGCCTTCCTTCTTAACAAGCCTATTTGGGCCATTTAGCTTGTGGAGTGAATTCTTAACTCCCAAGCCAAGAAATCTCCTATAGGGAGCTTTAAAAAGAGTTTCTGCCTATTAGTATTTTAAATATGCTTTCTAATAGCATGGCACAAGTGTGTCTATTTCTTCTGAGGAAGCTAAACTAGAGGACTCAATGGATTGGAAGATTGCGGCTGACCTAAAGTGATATTTGTTGGCTATAAACCATTCTGCTCCAGTGTTGTGAGTAATTTTAAGACCTTTATAATTTTAAGCAATGCGTTATGGACTCATTTGGTAGGCTGGTATAAAGGCATGTGAAATAAAATGTTAGAATGGCTATGGATGATAGCCACGGCTTCAGTGGCTAAAATATACCTAGGATTACTTATCGAGTAAATTTCGAAGTAGGAAACAAGGACATCAACACCGGTCTTCCTTTTGTGCCGACCAGGGTATTTTGCTGTGACTTAAAAGCCACAATGAAACAAATGGAGGAGAAGAAAGAGCTAACAGACAATCATTTCTCAAGCCCACTGGAATTTGTTCTTGCCTGAGAGGCAGCCTAAACAGCAGCAACAGTGATTTCAGCCCTTTCAATACATAGGGTTTACAAGGATGCCCCATGCCAATACATGCTCCAGTATGTTGCAGGTTTCAGCCTGTTTCCACCTAAACAATATTTATGCTGCTATGCACTTGCCGATGGCCAATGGTTGACATATTTGTAACTTACAGGATATGGGGACTCATAAAGTCATATCCTCTAACTATCTCACTTACTTCTACATTTTCTGTCCTCTATTCCCAGACATCCAGTCAAGAAGGGACCGTCAGTCATGTTAGAGCCAAGGATTAGAAATTCTATTTATTTTGAGGAGTCGTAAGATCTCTCAGAGACCTGAAAGGTGTCATCAAATTAACAACACAGAGCATTTCAGATTGTCTATCGTTTCTGTTGTCAGTTGATGTCTAGATTAGAATTTTACTTCTATGGACTTAGGCAACCTATTTTCACGTGCTTGTTAGTGTAGCATCTCTACTGTCCCCACTCTCTGTGGTAAAGGACACACCTTATTCATTCTGATTCTTGCCCATTTTATTAGCAGCATCTGTTATGATCTTCACCAAGCTACAAATTCCTCTGCTTTACATGGACGATATTATAAAGTTTTCACAACTCTCCTTTCCCTGAGGATACCAATGATTTGATTCAGATGTGCAAGATGGTCCAGGAATCTACAATAGGGTATGCTGGACTATAAGAGAGGCTTAAAGAAATGGTTGAATTTTCCTTTGACCATTATTGGGAGAGTAAATTTAGAAAAGATAGGTATTACTCCCCAAGCTGACCTTCTTATTCAGTTGTATTCTCCTGTATTTTGACCTAAGCGCCCTTCAAGAAATCCAGAGGGACATCAGCAGTTCTACCTTGGCTGGTAAAGGAGCAAGGATATCTTGGAAACAACTGAGGCACAGGTTAGGCAAGGGCTAGTTAAAACTACCAGAAGTCCAAATGTATTGTTGGGCCTTCCACCCAAAAATGTTTAGGTTGCATCTCAAAACCCCAAAAGATATGGAGGGACAGATGTTCTTGGCAATGACTAATTGCCTGAACAGTGCTGATGGTTTCTATACAGGCTTGGCTCTCCTAAGGACTTCAAAAAGGTCAGACTAAAGGAATAAAAGGAGGGCACCGTAGTATGGTATAAATAAGGAGCAGATGGGGAATCCCATATTACTTGGCTCGATCACCAGCGTGGGAGTTGCCAGGGACACCTGAGTGCCTGGAAGATGCCCCAAGCCATCCCCTAATTCTGCAAAATCTGTAAGATGGGGTTACCTTATAGACGTCAATGGACTAAAATAACTGGATGCAGCATCTAGGAGACCTTGAGACAGGCTGTCCAAACTCAAATATGTACAACTATACTCATGGTTTGTTGTATGAAAACAAGAGAGGTAGCCTGATGATTTTAAAGTTGAAAAGATTTATGTATAACAGCATGCAAAAGAAAGAAGCTGAAATGTTTGTCATTTGTGTATGTAAAAAGGGAGTTTTAGATTGAATAGACCTGACCCTTGTTACACCTCAAAACAACACTCCTACATCATAACCACATACATCATATGCAAACTATGTCAACAATGGTTGAATTCTTCTACACTAGCAGCTGTTAAAGAACACCTTAGTCTCATGTCAGAAAACACAGACTTGCAAGATTACTTGTTAGGTCTTAGAAGACCACACACAAAGTGCTTCTTTTTTACAATATATACCAAAATTTGGAAATTTTCAGAAAACAAGCAGCCATCTGGTTGAGGCAAAGATCAGGAAAACCTCCAGAAAGCTGTAGCCATTGTAGTTAATGCTGTGAACCCTCTGTCCAAATGCATTTACACCTTAAACAATATTGTTACTGATAGAAAGTGTTAACAAGTACAATAGAACTTGATTTAATGAGAAGAAAATGCAGTTTGGCAACTGATATCAGACTATATATTGAAAGGTGAGGAAGCCCTTTAGATAATGAATCCATTGACTACACCACCAAGTGGCCAGGAAATTTACCCTATCAGGCCTATTCTGATGTCCACAACAAGAGGCAATTTCAGAAAACTTGGACAAAGAAAAATATAACTGACTTGCCAACCTGTTTTCTTCCAGTAAAGAGGGCTCTGAACTTGAAAGTCAGTTCTGAGGTGATGAGGACTAAAAATAAAAAATAAAAAAAACTACACCTTAAGGAAGCTGGGACCAAGTAGGCCTGCTTAACTTGGATTTATTCCACTGTCTTTCAACCCATATATATTTTTTGGCACCAGCATTCATATCATAAGGTTACATGTGTAAAGAAAGGCAATCATGGTGCAAGGATGGCAAACCTGTACCGAGATTTCTTTTGGGTTGGAGGATCATCTATTGTCATTACAGGCAGCCCATATTAAAGAGAGCTCCAAGGTTCAAACTGACAAATTGATTCTCCTGCTGCTTTCCTCTGTAGCTTTTTCCGTTCATCCTATTACTTTTTGGGGTCAGAAATGTGATTATTCCTGGCTCCATCTCATTGCCAGAAAAGTTAATTCACTCCTTCCAATTCTGTACATTCTGATTAGGTATGGGAGGAGGAGGGGTTTAGTGGTGGATGCTTTGTTCAGTTTGTGGCATCCCGTCCTATTCTATGTTTTTCCATGATCAGCCTTTTCCTCTGGGTACTATGGAGTCTCAATATGGATGGCTTAGGTGGCCATAGATCCTTCATCTCTTTTAGCTAACTGTGGAATCACCATTATGTCTTCCACTGGGCATTCTATACTTGTTATGTCCTTGAATTCTGCAGTTGTAGCTCATCAGGTTGTAACTGACTGTTTAGAGGTTGTGAAAATATAAAGCCCAATGTTTCTGCTTGGACGGTGAGTGAATATGAATTAAGTAGGTAAGTGTCTAATTTAAGATGTAAAGGAAATGCAGTCTTCTAGGACATCCTATCCACTTTCTAGTATGTTGCATGGTGTAGGAAACAACCACCATGCACCTTTTGATGCTATGGAATGCCATCACTGGCATTCTTTTACAGTGTACCTAGAGTCTATAAGAGTCAATTCACTTTTGATGCCATATACACATGTGTGTTATTGCACATCCCTGCATGTGTTTGATGCATGCTTAGATACAATTTCTATGATTGTGACTCACAGAAGTGGTATTTTATCTTGATGAAATCTATCCTTGGATGTGAGATATGTTTTAATGCTTTTACATAATTGGCGTTGTGTCATATTGGTATGGTATTGGTGGGATATGAAGGGAAAGGTTGCATTTTGTAGTGTTTAGATGTTGTTTCCATGTGTTTCTATTAAACAAGGTGGGGAAAGGGTTATTACAAATATAAGTAGAGTGAAGGTTGAATTTTTATTTGTGTCACATAGGATGCAATCATTGTTTTATTTGTGTTTTTGTTACAGTGCTCTTTACCTCACACTCAAAATGAAACAGATGCAATAACAAATCTGGGATATAATCAGAAACTGTCAACAGTGCACTGAAAGAAACAAAGGTTAAAGTGAAGTTATTATTAGCTTTGGTTTTAACACCTCAAAATATGTTTAATAATATCAGAAATGCACCTAAAAGCCATCTTAAAGTGTGGTTATCATTAACTGTAACAAAAAAAAAATAAAATACTAAAATCAACATACTGTGATTATGAGTACAACAACGTATAATCAAACCAATTAATGGTACTATTTTCATAGTTGTCGCTGTCAAAGTGGTAATTGTAATGTGGTATGCAATTTCATCTGTTAGATCATATACCACATTTGTAATTGTATCTGTTTCAATATGGATATGGAATTGTGGTGGAGTAACCCTGTTTGTTAACTTTAGGCTTTTAGGGAAGGTCAACCAGACTTCTAAGTTCTTTTTCAGTTGGTGAGCTGGGTTTATCATTTCCAAGGCCTTTAAAGCATCAGGGCTATTAATCCATTCTAGAGTTAAACGGCAGCGCATTTAGTGTATTGCTGACTCCTGGAATACGGAAAATTACTAATAGGCAATCAGGCCTGTTTCTATGTCTGGTTTATATTTGCAGTTGACATATTTTCCATCAGTTGGGCTATTCAAATTGTTGAGTTATGCTTTTTTTCTATAATTGCGTTTCCTTTAGATGGCCACTCTTTCTATACAAATCCACCGATAATTGGAAAGATTAGAGCACGCACCTTTTCAAATATTCTGCCTCACTTACTTTCTACTATGTGGATGTATGTTAGCTGCTAAAAATTGATTTGGAGGTGAATGTATATACGTTTGTGAATGCACAAAAGCTAATAATTTATCAATGTCACCTAATTTACATTTAGTTTCCATGGCTACTACTCTGACAAACTCTGTGTTTTATGATATACAAGTTAATATATTCCTGTGTATTTTATGGATTTGCTGCACATAGTAGCATGCATATGCCTCACTTGAGAGTATAAAATAAGAGAACTGTCCTTGTATGCCTGAACACATAGCTGTTTTCCAGATTTAGGCCCTCATTATGAACACAGCGGTAAACACCACACGGTAACAACCACCAACAGGCGTGCGGTCCAAACTGCCAAATAATGAACCAACTGAAACACAGGCATCCTGAAAACCACTCACCGCCAGCAGTTGAGTGCCGACAATGATGGCAGAGCCCACCCACAGGCCGACGGAAAGGCCCTACCCACCCCTCAAATAATGAAGCACTAGACCGCCTTCAGTTCCGGGGTGGGAACCACCGCCACGCAAAGCCAGACGAAAACAAATCAAATACAAGGAAACCCTCACCGGAGGCTCACATAACAGGCTGAAGCAGACATGGAGAGAGAATTGCAGATCATGCCAGCCCTGCTCCTTGCCATATGCGTCCATGACTGAGACCGCTGACGAAGACAACGACAGTAAGTACCGCAAACTACGAAACAAGGGAAGAAAGGCCACAGTTACATACCCACCCACTCTGCAATGCTCCCACAACCCTTCACAGCAGCACAAGCCATACACCCCACAGTAAGAGGTACTTACCCAACACGAGGCAAATCCAACCTGCCCAAAGTACATATATGTGCCCCATATCCACAAACAATGAAACGAGAGACCACGGCTCCAGAGTGTGCCTCTAACAACACAGGCCACACAATAACCTTTATTATGCTCACTGAGCAACAGAAGTGCATAGAAGGCCAATGGCCAGTCCATAGTGAAGTAAGTCCAATGGGCCACAATGGCTCCAACTTGACTCCCACAAGTGCTACGGTACTCCACCTCATAGGGGCAACAATGGGGCATCCCGGCACCTCAGGGAACAGGGGCAGGGGTGGTGGGGATGGAGATTTACAACGGGGGGCTTAGACTTTCGTTTGGCAGGTGGAGGGGGTTTGGTTATGCCTTTGGAAGGTGGGGTAGTGGGCTTGGACCGGGGGTGGCAGATGGACCTGGTTCAGCATGGGTCTTCTTCCTCTCTGGGGAAGGGGCACAGGAATAGGAAGGGCGAATGGGGCGGGCTGTGATGAGAGAGGAGTGGACAGGGCAAGGAGGTGAGCACGTTTAGGGCTGAGACGGGATGGGCCAGTGGGCTGGAATAGGTCAACACGGGAGAGTAAAGGTTTCTTAGGTGCAATTGGGATGGACCTGGAGGAAGGCGTGGGAGTGGAGGTAGAGGGAGTGGTCTTGACAGGTGTAGGCATTCATGATGTGGGTGCAGGTGACTGGACAGTATGCTGAGGTGTGGTGGATGAGTGATGGGTGTGTGTTTTGGTGCGTTTGAGTGTCTTGGGAGGCGGAGGGGTGGACCCAGTGAGACAAGACAGGCTGCCACTGAAAATGGATGTTGTCTGCGTGTCTGCTAGTCTGGTAAGTGTGCTACATGTGTCAACTAAAGTCATTGTGGTGAGTGCTAGTGTGGTGTCCAGGGTGCATAAATGGATGTGTGTTATTGTGGGGATTGCAGGAACAGGGTCAGCAACATTGAATGAGGGTGCAGTGCCTGTGGGTATGCATGTACAGGGGACCGACAGGGAGGTGGAAGAGGTGGGAACACTGGGGGAAGTGGATGTTGGTGTGTGTGCATGTGTATGTTGGCTGTGTGTATGCTTGTGGTGGAGGTGTGATGCTTGTGTTTTGAAGTGTGCTTCTTGTGTGTTGAGGTGTGTGCCTGTGTGTCAGAATGTGTGCTTTCGATGGGTGAAAGGAGTGGGGTGCTGGAAGGAGTAAAGGTGGTTGGAGGGGGGATGGAATGACCAGGGACACCAGCTGCTATCCAAGAGGAGGCCAGAGCCTGAAAAGATCTCCGTAGGCCAGACACAGCACGGTGAATTCCATCCAGATAGGCATTGGTCTGCTGCACCTCTGACGCTAGCCCCTGGATGGCATTGACGATGGTTGTCTGCCTATAGAGATGGTTCTCAGGAGGTCAATAGCCTCCTCCGTGAGGGCAGCAGGGCTGACTGGGGCAAGGGAGGTGGTGTCTGGGGCAAAGGAGATGCCCAGCCTTCTAGGTGAGCAGGCAAGGGCAACTCGTGGGGAGTAAATGGGAATGGCGGTGATGGTATGGGGGTGTCGGAAGATGACACAGTAGGGGTGGGCCCACTAGGGTCTGCCACCACCAGGGAGCTCCCATCGGAGGAGGTATCAGAGTCACTATCTCCAGTGGTAGTTGCCTCCCCCGTGGTACACCCCTCACCCTCCAACTCACTGGTCCCCTTGCCGTCGGACGACTCTGCCTCCGAGGATCCTTGGGCCAATGCATCTCCACTCACCGGTGCCTCAGCTCCCTCGCCAGCTGATGCTGATATACACAGACAACACAAGAGAACAGGGATGGGGAGAAAAAACAGGAGAGACACTTGTAAATAGCTGAATGGAGGTACATTAGTGGGTCACACATACACCCACCCAGAAAACCTTCCACCAGGCCGCCCCTACCGCGATACACATGGCTATGCCCCTGACTAGTGGCCAGAACCCTGATCTACAGCCATTCCCCGATTAACTTAAGGATCTGACGTACTTCAGACTTGACCCAAACACTGCTACTCCCCACGGGGGCCATTATGTAGATGGATGTCAGTGAGAGTCCCAGCCACTAGACAGCCTAAATACGAACACACACACACATCCATCAAGGGGCCAAAACATGTAATATGTACTCACCCCCTTGTGACTGCTGTGCAGCCTTCAAGCGACCATTCAGGTCCGGATACGCAACCGCCAGGATGCGTTGCATAAGGGGGGTCAGTGCCCGATGGGCACTCCTTCCTCGTTTGGAAGATTTCCCCTGCTGGGCCTCGCAGATCTTCCTCGGCCAGCACCACTGGTCCTCCCACCTCTTCCTGCAGTGGGTGCTCCGCCAGTTGTAGACCCCCAGGGTCCCCACTTCCTTGGCGATGGAATGCCAAAGTGCCCTCTTCTGGTGGGTGCTGACCTATATAGGACACAAAGAAAAATAACACTGAGGTCAGCAATTGGCCAATCATATACAGCTGGGTATACGTCCACTATGGGAGGGACATGTCAAACAGCCTAACAGCGCACACACACAAAGCATGTCAGGAACCCTGGACCATACAGTGTCTCAGGTGCACACATGTATGCAGCCAACACCCACCACTACACACATCCATGCCCCCAATCCTCCTACTTACCTGTACCTCTGGACAGCCGTAGAGCTTGGCGTACAGGGGCAGGACGCCATCCACAAGCTTCTCCAATTCATCGTTATTGAATGCTGGGGCTCTTTCCCCTGCAACACGTGCTATTTTCATGACCTGAGGCAGGACACAGCAGTATACTCAGTGGAGTACCTTCCTGCATGAGATCAGGGAGTCAAGTGAAGTTGGGGTGACAAGTTTGCATACGCACTGCTGTGGTGTTCACCGTCACTGCCAGCAGCGATCAGGATACGCTAAGATTGCCCATTGACAACCATATTAACCAATTAATTTGCGCACAGAGGTAAAAACCGCCTTATGCTATTACGTCAAACGCTAGCGGTATGAGGTCACTTCCACCACAACACTTATGGATTACAAGGGGCAGATATTTTGGCCTTAACTATGCAGTTATAAAACCCTCATCCACACAATGCAGGCATTATTGTCCCCCAACCACCCATAGGCATGTAACATTATGCATTACCTCACCTGGCCAGCCCTGATGTATCATTGTGGTCATGTTGCTGTATTATCACACACCCTAAGCATTAGTGTCATCTACAATCATGCCAGCTGTGCTGAATGAAAAACAATGTGTGCAGATGTATGTGTGTTTCTCACACATGTTTTAAACTCCTACGTACAGACCCTTAGGGCGAGGAAGGGCCCCATCGGTGTACAGGCCACTTGTTGATTTGTGGACCATGGTGGAGCGTCACATCATTATCAATTACAGACTCACTCGTGCAACTATTGATGAACTTTTTGCATTACTGGATCCAGCACTGACACCGGCAAATCGTAATCAGCATGCCATCCCTACTGAAGTGCAGGTGCTCTCTGCACTCCATTTCCTGGCCACGGGCTCATTTCAAGTGACAGTGGGCATGGGTGCAGGTTTGTCACAGCCAATGTTTAGCATAATACTGTCCAGATTCCTGAATGCATTTGTACGACACCTACAGTCCTATGTGAAGTTTCCACAATGCGCTGATCTCCCTGCCATCAAGTCGGACTCCTATGCCTTTGCCAACATATCCCATGTGATAGGTGCCATTGATGGCACCCACATAGCTATCATCCCCCCAAGAGTCATTGGACAGGTGTACAGAAATAGGAAGAACTTTCATTCCATGAACATTCAATTGGTGTGTACTGCAGACCAGTACATCTCACATATGAATGCCTTGTTCCCTGGATCAGTCCATGATTCTTTTGTGCTGAGGAACAGTAGTGTGCAACACAAGATGGAACAACTACAAGGGGACAGAGGGTGGATCATAGGTAGTTGTTTCTGACACTTATTGCCACATAGCAGACAGCCAGGCTGTCTGCCTCTGAGGGTTGTCAATGAAAGTCCTGTTTTGCACCTTTTTTTTATGTGATTCTGGTTATCCCAACTTGTGTTGGCTCCTGACACCAGTGAGGAATCCAGGAACAGATGCAGAGAGGAATTACAATGAGGCCCATGGACGTACTAGGAGGGTGATAGAGCGCACACTAGGTCTCCTGAAGGCTAGATTTTGTTGCCTACATATCTTTGGCGGTTCCTTGGCCTATGGGCCTAAAAGGGTGTGTAGAATAGGGGTGGCCTGCTATATGCTGCACAATGTGGCTATGCAAAATTCTATCCCCATCTTGGAGGAGGAGGGTGCTGTATATCCAGACCAGCTTCCTCAGAAAGGGGATGAGAGTGATGGTGACGATGATGAGGGGGAAGATGTACAGACCAGGACCCAACTGATACAACTCTACTTCCAGTAACTTAGTGGGAGAATTGGATGAGATTTCTGTCTGTGCATCATACTGTCAGTGTGCCTTGTCACTTAGGGGTGTGTTGGGTCAATACTCATAGCCACTGTGACCAGGTATGCATAGGACAGATTACAATATAGTATAAAAAGTCAACACATCTGTAGGGACAACAACATGTAAGGCATGTGGTGCATTTCCTGCTAGTCATATAACAGTAAAAGAGTTATCATACAGTTGCATCCATACCTCACTTTGTTTAAACTTACTGACAGGGCACATTGTAACAGGTGGAAAGGTGTTTTATTTGGTGCAGGGATTACATTTTGCAGATTACAGTGGTGGGAGTGGGCTACTAGTGCTTGTACAATATGGCAACATGGTTGCAGCATTGTTCGCAGTAGTGGTAGGTCCATCAATGTTTACAAGAGTTTGATGTATTTTTCAAACGGTTTGGTGGTTGACACAGTGGGACACTTGGAGGGCAGTTCTTGCCAGAGTCACTTCTTTGAGGGGACCTTGTTCTTGGCAGGTGTTCCTGTGCCATATCTAGGCCTGTGGGTCCATTTGGGCACTTGGTGTTGGCCGGTACAGGTAGAGATGGATGCCCCCTGTGTGTCCTGAGAGGGTGGTACATGTGCAGTTGATGCTGATGCTGTTGTTGTCCGGTCTGTATCCTGGCCTGTAGTAGGGGCTTCCTGGTCTGTGTGGGCCTCAGGCTGTGTTGGGACAAGGTGCAGTAGCGCACCTGCTATGCTGGCCATTGTGGCAATGTGCAATTTCCACTGCTCTGTAGCCTCTTGTTGGTGTGCAAACTTCATCCTTTGACTCTGCTCCAGGGTGGATACTATGTGGGCCAGTCTGTCCTGGGTATGGTGATATGCTCCCAGGAACTCAGAGATCACGTCATGGGCTGCAGCATCCATCCTGTGGATGCCCTCCCACTGGGCCTAGCCCCCTGTGCCTGTGTCCCCTGCACAGGTCTGGTGGTACTACTTGTACTGGGGTCATCGTCTTCCTGCCTGTTGGTAGGGGGTGACTGTGGCCTATGTACTTGTGTTCCACCAGTCTGTGGCCTGGATATGCAGGCGTGGGGATGGTTGCCCTAGGCTGATGTTGTTGGCTGAGTGGTAGGGGTGTCAGTGGTATCCTGGGTGGGGTTACTGGATGGTGACAGTCCAGGACGGGCCAGGGTGATCGTCAGTGTCTAGGGTTCCATCCCCAGTATCCTGGGAGGTGCCTCTGTTTCCCTCTGCGGCACTGCCACTCCTTGTCCTGTCCCTCAGGGTGGCATAGGTGGTGGTGCCTGTTGGGAGGAATGGACATGTCAGTTACATTAGCATGATCCGATGGGGTGCACAGGACTGGGAGGGTTTGTGCACGTTTCACACTTTGGGGCCATGCAGGTTGCTTTTGTGAGGTTAGCATTGCTTTTTAGCTTAGGATGTGGAGGTGCATTGTGGGTGCTGTAGGTCATTGTTATTCCTTGCAGGGGTGGTTTGCTGTGCACAGGGGGAGGAATGTGGGCCTGTTAGTGGGTTTGGGGGCATGCAGGGTGATTGGATGTAGTGATTGTGGCCTGGGTGGGGTTGTGGTCCTGGTGGTAGTTGGAGGGGTGAGGTGGTGCATGCATTCCAGGTGTGATGGACATGGGGTAATTGTAGATGACTTACCCCAATCGATTCCTCCAGTGAGTCCCTCAGGTCGCACAATGGCCAGTATCTTTTCTTACCAGTCAGTGTAGTCGGGTGGTATTGGTGGAGGTCCCACCCAGTCTTCTGGACTGCAATGTGGTGCCTGGATGCCATGGACCTGACCTTCCCATGCAGGTCATTCCATCTCTTGCAGATATCATCCCTGGTGCATGGATGAGGTCCCATTGCATTGACCTTGTTTACTATTGTCTGCTATAGCTCCATCTTCCTGGCGATGGGTGTGTACTGGACCTGTGCCCTGAATAATTGTGGCTCGACCTTCACGATCTCGTCCACCATGGTCCTTAGCTCCTTTTCTGTGAAGCGTGGGTGTTTGAGAGGTGCCATGGTGGGTGTTGTGAATGGTGTCTTGTGTGGATCTAGCTGAGGGTGCTCTTGTGTGGTGGGTGTATATATCGTGGATTGTGGCGTTCGGTGTCTGCTTTTGGAGTTCTCTGTATTAGTTGGCCTAATGTCATTGCATAGGATTGTGGGGTGCGTCTATGAGTGTTTTGTAGTGTTCTGGATGTGTGTCAGGTGTGTGGGTTACAAACTTACCAATGTTTGCATTTCTTGCTGTTGGGTCCACTTGCGCCCTGTGACGGTCTGTACCGCCAATGGTCGTTCGGCTTCCACTAACCGCCGCAGTGATTTGTGCTCCATTATTTGGAGGGCGGGGTGTTTGTGTACTCGGCGGTGGCGGGGTGGGAGGTCCAGCATTTCTGCCAGCAAGGTCCTGACGGTGACTGGTGGCAGGGCAATTTTTTTCGGTTTCAGATTTTTGCATCATTGTATGGCGGGTTTCTGTTCACCGCCAATGGCGGTCTTCTGTTCGCCGTCGCCATGGCGGTCGGCGCTGTTTACCGCCGTGTTCATAATGAGAGCCTCAATCAGTTTTATGCTAAATTTGTAATAGGCCACAGGGACTCAAAAACCTGCCAGGAGAGCTCTGCTTTCTGAATGTCTAAGTCCATGGGCATTGATTGTCCAAAGTCTCAAGTGCAACTGATGTGGCATTTAACCCCAATGGCATCACAAGGTTGACCTTGTAAAAACTGGTATCCTCAGCATGGTTCCCCTGAACATTTTTTGTCATATGACCTCCTATGACTTTAGGCACTTTATCAATGCTAACCAGTGGTAAAATGCAAGCGCTCTGAGCTTACAACATGGTAATATTGACTTATCCACAATTAGCATATTTAATTTACTTATGAGTCCCTAGTAAGATACACTATCTGTTTCCGGGCCCGTAAATTAAATGCTACTGGTGGGCCTGTAGCACTGATTGTGACATTCGCTTAGTAGCTCTTTAGACAAGGCTCAGGCCTGCCATAGCGAAGCCTGTGGGTGCAGTTTTAAACTTTCATGTTAACCTGGCAAGTTAACCCTCACACCAGGCCCAAACGTTTTTTTTAAATACATAGAAGTCACCCCTAAGGTACGACCTAGCCAGTTCAAGGGTAGGATGCAATTTATTCAAGAAGTAGGACATGTACTTTTATGTTTTACATGTCTCAGTATTGAAAAACTCCTAAATTTGTTTTTCACTACTGCAAAGCCTATCTCTCCTATAAGATAACATGGGATAGGCTTATTACATTTTATAAATGTAATTTCCATTTGGGTAGCAATGGGACACCAAGTTTGGTGTCTCTGGAATCACTATTTAAAATTGCAAATTATGGTGAAGTTGGATTTTAAATTATAATTATGAAAAAAAACACTTTTAGAAAGTTGACAAATATTTACTTTAATCATCTGCTACCTTCTGCCTGTCTCTGAATATACAACTAGGTGGGTGACAGGTGGACACTTGTTCACTCTCCCCATACAGCTACACACAAAGAGAGCTTAGGTGTTACTGACAGACCATCCATAGCATGATGGGCCATCCTGGACAGGAAAGGATGGATTGGCTGACACTTACACTTGAATAGGCTAAGTCCTGACCCCACATTAAGGGTCGCATAACCGCCGTAGTGAGTCCAAAGCCAGGGCAGGAAGAACAGGGACTCTGTGCACTTCAAAGGCCTCTCTTTGAAGACTCTCCCACTTCAGAGGCATCACTGGATATAAGAATTGGACCTCAGACACCACCAACTCAGTACATGTGTAGATCTGTGGATACTCTGCCCGAAAGAAGGGCTGCTGTGCTTTTGAAAGAATTGTCACTCTGCTGGACTACTGCTCTTCTGTTCTGAACTGCGGCCCTCCTTGCCTGATTGTGAGAAGGACTGGACCTGAATCCAACCCAGAATTAGAGTGACTCCAAGGGCTTGCTGGCTTGCCTCCTGTTCTTCTGAAGTCTCAGGGGCACAAAGGAATCGCCAACTCACCTTCTAACGCTCCTGAACCTGCCTTTAACCAGTTCTTGACCTCCAATAGGTGCCCCTCCAGTCCTGCACCCTTGAAAGTGGTTTTATGGCTCCTGAAATCAAGCTTTGGGGCTCTTAACAACAGTGAATGGGCGCACTTGTACCAGAACTAAGGGCCAGATGCAGGAAACACTTTGCGACTCGCAAACGGCAAAATTTGCCGTTTGCGACTCGCAAATGCGTGTTTCCCATGCAGAAATGCATTTTGCGAGTTGGGACCGACTCGCAAAATGCATTTCCGAATCGCAAATAGGAAGGGGTGTTCCCTTCCTATTTGCGATTCGCAGTGGAATGCAATTCCATTTGCGACCACATATGCGGTCGCAAATGGAGTCGCAGTTACCATCCACTTGAAGTGGATGGTAACCCACTCGCAAATGGGAAGGGGTCCCCATGGGACCCCTTCCCCTTTGTGAATGGACCCAAA
Organism: Pleurodeles waltl; assembly: GCF_031143425.1. Lineage (NCBI taxonomy): Eukaryota > Metazoa > Chordata > Amphibia > Caudata > Salamandridae > Pleurodeles > Pleurodeles waltl. Next base: position 235,139,457 of record NC_090447.1, read on the forward strand.
ACTATTTTTTCAGGGCAGGTAGTGGTCCAACTAAAGGTTTTTTTTTTTTTTTTTAAGTGCAGCTCGTTTTCCTTTAAGGAAAATGGGCTACACTAAATAAAAAAAAACAGCTTTATTTTAAAGCAGTCACGAACATGGAGGTCTGCTGACTACAGCAGGCCTCCTTGTTTGCGAGTGCCTATAGTCGCTATGGGGCCGCAATTTGCGACCCACCTCATTAATATTAATGAGGTGGGTCTTTGCGACACCGTTCTGCATTGCAAATAGCGACTTGCAATTTGCGAGTCGCTCCGACTCACAAATTGCAAGTCGCAATTTGCAATATTGCTACATCTGGCCCCAAGTGTCTTGCACGAAGAATCAGTGCAAGCCACCGCAAGTTAATCTCTTCACGCAGCAAGCATCCCCACTCGCGACTGTGAGGCTCCAGTCTGCCCATTCAATGACTCTTTTCGCTCACCGACTACTGCCAGCAATGATCTCCATGCTCCCAGAGGACCTCTTCCCCATGGATGTCCAATCTAAACCAGAAAGATTTGTAAAGCATGGCTTATCAACCTTGAGGGTCTCCAGGCGCTGGGGGTATTGCTGCCAGAGCTCATTCCAATAACAAAGTCTTGAATCCTTTTCAGAATTCCAGCATGGAGGTTGAGGTCCATCGGGGCGTTCCATGACTTCGTAGAGAGGTGGGAGAAGAAGCGACTCTACTGATGCTGCAGCACACACAGGTGGTGTGGACGAGAAACAGGGAGGCAGAGCACAGGTGTTTGGATGGGAGCTGGAAATTCATTTAGTAGTTGATGTACACAGCTCCTATGTTGTGGAGGGCTTTGAAGGCATGGATCAGCATTATGAACTGGAATCTCTTCTCAATGGGGAACCAATGAAGCTTTTTGAGGTGGGGTGATGTGGGTATGCCTGGAGAGGTTGACGATGAGTCTAGGTGCTGAGTTCTGCATCTTCTCTAGTCTCTTGAGTAGCTGCATGGCGATGCCTGCATTAAGAGTGTTGCCGTAGTCCAGTTGGTTGGTGACCAGGGATTGTGTGACTGTGCACCTGGTGTCAATGGGAAGCCACTTGAAAATCTTGCGGAGCATGCAGAGGGTGAGGTTTTCTGACAGTGAGAGGATGAGCTGGGTGTCATCGGCATAAGATATGACGTTTAGGGCCATATTTATACTTTTTGACCCAAAACTGCGCTAACGCAGTTTTGCGTCAAAAAAATTTGCGCCGGCTAACGCCATTTGGATGCGCCGTGCGGGCGTCAAATTTATACTTTGACATACGGCGGTGCAACAAACAGGTGGGAGTCATTATTTCGTGACGCACACAGCGGCGTTACGTCGTAAAGGAAACCAATGTTAACGCGACGCAAATCACTGTGGGTCGATTTACGACAGCGCAAACCGGAAAGCGTTGTTTTTCTTGACGCTATTACGTCAAATATTAGCGCGAAAACTGCCCTTTCAGCAGAGGAGAGCCAAAATGGATCCCAGAAGCCAGTACAGACCCCAGGAGGATGACAGCAGACCAGGAACCAGCCAGGAGGATCCATACCGGAACAAGGACATTTTTAGAAAAAAAAGAAAGTGTTGCTTCAGTGCAGAGGAGCAGGAAATCCTGGTGAAAGAGGTGACGGAACACCAGCACCAATTGTTCATCACCTCTAAATTGCCACTCAGTAGGAGAGAGGCCATATGGAAACAAATTGTGGACAAGATCAACAGTGTGGCTGAAGAACGCCGCACAGTCACCGAGTGTAAGAAACGCTGGCATGACTGCAAACATAGGACAAAAGAAAAAATGGCCAGGAACAGGAAGGCAGCAATGCAGACTGGAGGGGGGAGTCCAGCACAACAGTAGGCCCTGGACCACATGGAGGAGATGGTCGCAGCCGTCACAGGGATTCAAGGACAGGACAGCGCAGACTACCACGAGACAACGCACATGCAGGGTAAGTCGCATGGGGAATTAAATTGCAATAATGGGGACTGTAAGCAGGGGGGGGGATACCCACTACACAATGCATGTAAGTCAGCACATATATGAAGTGGCATGGGTAAAGGGGCACGGCAGGGGGGCATGGCCAGCACAGACTGAATCTGGGCCACGACAAAATACAGCACCAACAACAGTCCCATGGGGCCATCCTGTAAGTACAACGATAGAGCCAAGGGAAAGCAGCGACAGGTGGGAAGGCCACTATGTCAAACTCACATCCAGGCACTTGTCTTGCAAAATCTATCCTACATCAACTAGGTCCCTATCAGTAATGCAGTAGCCAAAACAACAACTGCAATGTAACTGCCACAACAGTTGACAAGAACACCTCTCATCTCTGTGCAGCTATAGTACCAAATGGCAGGAACCTCCCCATGGAACATACATACCTAAATTAGGGGGTGAGGATGACATCTGCAACTATTCATAGAAATAATACAAAGGCACCAGTACACTCAAATGCCGAATGTCCATACTTGCCACATACATAAAGCAAAGTAAACAGCAATAGGAGCCACACAGCACTAAGGATACACACATGCTGCATACGTCAGGGTCTCTCACATGCCTGGCTAACAAGGCTACATCACTAATGTCATACTGCTCAGACAACAACATTGAGGAGGGGACACAGGCAACTGGTCACTGAAACACACCTGCACAGTCTGACAACCAATTAGAACCTTCATACGATAAACAGGCCAATCCAATTAAACACGTATGACCCAACATCATCTTCAAACATCAACAATGTTTACATCCATACCACATCCTAACATTGACATGCATAGGATATACCACGTCACATGTACATTTCGGGCAATGTGAATAAAAAGTGTTTGGGGCAGGTCCTGAGAGGCAAGTGTGCTGCCAGGGCATTCACAACACCCACAGCCAGTCAAAGTGTAGTGTTGTAAGTGTAACGTATACTTTGCGCATTAGCTTCAGGCTTTAGGCCTTTGTGCACCTTGCCCTGAATGTACTTTTACTCATTTGCTCACATCTAAGAGCCTCAGAGCACTTTGCACTAAATGCTTTTTATTGGCCTTCCTATCAGTTAATTTAGCAAATAGCCAGACCTACGGTGTTGTTAATTAGTCAAATCACACTGTTTTGCCTACTTCTGCACTGGAGTTTGCCAGAACATATTCACTCTGTGTCCTAGTCAAGGATACAGTCTGGTACATTGCCGATAGACGTGGTAGGGGTTAAGATTTGGCATTCCTGCGTAGGGACACTTTGTCATCACGATGACATATGACTCATAAAATCACTTCCTTGTCCCAAGACACGCAAGAGGGAGTTTCCAAACAGAGAACCACAACTAGACGCTGCCTGCCTTGCTGCAGATGCAGAACCAGATCTCAGGCCATTGCTCTGATATGAGGGATGATGTCTCCCCAGTGATTCAGACAGGCAAGCTCCAAGCTTAACATGCTGTGCTATAATAGAACAAGCAGAGGGATAGTAGAAACAGTTAGGCTGCATGATAGCTTTGGACTAATGTTTTACTCTCCTGCTGACTATTCCAATTCTAACAGTTTGTATTGTTTGGGTTATTGTGGCTCACACCTAAATATGTACAAGTCAGTTGTACAATGAAATCATCATATTAAACAAGTACTGTCTTTGTCATTTGTGTATGAGAACATACTGGAAAAGAGAGAATTGTGTAGGATCTGAGTGACCACGACTTCCCTGTGAAGTTCCAAAGATGTCATGGCTCGGATGTCTAAACATTCCTTTGCTGTGGGAGACCAGAGGCACTGCTAGTTAGCCAGAGCAAAAAGAAAGAATCAGGGTGACAGAGTTAATTACAAGTGTGTCAGACTTAGTCCCCCACACCATTAGCTATCCTGCTGCCTAGAAAGCCAGTAATCTCATGTAGGATAATGAGAGCCCACCCAACAAAATGTCCTTCCATAAGAATAGTTAAACACGGAGGGAGGAGTAGGACAAAAACATGCCCATTCCTAAATTTTGACAAAGCAACACCTAGAGGCGATCAGGCAGACAAGTCTGATAGCTCTATATCATACATGTGACACACAGGTGGGCCACAGGCCTACAACAATGCCCATATGAAGGACAGCAGATACCAAGACAAAAACAGAGCACAAAGTTAAGGCATCCAAAGGTTTGTATCTTAGTGCAAAATTGTCACAACACAGACACACTAATTGTACCCTGTTTCATTGCAGAGGAACATGGATCTCCTGACGATATGCCTGTCCCTGATTTCCCTGATGACATGAATGACGAGCCCATAAACATTCCACAGGAGACCATCCAAATGGTCCTTGAAAGCCTCCAAACCCCACCTTCAGTCACAGGGAGGAGCACAGAAGAAGCAGCCACCACAGGAGAACCACCCGCCCCCCAATTGTAAGACCTGCCAGCTCCAACACAGCTGAGGACTCTGACGACACTGGCACCAGCTTCAAAAGAACCGTCATTGGGGTACAGCGGGAGCTGGCCAAGGAGGTGCGCGTGGGGATGCAAACTATGGCAGCCAGCCTTGAGGGGGTGCGTTCGTGCATGATGTCTTCTGAGGATCAGGCAGCTGCTATGCAAACCCGAACATCTCTCTTGCAGGAACTTGTCAAAACACAGAAGGAAATCTGCACAGCTGTCATCCAGTTGACACAACAACTACAACTGCAATCCAGTCAACGTGTGCACGAATGCAACATAGAACCCCACAGGGCCGACCTGGCTGCCTACCATCGTGATGTGGCTGCCATTCTGAAAAACCAGCAGGCCCTCCTTGCTGCAGTACTGCCCTTCATAACTCCACAGGGAGCTGCCCCCGGGATGTCTGCCTCCATGTCTTCTAACACTGAGGTGTGTGTTGCCCCTTCACAACCAACAACAACAAGGACAAACCAGGCAACACACACATCAGAAGAAGAAGACATGGAACAGATAACATTCACACGGAAGAGTACCCGGAAGCACTAGTCCCTGCACCATGGCCTACTTTGACCAAGGTCCTACGTTTTGTCAAATGCCAGTCTCACTACAACTACACTCAATGACTGTTCTGCAATCCACTGTATGACTTGTCCCCATTGCCAGTGAATGTCTCTGTCCTACTATTTGCCAATTCCTGTCCCTCTGCACTGTCTGTGACATCACCCCAGCATGTCAGGAGCATCATCCACACCCCTTCTGTAGGATCACCATGTAAGAATGCACCAGAACGGACTCAGCAAACATGGTGAATGGACATTTTGCACTACAGCACCTATAAATAAATAGCACTTGCACACCTATTATGTCTCTGTGTTATTTCACACTTCAACTGTGCAGTACCTAACTCCAAAGTGCCTGTGTGGCAACCATGTAGATTCTCAATACTACTGTCCTGATTTCATGTATTCTGAAACATCTGTGCAGTGGCCAGGATTGTATCATAGCCTTACCATCTTGATGAAAATAACTGATGAAGGGACTAACCACACACAATCATGCTGTGTTGGACAGAATGATGCACCATCTATAGCTATTCTAGACAACTAATGGTGGCTGAGAAATGTAGGCACCATGCAATACTAAAATAAGAAATAATGCTGCAAAATGTAAGGAAACATTAACAAATTACACTGCATCAATCACCCTTACGGAGTATACTTCCATGAAGGAAAGTCATGCAGAATCAGTACACACATGATGTAGGTCAGCAATGAAAGCAACAAGACAAGAGTGTGAACAACTCCTCATCTACAAAAATCTCCCTGAACTTCACACTGCTGTCCGACCTCTCAATTTACCCACAATAACAAGTCTGGAAGCACTCTTTGTGAAGTAGGATACATACCAACACAAAACCTTGGTGATCAATGCACACTACCAATGGTGGGTCTCCCAAATGGTGGATACTTACCAAGTTAGCACACGGGTAGCTGGCATGTTAAACCTCAATTTCCTGGGGATGGCGAGCATAGGACACAAATGTCATACTAAAACATTCAGCTACACTGATGTCAAGGCCATGATAAAGTAGCACCTAACGCATCATGTAAAGGGTCAACTATATTTTTATTTCTATTGAGTAACACAAGAGGCAACTAAGGGAAAGGTAAACCTACACTAATCTAACCTGACTACTACTAACCCACAACTGTCCCTAACTAACCTAAGCTAAACTTACTCTACACATGTAACAAAACGATCTAAACATCAACCCCCCACCCACCATTATGAGACAGGACACATGCAGGACAACACATACTATACAATCCTAAACAAACATATATTTGTTTTGTAATTTTTTGAAAGTTTTTTGTATTTTTTTGTATTTTTTTATTTTTTATTTTTAACAGGAATCCCAACATTGCACCCCACCCACCAACCCACACAAAAAATAAAGATAGAAAGAATAAGGACCCCCCACCCTCTTCCCTAACACTAACTAAGCTAAATACCTATACTTACCTAATACTAATCCCCAAAACCCAACTAACAGTAGAAAATAGGAAAGAGGAGAGAGGGGAGGGGTAAAAGTTCTACAGGGCAAAAGTCCTACAGGTTCGCCCTCCGTAGTGTCCGTCTGATGGAGCGGACCCGCTTTTTAATATAGCCCATATCCTCCCTCAGGTTGTCCACCTTCTTGACGAGCTTGTCCATTTTTCTTGTTAATGCCAGGAAGGCAGCTGGGTCAACAGGAGGGTCTGAAGTTGTTTGTGTGCCGGCGGAGGTTGAGGTTGTGGCAGGAGTTGGTTGCCCACTGGACTGTCCTGGTATCCCAACACGGCTGGGTCCAGGTCTGGAGGAAGAGCCAGGGTCTATTGTTCCCGACGTTGCTGGGGCCACTTGGGGAGACCTGGTGGATGTGGTGTTGGTGGCTGTTGGTGGCAATGTAGGAGGATCCTGTGGTGTGGCCCACCACGCCCCGGAGGCCCGATCCGAATGATATTTGCGGGCCATCCTCCGGTACCCACACTGCGCTTGCAGGATGTGCCTGTATCTCATGGCACGCCTCTCAAAATGGTGTCGATCTGCGGCACTCATGTTTGCAGCTGTGAAGAGAAAAGGCAAATATTTACCTTTGGAATTGCATTGGGTGGAATAGCACAATGGGTTATTTGTACATTACTAGAAATGTATTGGTTGCAGCAATTGTCACAACATAGTTCACTGAAAGGCTCAGAGGAAGTACATGTGAAGCATGCATACATAAGGCCATCTCACACCTAACATATCCATGTCTCTACGTGATGGATGACATCACCCTAAACTACTCATCCAAATTATACCTAATGCATCTGACGTTATGGCTGCACCTCTTCCGCATACTGACTTCACTAGATATGTCACTCTATGTGATAACTATCACAATCCTCACTCAATGCCATTTGTAATTAGTTGTGTGCTAATATTGAACCCATGGGCCATAACCGAATGTGTACACTAGGGGCCAGATGTAGGAAGCTGGAAAATTGCGACTAGCAATTTGCAATGCAGAACGGTGTCTCCGACACCGTCTGCGAGTCGCTATGGGGTCGCTAAGACCCACCTCATTTACATCAATGAGGTGGGTTCCAAGTTGCGCCCCCTTAGCGACTATGGGCACTCACAGGGAAGGAGGCCTGCTGGGAACAGCAGACCTCCATGGCCGTGACTGCTTTTAAATAAAGCAGGTTATTTTTTCCCAAGTGTAGCCCGTTTACCTGAAAGGAAAACGAGCTGCACTTTGAAAAAAATACAAAATCTTCAATCTTGGATTATTTCAGGGCAGTTAGTGGTCCGTTGGACCACTGGCTGTTTTGTACATGATGATTTAGGTCGACTCACAAAGGGGAAGAGTTCCTATGGGGACCCCTTACAGTTAGCAAGTGGGTTACCATCCACTTGAAGTGGATGATAACTGCGACTCCCTTTGCGACCACGTACTCGGTTGCAAATGGAATTGCATACCACTGCGAGTCGCAAATAGGAGGGGAAAACACCTTCCTATTTGCCATTTGGAAAAGCATTTTGCAAGTATGTTCAGAATCACAAAATACATTTCTGAATAGCAAACAGACGTTTGCAAATAACAAAGAGCAATTTATGACATTTGCAACTTTGAAACATTTTGCTACATCTGGCCCTAGGTTCTAAATCAAGTCGCAAAAGGTCGCAAGTACGTGTAACATACTGGTTGCTACAGTCCTAGGTACCCTGTTTCACATTAACATGGCAGTCTTTGAGGGTGGTGTGGAAATAACAACCAACAATCCCATGTTCAATGCACACCCATGAGTGTATAGATAGTTCAACAAGTATGTGCCTTCACACACAACACCTATGAAGGGCTAGCAACACGTTGGAGTCAGCCAAACATTGTCACATCCAAGGTCCACACATGTCAAAATGCCATGACTTAGGCCAACATCACATACTATCAGTGAGGCATGTTTTACAACACACACAGAGGAGCAAGAACACCCATTATCATGAGTCGACAGAACACCTAGGCCATTGCACTCAAGTCACACACACTTCTAGTTCACCTTGTGGCAGTACATGCCCCCGGAAGATCCAACCTACAGTGTACACAGTCCATCCTCAACTAGGAAGATGCACTTTCCATCAAAGCCATTTGCCAAAGCTATATGGGAGAATGTCAGTCTGATATGCAGACTCAGTTCATGCCAAGTCCCCGACCAAGTCTTACATTGACCAGTGTATTCCAAATGACTCATCCCAGTCCCCATTGCGGCCCAACTGGAATGACCTACAGCCCCTAAATCTGAAAGATGGCTAGGTATGGGTTTACGGAAACAGAAGTGCTATTTGATATCCCACTAAAGCAACAATGCCAATGAACCGCCAGCGCATCAAATCATGAATTCTGTTGAACACACAGTAGTCCATCATGCATCACTAGCAAACAATAAAAATAGCACTCAGGCCACACTCACTGTAGGTATCTGGGTCCTCAAAATGTGCCACCTCTCCCACAGTGTACGGGGCTGGTCCACCTGTAAAGCATGAAAGGAAGAATATACTCAGACTGGGTGCAGTGACAAATAATTGCAGTTACAATGACACTGTGTGAATATGACATGGTAATGATACACTTTCCCACATGCTCATACTGCATGGATGAATTTGTATTCTACATTAACATTGGATGAGTCTCCTGCTACAGTTACACACCCTACTACACACATGCAGTGGCCAGGACAGTCAGGTGTTGTCAAAGATACCCCTCCATTAGTATGCCCCAACAATAATGTCTTCCATACATCGCAGCATGTGCATCCCAGAGAGACATCCAAAAGCTGGTTACTTGAGGACTGCATGACCCCTCACAATCAAACAGGCTAGGTGGACATGTTCAACACACAGCAACCAGACACACATGTGACATATGTGTGGCCAACATATCTAACTTCATGTGACGTGAAGGCAACACACATTTATAGCATCATCATGGGTTACAAATTTTCTGTCTAGCTATGGCGTCAACATATGTAGGTATGTTGTTTCTACATGACTTACTCACTGGCCAATATGACCTGTAGAGTACAAATAGAGGCATTAACGTGTCGCTTGTCTGACACAAATGCAACACTACATTACATACAGCTACTGGCATCTGGTATGTGTTGAAAACATGAGCCATCTGACTGCTAGCATTGGTCTTACTACACATTGTGCAACAAATACACATTAGGGCACATATTAATACTTTTGTAGCGCAGCATTTGCATCATTTTTTGACGCAGAGACGGGGCAAGCTAGCAAAATACAAATATATTTTGTAAGATGGCGCCGTTTTTGCGTGAAAATGTGGCGCTAAATCGGGGATAGAAATTTATAAACATGGGCCTAGGTTTCCCTAGCATTACACACATTCAGCTACTTATCTAGCAGATTGGGTAACTATCATCACATGTCCCCACACAGATTTCTATTATTCCCATGTAATTGATTTGTACTCACCAACATGGCCACCAATCCTGAGTCCAAGGTGGTCCAGCAGGTCCTGTTCCCTGGATATCAGATCTGCCCAGCGGTGCTTTAATTGATGGACATTCAGCATGCTCCCATACACCCGGACCAGGTGATGGCGCACCTTCTCCCACCGGACTTTCCGTGCCTCCGTGTGATACCCCTATATCACACGGCCCCCAGCCTCCAGCATCTGTGGGAGGAAATGGCAAACTAGCCAAATGAATCCCCCCAATTCATCCTCACCCATCCTGGAAAGGCGAGGCCTGCCTGACATATTTACTGAAAAAAATAGACAAATGAAATAATAAAGTAAAAGTGGGAAATGGGGAAAGGTAGAGTTGTGAAGGAAAAAGAAAAATGAGAAAAATAGCCCAACCAACCCCAAAATTATGCTACCCAGAACAGACTCCCACAGACAATACAAACAAAAACAGGATTAGACAAAACTAGACTAAACAGACTGAGACAATATTTTGCAACAAGACTAGGATCACAAAAATACAAAATACAAGGTACACAGGACACAAAAGCAGTTAAACACAGGACAACACCTTTCACACAACCACACAGTCTAGATATATCAGAGACTGCAAAGTGAAAGTGAAAGTTAACTCCCAGTACAGATTTAGTAAATAGGATATCCTATTACATCACTTCCTGCATAAAATGGCCGCCGTTTTTATTTTCCCATTATGCGTCATATTTTCACGCATACACAATGTGCGTCATTTTTTTATGACGCATAACATTGCACATGATGCAGAGTCAAAAAATATGATATGAAAATTAATAATTTAATAAGGTACATGAGATGTCCAACATATTGTCCATGTTGCGTCATATTTTCCACGCATACATCATGGGCGTCATATTTTTTCCACGTACAGGAGTGCACATAATGCAGAGTCAAAAAATATGATATGAAAATTAATAATTTAATAAGGTACATGAGATGTCCAACATATTGTCCATGTTGCGTCATATTTTCCATGCATACATCATGGGCGTCATATTTTTTCCACGTACAGGAGTGCACATAATGCAGAGTCAAAAAATATGATGTGAAAATTAATAATTTAATAAGGTACATGAGATGTCCAACATATTGTCCATGTTGCGTCATATTTTCCATGCATACATCATGGGCGTCATATTTTTTCCACGTACAGGAGTGCACATAATGCAGAGTCAAAAAATATGATATGAAAATTAATAATTTAATAAGCTACATGAGATGTCCAACATATTGTCCATGTTGCGTCATATTTTCCACGCATACATCATGGGCGTCATATTTTTTCCACGTACAGGAGTGCACATAATGCAGAGTCAAAAAATATGATATGAAAATTAATAATTTAATAAGGTACATGAGATGTCCAACATATTGTCCATGTTGCGTCATATTTTCCACGCATACATCATGGGCGTCATATTTTTTCAACGTACAGGAGTGCACATAATGCAGAGTCAAAAAATATGATATGAAAATTTTAATTACATAGCTAAATATGAGAAACATTTATCAAAAATTATATTTGACTCTGCATTCTGTGCACTCCTGTACGTGAAAAAATGATGTTGCCCATGCTGTATGCGTAGATATTTGAGCAATTTTTAAATTATGTCTTCATTTTTTAAACTTGGGGAAGGTGATTTGTCATGGCCAAACGGTGCTATGTGATACACATTTGTGGTTAGCTATGACACATGTCCGTTGTTGTATGTATAGAAGGCATTCACACTGTAATATTTATGATACGTTAAGTAATGTATTAACCATATTTGTCCACATATTTTGGGTAATTGCTGATGGCTATTTTGGAATGATGGATGGGATACCATGATGTATTCCTTCTCCAAAATGTGTCCACAATTATGATGGTGATGCTTTTATCTATAGTCCGAACAGGGAGTGCAATAGTCACTTACAGTTTTTATGGGGCTAACCATGTCCCATTATGAATTTGTGTTTCTGATTTTTGTTTTACTTTTGACATGTAGCACACACATGTGCCTTATGCATGTGTTTAGTTGACAAGCACAAGATTCTTGTATATTTGTGGGGCGGTAGAGGTGGACTTAGGCCCCCAGCACCCTAGGATTTGCCCATCCAGATTAGCTAATGTATCCATGGCTTTTATTTGTTCTGTTATGCAAAACCTGCAGCAGCAGGCTAATGTAAGGCCATATGGTATGAATCACTGTTAACCATTCATTCATCTCATTAGCCCATTTGACGTTTGCACTATTGATGAGTTGGAGCAATCTGGCATACCATTTTCCAATGACTATGTTTGCAAAATCTCAGCGTTCCTCATGAGCTGATGACAAATATTTAGTTGATGTCTGTGGCCCTTTCGGCATTACCTGGTTTAGTGGCATGTTACATTCTTCCTGCTAGGTTCAAACTGGGACACTACTGTGATGGGCTGCTTTCAGATATTTGGTTGATTGGATGACATATGTGTACATGTGTGTGGGAATGTGGATCCACTATCAGCTGTCTGGGTGTATGTTGTCACTGTAACTTCAAGGTCTCCTCATGAGTTAGTGGCAGCTAATGTTGTTCCAATTGGGTATTGCTCATATCACACACTTGAGAGAAGCTATTGATGACATGGTCACGTACACATGGATGGTCCCACCATGTCTCTGAACACGTGTGATGAGACTTTCAAATGATCTACATTTTTGGGCTGGGTGAGTGACTGTCTCAGGTGTCTGGATCAGGCATGTGTAATTGCCACATTTGTACTCCTTTTGGCCTCTGTGTATGGTAATGTATCATGTCACATCCTACCCTCTGTGCATACATTTGTGATGTTTATTTTTGGTGTGATGATTGGTATAGCATTCTTGCTCAATGAGATGACATTCTTCTTCAGCAATTTCAAACTAAAGGTGGTCAGAAAGGAATAGGCCAAAGCATGATGTGGTGTCTGTTATCTGTGTTTATTTACAATTGTGCAATACGAGTTGTTATAAGAAATTATGAAAAAAAAAACATTGACAAGCTGTTGGCGCCTACGCACTCCTGCTGCCGTGTTAGGTTGTTCCCCCTCCTATTGCAGCGCAGCATCCTCCTCTTCATCATCCTCAGGCATGTCTGGGTCCGGTTCAAGGAGGGGAATGTTCCTTTTTACACAAATATTGTGCAATATGGCACAAGTGAGTATGATCTTACAGACCATCTCTGGGGAATAGAGTAGGCTACCGCCAGTTATGTCAAGGCAGCGGAACCTTGACTCTAGGATCCCAAAGGTCCGCTCCACAATGCTGCGTGTCCTCTTGTGGGCGTCATTGTATGCCCGCTCTGCAGCAGTATTTGGGTTCCCAAATGGTGTCATTAGCCAAGGCTGAATGCCATACCCCTGATCAGCTGAAAGAAAAACACAGAATGGGATAAATTAGATGTAGGAGGCACTGTTGTACAGATCTTTGATGGCAGTAGTTGTCTTGTGTTGTCTGTGACTCTTTTGTGTACTAATGTGACAACCTATAGTTGTTGGTGAAAACTTTTGCATTGATTATTTTTCCTTGGCTGAGCAAGTGTTTGTTGGCTAACCGTTTGCCAGCAGTATGTATTTGTTTTTTCAGTACAGTGTACCCTCCCCTAGCATTGTGACTTGTCATACAGGTGTCCATGTGTCTTCACTGGGGGTGAGATGATAGTTCCATGCAGAGTTGAAACATGAAAGTGTAGTTAACACGTTCATGTGAAAGTACCCAGGCCATCCCATCCCTTAAAACTTATGCAATGTATTAGTGTACAGGTTATTGTGAGACTTCCAATTTGCAAGGTGACATTTAGGCAACCACACTCATTATTGTCTTCCCATTAAGCTGTGGAGTAAAATCAAATGTGTGACCGGTTCAATGGTGACTTCTGAAACATGGCTAGTGATGTGAGTACCTCAGTGTGTTCCTGTCTAGGTGTTGCTATTGTGGTGTATGTGTTGTTTGTCCTAGAGGTTTGCTGTGCAGTGTGTATATAAGTAGAATTTTTGTCCTTACCAACAAGTAGTCCATTGCCATACCGTCCATCCTGGAAGTTTTGGTTGATGGTAGAGTGACGGAAGATGAATGCGTCATGTACACTCCCAGGATATTTAGCCACAATGTTGCTGAACAATCCTTGGTGATCGACTATGGCCTGCACGTTGATGGAATGTGTGTGCTTCCTGTTGCGGTAGAGGTGTTCAGTCGCAGCAGGTGGCACAAGGCGTACATGTGTGCAGTCGATTGCACCAAGGACGTGCGGGAAGCCACTGATGGCGTAGAACCCCTTTTTAGTTTCCTGCTGCTTCTGCAGTGTGTTAGGGAAGCAGATGTGGAGGGGTGTCAGTCGAATGATGGCATCCAGTACTTTTGGCAGGAATGCAGAGAATGATGGTTGGGATATTCCACCAACCAGGGCACCAGTTGTCTGAAACGAGCCACTTGCCAGCAGGTGAAGTACAGCAAGCAGCTTTGTTTCTGTTGGGATAGTGCAGGGAGTCACTAAAGTGGGGGCCAACTGCTGTTCAATATTTCTCAGCAGCTGCTGAATGGCCTGCCAGTTCAACCGGTACCTCTGGATGATGTCCCGTTCCCTGAGGCCATGCAGGGTTGTTCTTGGGCGGAATATCCTCTCCTGCCTTCTGCGCTGCCTTTGGGGTCCCTGCTGTTGTTGTTGTAGCTGCTGTTGTTGCTGCAGGGCTCTGTGTCTACGTTCACGCTGAATAAAAATCACCACCATGTCTCCCTGTTGCTGCTCTGCTGCTCTGCTGCTCTGCTGTTTGTTCTGTGTGTTCTGATTAAATACAGATGTGTTTGCCCCATTTTAACGCCTGCCCTGACCCAGGCGTTAAATTTTTTTACGCTATTCGTGCTTTGCGTAATTTTTTAGCTCCGCCTACCCGCCGGGAGTCATTTTTTCCCGGAAGCATAAATACGACGCACGGCTGTGTGCGTCGGTTTTTGGACGGGAACGCCTACCCTGCATGTCATTAACACAGGGCGGGGTGCCGCTTCCAGAAACTGACGCACATTGCGGAATTTACCTTTGCGCCGGCTCGGACATCAGTGTTTAAATATGGGGCAACGTTTGCGCTGAATGTGCGTCAAAATTTTTGACGCACATTCGGCGCAAACGGAGTATAAATATGCCCCTCAGTCCTTATGATCTTACGACATTTCCTAAGGGAGTCATGTGGGTGTTGAACAGGGTGAGGCTGAGGGCTAAATCTTGAGGGATGCCACAGATCTTGTCCTTTGGTTCCGAGGTAAAGGGTAGAAGGTGGATTCCCTGCGTTCTACCTTTGAGGAAGGAGGTGTTTAATTTGAGGGCGTTTCCTCTGATTCTGATGTTGTGCCGCATATTAATCAGAATATGACGTGATACTGTTTTGCATGATCCTGAGAGGTCAAGGGCGATCAGGGCCGCTGTTTTGCCTTGGTCAAGGAGGGATCTAATGTCAAGGGTGGCTGCCAGCAAGGCAGTTTCGATGCTGTGGTTGAGTGGAATCCGGATAGAGAGGTGTCAGGAAGATCGTGGTTCTCCAAGTGTTCTGAGAGTTGGCGATTGATGGCCTTCTTGAGTACTTTGGCAGGAAAAGAGAGTAGTGAGATGGGATGTTTTTTCTTGAATGTGTTGGAGTCAGCAAATGGTTACTTGAGTAGGGACTTGACTTCTGCATGTTTCCAGTCTTCAGGGAATGTAGCAGTGGTGATCGATTGAGGATGGTAATGAGCTCACTGCTGTTCGTCTTGCTCCTGAGGTTGAAAATGTGGTTGGGGCATGGGTCTGTGGGTGCTCCTGAGTGGATGGACTTCATAATGGAAGTGGTGCCCTTTGTGCTGAGTTGGTCCCAGGTGGTGAGCAAGTGGCAATGCTCCTCGTTTGTGGGGGTCGAAATGGCTAGAGAAGTCAGTGGGTTGGGGTTCAAAATCTCTGTCTATGGTGGAGAGGGAGGCTTGCTCATTTCTGAGAAGTTAAAACTTCTGCAGGGCTTGTGAGGGCTGTATTCTGATCTATTCTCCATTGCAGTTGGCCTGAACTTTTGAACCCAGTCTAGTGTGACCAAATAGCTCCGGTTGGTGCTTTGTGCTTTGAAGCACTCAACTAAGTTTAATCCTTAAAAATTCATATTTTGACTTCACCTTATTCGATTTTTGTTGTTTAGGCATTGGTTTACTCATACCTAGGTGTGGTGTGTTCTATGTGTGTTATTGTCACTGATAATGTATGAAATGCTGCACAAATACCTTACACTTCCCCTCTTAAGATACGCCTGTCTGCTCTGTGCTAAGCTACCAGAGGGTGAGCACAGGTTAATTTAAGGTGTGTATCCAACTTGTCCTGACTAGGAATGTGGTTCCTGGTTGGACAGGGTACACACATCTGCCAACCAGAAACCCCATTTCTAACTGACTCTTTATCCCAATCATTGCTTCCCAAGAGACTTTAATTGACTGCTGAGGGCAAGGTAAGGGTTAGCAGCAAAACATGCAGAAAGTATGCAGGGATCTTAGGGGCATATTTATACTCCGCCTGCGCCGAATGTGCATCAATATTTTTGATGCACAGTCAGCGCAAACGTCCGCCGTGTACGTCATTATTTGGATGAGGCAACCCGCCTTGCATTAATCATATGCAAGGTAGGCGTTCCTGTCCAAAAAATGACTTAAACGGCCGTGCGTCGTATTTATGCTTTCGGGCAAAAATGACACACGGCCGGGAGGCGGAGCCGTAAAATGACGCACAGCCCAATTTGCATCAAAAATTAACACCTGGGTCAGGGCAGCCGTTAAAATGGGGCAAACACACCTGTATTTAATCAGAATACACAGAAGCAACAGCAAAGCAGCAGAGCAGCAACAGGGAGACATGGAGGTGATTCTAATCCAGCGTGCACGCAGACGCAGAGCCCAGCAGCAACAACAGCAGCTACAACAACACCAGCAGGGACCCCAAAGGCAGCGCAGAAGGCAGGAGAGGATATTCCGCCCCAGAACAACCCTTCATGGCCTCAGGGAACATGACATCATCCAGAGGTACAGGTTCAACTGGCAGGCCGTTCAGCAGCTGCTGCGCAACATTGAACCGCAGTTGGCCCCCACTTTGCTGACACCCCACACCATCCCAACAGAAACAAAGCTGCTTGCCGTACTACATATGCTGGCAAGTGGCTCTTTTCAAACAACTGGTGCCCTGGTTGCCAGAATATCACAAACATCATTCTCCGCATTTTTGCCCAAAGTACTGGATGCCATCATTGGACTTACACCCCGCCACATCTGATTCCCTAACACACTGCAGAAGCAGCAGGAAACAAAACAGGGGTTCTACCTCATCAGTGGCTTCCCACATGTCCTTGGAGCAATCGACTGCACACATGTACGCCTTGTGCCACCTGCTGCAACTGAACACCTCTACCGCAAACAGTAAGCACACACATTCCATCAACGTGCAGGCCATTGTTGATCACCAGGGATTGATCACCAACATCGTGGCTAAATATCCTGGGAGTGTACGTGACTGCTTCATCTTCCATCACTGCACCATCAATGAACACTTCCAGAATGGACGGTATGGCAATGGACTACTTGTTGGTAAGTACAAAAACCTACTTATATACACACTGCACAGAAACCCTCTAGGACACACAACACATACACCACAACAGCAACATGTGAACAGGAACACACTGAGGTCGTGACATCGCATCGCTTAGGTCTGCAGTGAACCTGTCACATATCTGTAATTACTGTACAGCCTAATGTTAAGATGTCAAAGATCACAACGTGTGGAGTGGGTTGCCTAAATGTCACCTTGCAAAATGTAAGTGTCCCAATGACGTTTACATGAATCCATTGCATAAGTCTAGAGGTATGGGATGTCCAGGGTACATTGATTAGAACGTGTTAACAACACTGTCAATTTTAACCTGTGTATGGAACTATCATCTCACCCCCACTGAAGACACAGGGACACCTGTTTCACAAGTCACAATGCTAGGGAGGGCACACTGTACTGCAAATCCCAAAAAATACTGCTGACAACCGCTCAGTAGCCAAACACTCGTTCAGCCAACGAAACAACACAATGCAGATGGTACATCCTACAAGCCTAGGATGCTACATTATAACACAAAAGAGTCACAGACAACACAAGACAACTACTGTCATGCAAGGTCATTTCAATAGGGCTAGCTATATCAACATGATCCGATTCATTTTCTCTTGCAGCTGATCAGGGGTATGGCAATCAGCCATGGATTATGACACCTATTGGCAACCGAGTAGTGCTGCAGAGCTTGCCTACAACAACGCACATAGGAGGACATGCAGCATAGTCGAGAGGGCCTTCGGCATCCTCAAGTCAAGGTTCCGGTGCCTCAACATCACTGGTGGTAGCCTCCTATATTCCCCGGAGATGGTCTGTAAGATCATCCTAACATGTGCAATATTGCACAACATTTGCATCAAAAGGAACATTCCCCTCCAGGAACCAGAGCCACACATGCCTGAAGAGGAGGAAGAGGAGGATGCTGGCCTGCAACATGAGGGGGAACTACAGAACACGGCCGCTGTTATATGCAGGCGGCAACATATCGTCAGCAATTTCTTTTAAATATAATCACCTTCACCACTTTAGTTAACTAGTTTAAATAAACACCTATAATAATCACCATATCATGGTCTGGCTATACATTTTTGCACACCTTCATCTCTACTTATCAGAATAAGAGTGCTGATTAGGACACTAAAAATCCCAGAGCTAATGTGATGCGTAACATACAATGGTCACATACAAACACACTGTAAATGACATATATAATGTAAATTTCTCCTTTGAAGGCCAATAGCAGAGGACCACACCTATTTCACACATACATGTTGAAATCAAGGTCCGACGCAGCATATGGCACACAACTAAGACACCATCACTCAATAAGGGGAAAACAAGCCTCATACATGAGGCAGTTGATGTGCTTTTGCATCAGTAACAGGAATGTCTGACCAGACCCGTGACAGCAGTAAGTCCAGCTGCATCCAATATTTGCAAGGACTATCTGTGACCAGAGTTCCATAGAAGCAGAACATAGAAAGCGCAAGTGCCACACGTATGAGTAGCATTGCACACATGACATTCCATGTACATGTCAGTCCATTTCCTAACTCCTGACACACCCATGCACCTTGTCACAACCCACCTGTTGGAAGAGGTCCCTGGAATACTAAGATGTGTACCCTGATATTACCTCCTCTACACACACAGACTAACAATAGCAATCCAGTGTGCTACACCCTTTCCTGTGGTATGTCATTGTCATAGAACATCTGACAGCATGGACGTCAGGTTAATTTACACACTGTCTTCTAGTTTCAAAGCCCTGTTAGCACCTGTAGATTGCTTCCCATGTGAAAATGTCTGTTGGCCCTTAGAATGCAAATCACACCTGCAGGACGGGTGAGAAACAGATGCAGCCCACACCTGTGATCACCTCCATGCACACCACCCATTTCAAAAAGCACTGCCCCTGCTGATGCCTGGAACAGCATAGGAGTTGCCATTTTGTCAAAAGCCCCGTTAAGCATTGATACTAATTAAGCTGTGTAACACAGCCCTTGGGTTCATTTGTCACCTTCAAAAACACAGGACATACACAGTTTGACATGTCAACTGTCTAGTTCGTCCTCTAAACAGTCTGAGTCAGACCACTGATTATGTAACTTGTCAAATTACTGGATCCTGAATCACCCTGCATTCTGTCATCCTGACTGGCATCTGTCTGTGCGTCACACTAAAGTATCCCTGTGTCTACATATGTACCACACTTGCGTTAGCAAACCTCTCATTCATCAGGGGGTATTGGGCATGGGCTTCTTCAATGCATATGCAATGTATAGCATCATCTGCCTTTTAACTGTACCATTTAAGTAAAATCCTCTGGGAAAAGCAAAATTCATGGCCCATCCCTTGTCTGGGTCTCATTTATGCATGAACGACAAAGTGTGACAGTGTCCCAGGGCCATAGGCAGGAATTGGGTATGGGGCTTTCAGCAGAACCAGCAACCTCTGATAATGTCCATGACAAAATACACACATGTCAGGACCATGACAGTTCACACACAGAAACACAGTGCTCACAACATATTGATGGGCTGTGTGTGGTTAATAGCTGTGATAATAATTGGCACAGAGGCTATGATGTTCCCAGATGCAGTGGGAATTGCAGAGGCTAACCTGTGTACAAATGTTGTAATGACACCTGCCGGAACATGACACCTCAGACATTATCTCACTCAGCACACCAAGGTTGCCCTGTTGACTGTCTCATTACACATCTTTAGTGACAGGGTGGGGCCATCCCCATGTAGGTTCACATGTCCTCATCCACTTTACTCACATTGATCAACCAAGGATACTCAGTAGATACAGTAATAGCTGCCACTAACTCATGATGAGTCCTGGACCGAACTGTGACAAATGACACCCCAAACTATATACAGGATCATCATTGGACCACACACATGAACAAGACACCTATGTGCAATTGATCACTGGAAATATTTGGACACGTGCTGTCTTGTATGCTGGTCCACCACAGCCACTTGATAGTTGGGGCTCACTTCTATGGCCTCAACTGTGGTGTCATCATACATTTGAGATTCACTCTTGTCTGTCTGTGCAAACAACATGGTACCCACTTCCTCAATGCATGTGTATGACTCACTGTGGGATTCACCAACTAGTGCCTAGGAAGCTGTTACTAATACTCTAGGACATAGGATGTTGAAAATGTGGACCATTGGCATGAACAAGCCTCTGCCATCTATCTGGTGCATGCTTTGTCACATGTGGTGTCTACGTTACCCTAAATCCTGGAAGTCCACATTACGGATGTTGCTAAATGTATGACTAACACATGCCTTCTCTCATTTCCACAATGACTTGCATCTAAGGATTGGACACATGGACATCACATTTATACAAGCATATGTGCATTAATGCTTCATGTTATACACACACACTTGGTCAACAAATACATTAGTTGCCAAAGCACACACTTTGAGCCAAAGGCATTTAGGTATTGTACATATGTGCATTACATTGCTATCCTCTCCTTATGCCAAACATGCCCAATTTGTGCAACACATATATGTAGGCCACACTTATGACCAACTATTGCGTCAGCCAACCATAAAAATACTGTGAAGGGAGTAGCAGATCATGGTCCGCTGCAGTATGATGTTACACATGTGAACATACACCATCAACACCATAGTGTTTTCAATCAGCCTATCTCTGATGTGTCCCAAATGTAACATATTAAAAAAACAGAACAATTGCCCAAAACCAGTTAATGCACTGAAATGTTGACGTTCCTAGCATTATGTGTCATTTTTTGCCCACCAATACTGTATTTGCGTCATTTTTTTAACGCACAGGAGTGAAAATTAGCCCGCATCCAGATATTTGTACAGGCCATGTACTATTATTTGGATGCGAGCTAATTTTCACTCCTGTGCGTCCAAAAAAATGACGCAAATACAGTTTTGGTGGACAAAAAATGACGCATAACGCGAAAAAGGGCGGACATTTCATACAGGAAGTGATGTAATAGGATATCCTGTTTACAGATCATGGACAGTGGGTGTACTTTCACTTTGCAGTCTATGATCCTTCTAGACTGTGTGCCTGTGTAGAGAGTGGTGTCATGAGATTTTGTGCTTTTTTGTCCTGTGTGCTATCTGTATTGTCCATTTGTGAAATAAATATTGTTGGTGTATACTGTACTACTGTGCTTTGTGTACATTTGTCCATTTATCTAGTGTTTTTGTTGTTTGTGGGAGTCTGTTGTGGGTAGTGTTAGTTTGGGGACAGTTGGGCTCTTTTAGTGGTTAAGTTTACTTTTCATCTGTATTTGTACCCCTACTTTCCCCCTTTTCCCCTTTCTATTTTTTTTACCCCTATTCCCTTTCGCTTTTCCACTATGTTTGGTAGGCCACGTCTTGGCAGGATGGGTGACAAGGAGTTGGGGGGGGGTTCATATGGCTTGTGTGCCATTTCTTCCCACTCATGATCGAGGCAGGGGGCAGGGTGATACAGGGGTATCCAACAGAGGCACGCAGAATCCAGTGGGGAAAGGTGCTGCATCACCTGTAACGTGTGTATGCCAGCCAGAGGAGTGACGACCAGCTGAAGCACCGGTGGGCTGACCTCATCACCAGGGAGCAGGATCTCTAGGACCACCTGGGAATCGTGATTGGTGGTACTGTTGGTGAGTACTAATCATGTAAATGTGCACGATTAAATGCTCTGTAGTGACATAAGAGGATTTGTACTATGTCTGCCAGCTAACTTGCTGACTGTGTGTAATGCTGGGGAAATATACAGGGATAATTGATGCACTATGGTAAGGATCGCAATTGCTAGCTGTCAGGTAGCACGTGCTCAGCAAACTTACAGTATACTTTTCCATGAAGTAAATTGGTGCGGCCTTTGTGTCAGACAACCAAACAAAATAGGAGCCAATCGTGTCTATATAGGGTACTATTGACTGAGAAGTAAAGATGTACCAACATATTGGCTAACTTTGTTGACGCAATAGCTAGACTGACTTTAGAATCACTACAAGATGAAGAAAATGAGTACTGCCTTCACATCAATTGATAATAGCAAAGTGGCTCAGACATATGTCTCATGTGAGTCTGGTGAGTGTGGAAGGAAAGCGTTCACTGAAGTACTATGAATGTTTGGGATTATTGTGTTCCTTGATCTTTTTGGATACATGTCAGATCTGGATTTGAAAACATCGTGAAAAGGTGTAAGGTGCCCTCAGCTAACATCTTAGAATGTTTGTTGGAGTTAGTAGTGCCACATTCCAAATATGGATGGCAGTCCAAAGGTATGCACATGGCTTCAGATCTCCATGCTTGGTGCAAATCACCATAGCTGGGCCACATCAATTGAATCAAATGTAACAACAGGAGGGCTTACAAAAGTCCCTGCCCCTCCCTCTGTACATTGTACCTATGTGTAATAAATGTGTCATGGCCACAAGGCATGTTTGACTGGTAATGCAGTCCTCAAGTAACCAGGCTTTGGATGTCTCTCTTGGATGCACATGATGAGACGATTACACTCCATATTTTTTTCTGATCACCAATTAAGGGGCATGTTTGCAACCACATGATAGTTAGGCCCAATGTATGTGTGCAGATATGTGTGTAACTGTCACAGGAGACCCATGCTATGTACAAGTTGGCCCTGATACATCAGATGCAGTATCATCATGCCTGAATGGCTGCCATTTCCTTATTCAGCCTACACATTGTATATGTTTATGAAATTGTTGCTCTGTGCACAGATTTTGAGCACATTTCTTCCTTCCATACCTTACAGGTGGACCGGCACCCTGCACTGTGGGAGAGGTGGTGACATTTGAGGACCCCGACCACAAGTGTTGATATGTCTGTTATGTGTTGTGTTTGCTGTTTATGGACTCGTGTGTGTTGAACGCATAGCAAGGTGTGATGCATTGGGCAATCATTTCTCTTGTTCCATGAGTGGGATTTCAGTTTCTCACATGTCTTGAGTTGGCCAATGCATATCCAATGGTAATATGTAGGGATTGTAGGCCATTCCTGTAGGCCCCACTGTGAGTACTGGGGTTAGTCATGTGGATGACACTTGTATCAACAAGAGTCGCAGTGGAAGTCAGCTGCGATTTAGTCAGGTTGTCAGACCCACATTCTCCAAGATTGGTACAGCAAATTGCTTTCCAACAGACTTCTGCTTCCCTATTTACCAACGTAATTATGAAACTGTAGGTAGAACATCCTAGCAGCATGTACTTCCACATGTAGTGCTACAAGTATGTGGAACTTGAGTGCAATGGACTAGGTGTGCATGCAATTCATGATCATGGTTGTTCTTGCAACTCTGTGTCTGATGTAAGTCAGGCCTTACTGGAAGTATATGTTGTGTACCAAGTTCTGCATTTCCTGACATGTGTGGCCCTATGATTGGTCTAGGGTTTGCTGACTCCTAATTGTTGATAGACCTTACCTGTGGTGTGTGTGTAGAGCCAAACACGTGTGGAGTTTTCTATACACTCCTCGGTGTACATGTTGTTGGAAATTGATAGTTGTTTATCCACCGCCCCACCCTCAAACACGGGCATGGGTTTGAGAATGGGGTACCTAGTACTGATGCTACCAGTATGTTACACATACATGTGAATAAGTGACAGTTTGGTTGGAACCTGGTATACACACTCAGGTATGGCACTTGGTGCTATCCTGGCAAGTCCAGTTACAACTTGCAGACCATGTGGCTTTAGTTTTGCATTCCATACACTGACATTTGTAGCCCAGGTCTTGGCGGAGGATATGCAGCATGATTCTTAGCTGATAACTGGCAGAACTCAGATGGCAAGTCAAAGCCAGTTGTTACCCATCTTGTAGGTTATGGATGTGCTATGTGTGATGTGACCTTTGTAGGCTGGCCTGTCATGTACTTCCTCAGGGACATTCAATGATCTGTATTGTGATATGAGCTGTTACAAGTACTGTAGATGTATTGTCTGATTAACTTCTTGTGCCATTTCACACAATGCAGTTCCTAATGTAGATTATTTGCATTTGTCTTCACAGCTGCAAACATGACTCCAGACCCGGTCCGTGAGTTCCAGCGGCGGGCCATGAGATAACAGCACATCCTGCTGGTGGAGTCGGGGTTCAGGAGGATGGCCCGGCGATATCGCCATGAACGGGCCTCCGGGGCATGGAGAGCCTTCCCACAGGGTGGGTCTACTTTGTCCACCACAGCCACCACAAGCACAACCACCACTTCAAGCCAGGTGGCCCCACCCACAGCTGGGACTGTTGTGCCTACATCTGCTGGACTTCCAGGCCCCAGCATTGCTACAGGTGCAGGACAGCCCACTGGCTCCACACACACACAGACCTCCTCCATCGGTACCCAGACTGCCACAGCTCCATCTGTTGAACCTGCAGCCTTCCACAACATGGAACGGAAGATGGACCGTGAGCTGCGCAAGTTGAGCCACCTGAGCCGGGATGTGCGCCACATTAACCGGCGTGTTAAGTCTATCAAGAGGACCCTCTGCAGGGCCAACCTCTAGACTGTATTTGAAATGGACATGATTCCCTCCCCTCCCTCCTCTTTCCTTGTTCTTATAGTTAGTGGGCTTAGGGGGCTTAGTGTTATGTTAGTATAGGCTGTTAGTTTAGTTAGTGTTAGTGGGTGGGGGGTCCTGATTCTTCCTATTTTTACTTATTAAGTGGGTGGGTGGGTGGGTGGGGGTCTATGTTGGGGTTCTTGTGTGTTAAAAAAAAAAGCACAAAAAAATAAATAAAAAAATATATAAAAAAATATATATTTGTTTAGGATGGTATAGTATGTGTTTAGGTTAGTATGTGTTGTCTTCCATGTGTCCCGTCTCATAAGGGGGGTGAGGAGTAGATGTTTAGAACATTTTGTTACATGTGATAAGTAAGTGTAGCTTAGGTTAGTTAGGGACAGTTGTGAGTAATGAGTAGTCAGGGTAGATTAGGGTAGGTAAGATTTTTCCCTCAGTTTCCTCTTCTGTGATTAGCATTTAACAAATATTTGGTTAACCCTTAATAGTATGTGTTAAATGGTACTTGATCCTGGGTTTGGATTCAGTGTACATAAATTTTGTACTATTACATTTGTGTCCTATGCTACAAACAAATCCCAACTGAGCTGTACGATTGGCAGCTAGCCCAGAGCTACCTTGCAAAGTGTCCACCCTTCGTTGCAACCACCAATCACAGTTAATATGGATGACAATGTGTTTCTGTTGATAAGTGTGTTTTCAAAGTCACAAACAGTGCTTCCAGACTTGGTATTGGGGGAACAGTTTTAGGTCTGACTGCAGTGTGATGATCAAGGACACCCTTATAAGATGAGTTCTCATTGGCACTCTTGTATTCTTGTATTCATGACTCTCATACGTCATTTGTGACACAGTTCAGCATGATTACCTATTTGTATGTAAACTCAGACACCTTTATTTATGCAGTTTTTGTAGTGTTTGCTTAGATTAGTGTGCACTGTTATATGTGTTATTATTGCATGTTGACAACATTTTGCGGCCACTATTTGATGACTTATATATCCCTTGAGGAAGCATTATTCTGTCCAACACAGCATGATGGTGTATGGTTTCTCACTTCATTAGATATGTCCCTCAGGATGGGCAAAGTATGATGCAATCATGGGCACTGTGCAGATTTCTCTGACTACATAATATCAGGACAGTTGTGTTGACAAGCTACGTAATTTGACAGTAGGCACATTTCAGTTATCTACTGCACAGTTGATATGTCACATTACCCAGAGACAGATTTTTTGTGTAAGTGCTATTTATTGAAAAGTGCTGTAGTGCTATCTGTACATTGTCCATGATTGTGAGTCCATTATAGTGACATCTTACATTGTGATCCAACACAAGGGTTTACCAAAATGCTTTTGACATGCTGGGGTTGATGTTTCAGACAGTGCAGAGGGACATCATTTGCCAATGAGTAGGAGAGAGAAAATCACTGGGCTGGGTGACAAGATATACAGTGGTTTGCAGAACAGTGCTTGAATACAGTTGTTGCAAGACTGGCAAGTTACAAAGCGCAGGACCTTGGTAATAGTTGGCCATGTGGCAGGGACTAGTGCTTCAGGGTCATTTTCCTTGTGAATGTGATCTGTTCCATGTCTTCTTCTTCTGATTGGTGTGTTGCCTCCTCTGTCCTTGTTGTTGTTGGTTGCGAAGGGGCAACACACACCTCAGTGTTAGAAGACGTGGAGTCAGACATCCCGGTCGCTGCTCCCTGTGAAGGTCTTAAGGGCAGTATTGCAGCAAGGAGTATCTGCTGGTTCTTGAGAAAAGCAGCCACATCACGATGGTAGGTAGCCAGGTCGGCCCTGAGGGGTTCAATGTTGCATTTGTGCACGCATTGACAGGATTGCTGTTGTAGGTGTTGGGTCAACTGTATTACAGCTGTGCTGATTTCCTTCTGGGTTTTCTGCAGTTCCTGCAAGATAGATGTTAGGGCTTGCATAGCTGCTGCCTGATCTACAGATGGCATCATGCACGAACGCACCCCCTCTAGGCTGGCTGCCATATTTTGCATCCCCAGTCGCACCTCCTTGGCCAGCTCCCGCTGTACTCCAACTACAGTTCTCTCAAAGCTGGTGCCAGTGTCGTCTGAGTCCTCAGCTGTATTGGAGCTGGCAGGTCTTACAATTGGGGTGGTGGGTGGATCCTCTGCGATGGCTGCTTGTTCTGTGCTCATCCTTGTGACTGAAGGTGGGGTCTGGAGGGTTTCAAGGACCTTTTGGATAGTCTCCTGGGGAATGTTAATCAGCTCGTCATCCATGTCATCAGGGTAATCTGGGACAGGCATAGTGCAGGAGATCCATCTTCCTCTGCAATGAAACAGGGTACAATTAGTGTGTCTGTGTTGTGGCAATTTTGATGTGACATGCCTGCCTTTTGATGAATTCACTTTGTGATCTTGTTTCGTGTTAATTGCTCCAGTCCTTCAGATGGGCATTCTTCCAGGCCTATGGCCCACCTGCATGTCTCATGTATGTTATTGAGTTATTAGACTTGTCAGCATCATCGCCTCTAAGTGTTGGTTTAGGCCAAATAGAGAATTGCCACCTTCTTGTCCTACTCAAGCCTCCGTCTACATCCATTCTCATGGTGAGACCTTTCACTGGCTGTGGGTGTTCTGATGGCCCTGGCAGCACACTTAACAATCCGGACCTGCCCCAATCTCTGATCTTTCACATCCACTAAAATGTATTTGACATGTGGCATATCCTATACCTAGCAATGTTATGACACGATATGGATGTTGGCATTGGTAATGTGTACTGCTGATGTTGGGGAATGTGTGTTACATTGGATTGCCCTGATAATTGTGTCAGTGTCCTATTTCCTCCTCTGACTGTGCAGGTGTATTTCAGTGACCAGTTACATGTGTCCCGCCCTCAATGCTGTTGTCTGAGCAGTATGACATTTGGGATGTTGCATTGTTACCCAGGCACAGGATGGACCCTGACATATGCAGCATGGGTGTGTCCTTAGTGCTGTGTAGCTCCTATTGTTGTTTACATTGGCTGAAGTTTGCGACAACTATGGGCATTGACATTTGACAGTACTGGGGCCTTTGTCTTGTTTCTGGGGATTGTTGCAGTTGTCATCCTCACCCCCTAATTTAGGTGTGTATGATCCATGGGGAGGTTACTGCCATTGGCTACTTGAGCTGCACACAGAGAGGAGGTGGTAGTGGCAACTGTTGTCAATGTTACATTCCAGTTGTCGGTATGGCTAGAGATTGTTAAGAGGGCCCTAGTTAATGTAGGGGGGTATGGTGGCTGACGTGTGCCAGGGTGTCAGTTTGACGTTGTGGCCTTCCCTCCTGGTGTGGCTTTCCCTTTGCTCCATCGTTGGCATGACAGCATGCCCCCATGGGACTGTTATTGGTGTTGTGTAATGGTGTGCCCCAGGTCTTCTCAGAACGGGCCATGCCCCATGCCGTGCCCCTTTACCCCTGCCACTCCATGTATATGATGACTTCCATGCATTTTGTGGTCGGTATCCCCCCTGCTCACAGTTGACATTATTGCATTATAATTCCCCATGCGACTTACCCTGCATGTGCGTTGTCTCCTGGTAGTGTGCGCTGTCCTGTCCTTGAATCCCTGTGATGATCTCCTAAGGGATGATGGCTGCGACCATCTCCTCCATGTGGTCCAGGGCCTCCTGGTGTGCTGGACTCCCACCTGCAGTCTGCTTTGCTGCCTTGCTGTTCCTGGCCATCTTTTCCTTGGTCCTGCGCTTGCAGTCATGCCAGCGTTTCTTGCACTCGATGACTGTTCTGCGTTCTTCAGCCACACTGTTAATCTTGTTGACAATTTGGTGGTCATTCTGACCCTGGCGGTCTTTGACCGCCAGGGCGGAGGACCGCGGGAGCACCGCCGACAGGCCGGCGGTGCTCCAATGGGGATTCCGACCGCGGCGGTAAAGCCGCGGTCGGACCGGCACCACTGGCGGGGTCCCGCCAGTGTACCGCGGCCCCATTGAATCCTCCGCGGCGGCGCAGCTTGCTGCACCGCCGCGGGGATTCCGACCCCCCCTACCGCCATCCAGATCCCGGCGGTCGGACCGCCGAGATCCGGATGGCGGTAGGGGGGGTCGCGGGGCCCCTGGGGGCCCCTGCAGTGTCCATGCCACTGGCATGGGCATTGCAGGGGCCCCCGTAAGAGGGCCCCTACATGTATTTCACTGTCTGCTGCGCAGACAGTGAAATACGCGACGGGTGCAACTGCACCCGTCGCACAGCTTCCACTCCGCCGGCTCGATTCCGAGCCGGCTTCATCGTGGAAGCCTCTTTCCCGCTGGGCTGGCTGGCGGTCTGAAGGCGACCGCCCGCCAGCCCAGCGGGAAAGTCAGAATTACCGCCGCGGTCTTTCGACCGCGGAACGGTAACCTGACGGCGGGACTTTGGCGGGCGGCCTCCGCCGCCCGCCAAGGTCAGAATGAGGGCCTTTGTTGCCATATAGCCTCTCTCCTACTAATTGGCAACTTTGAGGTGACAAACAGTTGGTGCTGGTGTTCCATCACCTCTTTAACCAGCATTTCCTGCTCCTCTGCACTGAAGCGACACTTTCTTTTCTTCTTATAAGTGTCCTGGTTCTTGTGTGGGTCCTCCTGGCTGGTTCCTGGTCTGATGTCATCTTCCTGGGGTCTGTAGTGGCATCTGGGATCCATTTTGGCTCTCCTCTGGTGAAATGGCAGTGTTCGTGTTTTTTTTGTTATGCTATTGCGTCAAAAAATGGCGCATATCCGGTTGCGGGATCGTAAATCGACCCACAGTCATTTCCGCCGCGTTAACGTCGTTTTGCTTTACGACTTGATGCTGCGGTGTGCTTCAAAAATAATGACTCCCACCAGTGGTTTGCGCCGCTGTGCGTCAAAGTATAAATTTGATACCCTCACGGCGCACCAAAATGGCGTTAGCCAGACGTAATATTTTTGACACAAAACTGCGCGGTGCAGTTTTGCGTCAAAAATTATAAATAGTGCTGACTCCTTAGACCAGGGGTAGCGAAGTGCAGTATCAGGCGTACCAGTATGCAAGTCAGAATTAGCACGTCATACCCCAAATGACATCCATAAACAAGTCGGCCTTCCTTGGGACACCTGGATCACACAAGGTAACATCAGAAGAAGAAACCAGTTTTAAAGAGCTTCACCTGACATTACGAAATAGGGAGTCATTTGACTCACAATTTTGGTTGTCTTAGCACATTATTTTTCAACTATCAGAAAAGACATACAAGCAACTTTGTAACTTTGCAGAAAATTAAACACATGTAAAATACTGCATCACTTTCAATAAACTCAAGGCATTTTAATATTGCTTCTCAATTCTATTTTCTAAATACTTCTAAGCGTTTTTGACCACATGAAAAGAAAATATTTGTGTTTATTGGTGATGGCGAACAACTGTACGTTGTTTTTCTTAAAACGAACAAGGCAGTATGTCGCAGATAGCCCTACAATGTTACAGTACCCCTTATTCTTTGTATAGTGTTGTGAGCCCAAAACGGTAGCCCTTGTGATGCATCAAAGAAAATCACATGCTGAGGAATGACTGCTCATGATGTAAACTCACCTCGTGATTTGTTGTCAGATTTGAAAATATTTCAAACCAGCATTTGTTTTTAGAAGTAATCATTTGCACTACCAGGAATAGGCACAAAGGTCAGTGTTTCATTAATCTTGTTATGTTTAATATTTAACTTTTTTTAGTTGTATTATTGGGTCATGGTTAGGTCTTCATGAGAAGGAAGGATTGTTTTGCCTGTATTCAGAAGAATGATCTTTCGTAAAATGTTTTGCCTGTTGAAAATACTGGAACGGACATCTAAGGAAGGATGTGCCAAAATGCCGATCTTTGTTAGTCTGCTGTTATACTGTAGGTGTTTCTTCACGCGAATGCTAAATAACGAGCCTGCAATCATAGCATTTTAAATTTGTATCTGGAATATAAAAAAGTATATTTGTTTATTTCTTATGACCGAAATCAAATCAGCAGTCACAGTGAGGTAGGACAGCATGAATATTGCTTGGCCGGTTCACTGAGAGCAACTGCTGGTCGACAATGGAAATGGGGTGATACTGGCCTTGGGGACAAGCTCAAGGCTGAATTCTGATCCTTTCACAAAAAGAGGTTTGAGCAGGGATTGGAATGGTATTTAGCACGTGTGATAACTCCCGACCCTATTCTGCCCATCTTTTCATGAGGGCTTACATGTTGTAAATACCCCATCCTATTCTGCACAACTTTCAAAGGGGCACAATAATTCCGTCAGAAAAAGATACAAGTTATGATGATCCAAATAAAACGTCTCAGAAGAGCCAGCAGACAAATGCTACCACACGAAGCTGTGTAGGAGCAGAAACGCACGCCACAGATTTCTGTGTGGTGAATCTGAATGGTGTGATTATGGGAACACCCATCGGCCAGATATCAAGAATTGTCAAATTATAGGGTGCACCACCAGGTACAGATGGTAGCAGACCGGCCAAGAGGGCCTGCAGTCTGTCTTCTAAGCTTAGCTTGAAGGCACTGCCATAGAGTTGCATATTGGCAATGTTTTTTTAGTATTCTTGTCTTTCTCAAGACCTCCATATGAAAGTAAGCAGTAAACAGAGCAATTTCAAGTTAAACTTTCCTTGTGCCTCTACTCTGAGCTGTAATACACAGCTCAGATGTTCTATATAGATAAATCTCGCCAAGAGATTGCCTGTAAGCTTCAATGCCTCTTTCTATCATTGTTAATGTGAATGCTACATTTTGATATAAACATAAAAAAGGTGTCACATTCTATTGTACTCTGACCATTCATTTCTTTATTGTCATAAGAAAAAAAACTCGACCTCCAAACAGTGTGGTTTACTTCATCATTTGGTCTTCTCGTTTAGCACTGGGAAACATGCTAATTCCCAGTGTCTATGTTTTACTCTTTCTTCACTTCTGGCTTCTCTTCTTCTGACTGCATTGGAGATTCCTTTTTACAACGTCTAGTTTAAACTCCGACTATTTATTCGTACATCTGTTTGAATGTTAGTTCTGACTAAAACTGTGTAAGGCTGGGCAAAGGAATCTTTCAGTAACGCCTCTCTGTTATATTATTAGAAATCAAAAGAGTCTAACAATGAGACATTCAAATCTGTGCGTCAACAGAGGGCATGTAAATTTAGGGGGCAGATTTATGGAAAGTGGCGCTTTCCCTGTCCACCTTAGCACCCCCCTACCGCCACTATGTGTGCGCCGTATTTAAAATGTGGCGCCCCATGGTGCAGGGTAAGGGGCAATAGCGTCATCTTTCATGACGCTATTGATGTACTCTGCAGGAGTAGCACCAAAATATTGGTGCTACTCCTGCAGAGTACATAGGGCCTCATTCTAAAGAATGCAAGGCCCCTTATAATGCCTGCTCTTGAGCAGGCATTAAAAGTGCCATAAAAAATGGCACCCACAGACACACATCCCCCACCCCGGTACCACCCTACCATGCGTAAGGACTAATGATGGGCACTGTACGCACCCCCTTGTGGCTGTTGTGATGCCCTCAAGGGCCCATCCAGCTCCGGATAGGCCACCGCCAATATGCAGGCCATCAGGGGGGTCAGGGTTCGACAGGCATCCCTTCCTCGTTGGGAGGCCATCCCCAGCTGGGCCTCCACCGTCTTCTGTGCCCAGCATCTCAGGTCCTCCCACCGTTTCTGACAGTGGGTGCTCCGCCTGCCACAGACCCCAGGGTTTGCACGTCCTTCGCGATGGCACACCATAGAACCTTCTTTTGATGGGCGCTGACCTGCAAATATACACAGGGAAAGGTATTAGTTAGACCGTCCTGGCTTTTACACTCATGGCCCACCACAACCCTTCCTATCCCCTTTCGCACAGATATGGCCCAGCATACATGCTGCATGCTGCATGCTGCCCAGGGCCCAGGGCCCAGCCACCAACCCCCCCATATGAGGCCTTCACACACAGCACTCCATGCATTCATGCCCCATGCATCGTGCTCACAGTGTACTCACCTGTTGGTCTGGAGGCCCATACAGCAGTCCGTACTGGGGTAGGACCCCATCCACTAGTCTCTCCCACCCCACCCAGGTGAAGGCAGGGGCCCTTCCCTCAGTCACACAGGCCATGGTAGGTTCCAGACAGAGGTCACAGCTGCACATGCAGTGTAGGTCCTCTCCTGTTGAAGTTCAGGTAGCAAGTGAGTGAACAGATAGAAAATTGTGGTGACGTCTGCGGCGGTGCATACCGTCACCGCTGGCATACATTACCATTGGCTACTGTACCCCATAGGGCCCAATATTATTCAATGAGGAGTTGCATGGCGGATCCCGACAGCCTCCCGCAACGGCACACAACATCAGCGGAATTACCTCACTTCCACCTGTCCCTCCATACAGGACAGGGGGATGCCATTTTGGGGGGGGGCAGTGCATGGATCATAACTGCATCACAGATTACAATTGTACATACAGGACATATGCCACTAATACATTTAAAATTCACATCATGCATTGAACTGTAGTTGCTACAATGTACAGTTTATGGCAGGCTCCTCACTCTTTTGCCTCATAGATTGCAACCGCTGAGGTAGAATAGGAGATGGAGACATCCCCCCTTGTACAGACCCCTGGTGGACTTGGCAACAATGAAGGACAGGCACATTATCCTCACCTACAGACTTGACAGGGCCACAATCACGGAGCTGTGTGCCCAATTGGAGCCTGACCTGATATCTGCTATGCATCACCCCACTGGGATACCTCCTCTTGTGCAAGTCCTATCTGTGCTCCGTTTCTTGGCAACTGGTTAATTTCAACTGACAATGGGCTTGGCAGCAGGAATGTCACAGCCAATGTTCTCAATAGTGCTGACAAGAGTGTTGTCTTCCCTGATTAAACACATGTGCAGCTACATTGTTTTCCCCCAGGTGGAGTATTTGCCCACGGTGAAGGCTGACTTCTATACAACGGGACATATCCCCAACATAATTGGGGCGGTTGATGGAACACATATAGCAATTGTCCCCTCCCCCCCAGCAAAATGAACAAGTCTTCAGAAATCAAAAAAGTTTTCACTTGATGAATGTGCAGATGGTGTGTTTGGCGGACCAGTACATCTCCCATGTCAATGCTAAATATCCTGGGTCGGTGCATGATGCCTTTATCCTGAGCAATAGCAGCATCCCAAATGTGATGGGCCAACCACAGGTGTGGCTAATAGGTGAGCGCTGGTTCCCACCCAGTGGATGTTGGTGTACTGGTATGGTGTGGGCCATAAGGGATAGTGTGTGGGAACAGTTGTTCAACTATATTTGCAGGTGACTCTGGTTACCCCAACCTATCATGGCTACTGACCCCTGTGAGGAGTCCCAGGACAATGGCTGAGCAACGTTATAATAAGGCACATGGACGAATAAGAAGGATCATTGAATGTACATTTGGGCTCCTGAAGGCCAGGTTTCGGTGCCTCCATCTGACTGGTGGATCCCTGTGCTACTCACCCAAGAAGGTCTGCCAGATAATAGTGGCATGCTACATGTTGCATAACCTTGCCTTGAGATGCCATATGCCTTTTCTGCAGGAGAAGGAGGAGGCTGGAGATGGCTGTGTGGCAGCAGTGGACCCTGTGGACAGTGAAGATGAGGAGGCAGAGGATGAGGATGAGGACAACAGAACTGCAGTGATTAGACAATACTTGCAATGACACACATGTAAGACAGTGTAAGTTCACATTTCATTGTCAGTTTTTAGTTTCACATTGTAACTGGCAGGCTGTGATTCCCTACTTCTATGGCCCCTCACTGTACCCTGTGGCAACTCTTTTTGCAGATGATGGTGCCCCACTATTGCTCCTGGTGTGTTCACTGCAGCCAACTACAGGTCTTTCCTATGTAAATATTATTGCATAGTTTAATTGCAATGTTTAAACCTTTTAAAACAAATACATACTGAAATCATTTGACATACTCCATACTTGTATTTTTTCAAAGTGTGTTTATTGCTGTGCTATGAAGAAAAAGGAGAAGTGCAATGGGCTGGGTGATGATGGAGGAAATTCCAGGGTGTAGATCCAGTTTATTTGTAGCACAGGTGCAGTGTCCATGGGGACACAGGAAGGGGAGCAATGGCAGTTCAAGAAGTACAGGGTGGCTAGGTGGGACACAAGGGTGACAATCAGTAGAGTTTCATTTCCTGGCGGGGTCTTGGCAATAGTCTCTGGCTTCTGCCTGGATCACAGTGAATGTTTGTGGGGTTGTTTTCCTTCTGCAGGGGTAGGGGTGCAGGTGGCCTGTTGGTCCTGTGGCGGGCCTCCTGTCCACTAGTGGCAGCAGAGGTGGAGGGCTGTTCAGTAGTCTGGCTAGTGGCAGGGGCCCACTGTTGTGACACTGCCTTCCTCATAATGTTGGCCATGTCTGCCAGCACCCCTGCAATGGGAAACCACGGTGGTGTTAATGGCCTTCAAGTCCTCCCTGATCCCCTGGTACAGTCCCTACTGCAGGTTGTCCAGGATCTTGCCCATTGTATCCTGGGAATGTTGGTTTGCTCCCAGGATCTCATTGAGTGCCTCCTGGAGAGTCGGTTCTTTGGGCCTGTCCTCCCCCTGGCACACAGCAGTCCTCTCTGCTTCCCTGTTGTCCTGTGCCTCTGTCCCCTGAACTGTGTGCCCACAGCCACTGACCCCAGGTCCCTGATTGTCTTGGGTTTGTGATGTGCCCTGGGGTCCCTATAGTGGTGGACACAATGCTGATTGACATCTCCTGGGTACAGAGGTATGGGCATGCAGGGTGGGTGCTGTGCCTGTGTTTTCTGAGAGGGGAGGCTATGTGGTGGTGTGTGACTGTGCCTGGGTAGCCGACTGTCCAAAGGTCCCTGATTGGCCAGGTTGGACATCCCGCTCCAGGCGAGCAGAGTCGCTGTCATCACTGTGAGCCTTTTCTGTGGGGAGACTGGATGTTGCTGGCAACTCTTCTCCGGTGACATTGGCTGGGATCCCTGTGGGGATGTAAATGCAGTGTTATTGTTTCTGTGTGTGACATATTGTGCATGGGTCGTTTGGCCTCTATGGTTGTTATTGCCCTGGCATCTTTCACTTGTGTACGTTGGTGTATGGTGTGATCGGGCATTGGTGGTACATGCAGAGCTTGGCATTGGGATGAGTGAGATGTGATGGTGGGGTGTGTGGGAAGTGGTGGAGTGATGGTAGTGAGGGTGAGGGTGACGGTGGGGGGATGTGATGGCATGCAGGTAGGGGGGTGAAAGTAGTAAAGAGTTGACTTACCAGAGTACTGTCCTCCTGCTATTCCTGCCAGGCCCTCAACATGCATGATTGCCAAGTTGTTAGTTGTTGGTGAGGAGGTGTGGGTCTACCGCCATTCCTCTGTACTGTGAGCTGGTGTCTTGCTGCAATGGAACTTACCTTCCCCCATAGGTCGTTCCACCTCTTCCTGATGTCATCTCTTGTTCTGGGATGCTGTTCCATGCCATTGACCATGTCCACGATCCTCCGCCATAGCTCCATCTTCCTAGCAATGGATATCTGCTACACCTGTGCTCCAAATAGCTGTTGCTCTACCCTGATGATTTCCTCCACCATGACCCTTAGCTCCTCCTCAGAGAATCTGGGGTATTGTTGTGGTGCCATGGGTGTTGTGTGAGTATTGTGGGTGAGGGTGTGTAGGGTGATATGTTGGGGTGTGTGATGTGGGGTGCGTGGGTGTTGTATAGGTGTAGGTGGTGTGTGTCTCTGGTCTTGTCTGTGGTTGTGGTGTCTGTCTTGTGGCAATTGTTTGTATTCGTAAAGGGTTGTGGGTAATGTGGGTGTGTGTTTTATAGTGGTGTGGGTGTGGTGTGTGTATGTGTCAGGGGTGTGTAGTTTGAATTGTCCAATGTGGTGCTGTTTTGTGTGTGTGCGTGTATTGTGAGAGCGGCGGTATGTACCACCAATGGTTTACCGCCATTGAATGTCTGCAGTGGTGATTCGTGGGTCATAATGTGATGGGTG
Source organism: Pleurodeles waltl (assembly GCF_031143425.1). Classification (NCBI taxonomy): domain Eukaryota; kingdom Metazoa; phylum Chordata; class Amphibia; order Caudata; family Salamandridae; genus Pleurodeles; species Pleurodeles waltl. The sequence goes on from NC_090447.1 coordinate 235,176,555, forward strand.
TAGTTCTGTTGGCGTAAGGGTGTGGGTTTGGATACCCCAGTTTATCACTGACCTTTGGTGTGGCGGACTTGTGTCTGTGGCTGAATAGTGACGGATTGGTGAATGTGTGTCATAATATGGTGAACGGATATCCGCTGCGGCGGTGGTATGTTGCTGGCAGTCAGCATGGCGGTAAAGTGGGATTTACTGCCAGTGTCATAATGAGGGCCTAAGTGTGGTTGGAAGCTGGCCTTTGTTTATTCTTCCCAGACAGCATCACAATAGAGGTTCTGGGTGTTAGCAGGATAGGCTTTCCTGGCTTAATAAGGGGCAGAACTGTCACCTACCACACTTGTAATTGAAAGGCACTGCCTTAGCTCGTACAAAAAGGACTTAATGCTGATCTAATGTGCTCCCAGACAGACTAGGACCAGGGCAGGGGTGCAGCAAATTCTAGATACCTCTGTCTCCTGAAGGTAGTCACCTGGATGAACAATAATTCCTTGAAAATGGATGATGTTAACGTGGAGGTGTTGATTCTGGGCAATAACCCTCTACTTTGGGGACCCCATCACTGGCCAGTAATCCTTGGCAGTCCTCCAACCCCTGTTCACGTGGTTAAGAATTTGAATTTCTGGCTCAATGACGAGCTCTCAATGAAAATTCTGATTTCCAAGATAGCCTCTACTTGGTTTCTATCTTAAAGTGATTAAGAAAAATTATTTGGATATTATCATTGTCTGCACAGCAAGCAGTTTTTCTGTGCCTAATATTTTGTCCAAATGGGAGTACGGTAATATCCTTTACACTTAAACATATGCAGGTGTTCCAGAACACAGCTGCTAGAATGTTACCCCATCTCCTAAATATGTTTCCACAACCAACCTTCTGCAAGACTTCCATTGATTGCCTGTGGCAAAACCTATCCAGTTTAAAGCTCTTTCTTATATGCCTAAGGCCATGTCAAACATAGGTCCCCCTTACCTGAGATCATTGGTGACTTACTATCATCCCAGGCGCTCTCTCAACTCCAGCAATCATAATTTATGTGCAGTCAACCAGAATTAGAAGATCGAATCAGGGCAGTCATCTTTTCGCTTACTTTGGTCCTAAACTTTAGAACTGTCTTCCCAACTTGGTGAGACTGTGCCCTTCCCTTAGAGTTTTTCTTAAATCTCTTAAACCCTGGGTTTTCTAACTTCTTTCTATCGGTCCTGTTATGCTGCTCTATTACTCATGTTAAGTATTGGGAAACCCTGTCGGGTAGCTTTGTGCTCTATAAAACCACAGAAATAATGATTTGTTCTACAGTTATGACCATCTGTGAAGCTCTGCCTGCGCCTGACATCCTTCTTCCCTGTGAACGGAGCTCTTTGAGCTGAAGTTGTATCTTGCCATCGTAGTGGCTCAAACTTGTGACTTTCAGGCGGTCTTGCATCATCAGATAATTGTAAGTGAAGCATTGTGATTTGTGGCATGATACCCACCTGAAATATTCAAAATTGCAAAACTCCAGTTCCCGTAGTTGTATGCTTATTATTTTAGTGTCAAATATGTTATTAAAATGTACTCTATGTTTCTAAGTTTGTAAGGGATTTTTCTTGTGTTGTGTATTCACTTCATTACTCATTGTGCGCTGCATAAATATTTTACACATTGGCTCTAAGTTAAGCCTGGCTTCTTTGTGCCAAGCTACCAGAGGGTTAAGCACAGGTTAATTTAGCGAGTGTTTGTGGTTCACTCTGACAGGAATTGTGACTGCTGCTTGAGTAGGGTTTTAACCCCCTCAACAAACAACCCAATTTCTAACAGAACAAAATCTGTAAAACGTCCTAGAGAGTGTTTACATGTCTTAGCAGGATAAAAATGATGTTAAAATAAGCCTTCTGGTACAGCATCAAGTACACTCAAGTTTTCAGTGTGACTGAATTTCATGTTTATGGATTGCATAACTTACCTTATAGTTTTTCATATGTTGCTTGTTTACCAGGGTACACTGTTCTTAAGAGATGGTTTTGCTTTTCTATTTCACCCTGCACCAATGCAGTCTGTGTTCCCTGTAAGGTGACTGCTTGGGTGCCATCCAACTGGTACCTTTCTGTTTTAAAGGAAACCATAGTGGCAGTGAAAGCATAGTAATAATCACCCTAAGTCCATAGGTGGATGGGCCATTTGACTCACTATTTAAATGCCCTCAAAACATGGTCCATTCATGGCTTTAAGAACTGTTAGCTGCTCATAAAATACTACCTCCCATTTCTGCTTAGCAGCAAAGATGGGAATATTGTTAAAGAGCTCCCATTCATAACTCCTTTGTCGTGCAGACCTGCCCCCTTGTACCAGGTAAGCAAGTGCTGGCTGTTCACAACACACATACTTCATGTTCATAGTTTCAAACCTGAGCAAGCATTATCCTGAATGACAGCAGATGAACTTCCTGAAAAGAGCATACTACTTGGAATGCATGGCACTAGGATCCAGTGCCCCCCAGTCCCTACATCCTCTTCTGCTCTCACAAATTTTTGGTCTGGGAGCAAAGGGGTGAGGATACAGGTTGGGTTTCTGGTACCAGGTCTCAGAAATATGGGTCTCAGAAAGGGAGCCTTGTGAGTGGGGCATCATTTCCAGTCTCGGTGTTGTGATGGTAATGGGCTAATTATGCCCATGTTGGCAAGACCTCAGCCTTTTCAACTTGGCCATCATGGCAGTAGAGCCACACTGCTGTGACGCAGCCCCCTTCACCTTTGAAAAGCTGACTCAGGGAGTACTTTGCGAGCCACCGTCTATGGCCCCCTACGGTCTCATTGCCCCTCCCCACCAGACGTACACTAGCACATTTTGTCTCTGGCCCTGATGGAGTATAATTGCTTCCTCACTCTGCACCCAGATGTGATGTGGGTCCTACAGCCATTGCTTTTTTAGACCAGGTCAGCGAGACCCAATGTTCCCACACATCTGGCTTGATGGACTTTCTCCTGCTTTTTTTGGCTTCCTGTTGAGCATGCTTAGGGCAGGTTAATTTGTGAAACTCCATTAGCCTCATTTATTCTCTTGCGTGGCACATCAGCTGGTCTTGGGTTTGGTTTTCTTTAGGCAACCCTCAGATCCTTATTTCAGTATTATCCCTTCCTGAACTAACCTGTAGCTTTCAGGAATTACTGCTCAATTACTCCTCTGATTGACTTCCCAGTGGGCCATAATCAGTGACCATCACTCTTTAGCTTGTTATTGTAATACTGTTGGGTGTGTATGTTGTTTTTGTCACCTGACCTGGTTGGTTGTGGCCGACTGATTGTTTATGGTTAGTGTGGTTCTTCTTTCCTCCTTAGGGCATCCGTTAAGACATATTGGGAGCCAATGGCTGTCCTAGAAAGAGGAAGGTGAGGGACCCTGAGTTATCCTCATTTTTAAACTAGTCTTACAAAAATTGGATGGTGTGAGTGGCTCAACCAACTCTGAGCCTGAGGTGGACGTTCAGGTCATGGAAATCCCTAGGTGCTCAAATGCCCCTCCCCATGCTGCTTTTCCCCTGCGAAGTAGAGGGCCAGGAAACAGGTAGTTAGTTCAGAAGGGTCTTAGCCTGGATAGGGGTGGGCAAGTACCCCAAGTAACAAGACTCAAGTCATCCCCTCATCCTGTACCTCCACCAGTATCATTCAAAATTCACTGACCTCACATGCCCCTGTTACAGAAATTGGCCTGGTGAATACCACTGATCAACAGAATGGGGTGGTGATTCCTGTGACAGCTCCCAAGATGCCTAAGTCTGATGAGGTCCTTAGATCCTTGAGAGAGATCCGTCACTCCTTACCAGGCCTCTCCCTTTACATCTTCCCAGCAGCTTGCCCCAGACACAGGTGTTGCTGGGTATTCAACAGGATCAGTATCATCTAGCGTGGACATAGGTGAGTAGGACGTTACTACTACAGAGATGCGGTCCTCCTCCACAGGGACACATAGGGGGCAATTTCGACCTCGGCGGTCTTTTGACAAGACCGCCGAGGGACCGCTGTGCTGAAGACCGCCAGTGGTGGCGGTTTTCCACTCGGCGTATTATGACTGCCGGCAGCCCTCCGTCATTTTCCAGACGGAGAGCCACCAGCAGCCATACTGGTGGGCGGCAGGGAACAGGAGGTTGCTCCATCTCCACCGCCATGTCAACAGAACACCGCCCACCGAATCACGTTCTGTGATTCGGCGTGGTGGTGTTCTGTTGACGGTGTGGTGGCGGCGGAGTAGCCCCCATGGATCCCGTCCCGGAAGATCAATGGACAAGGTAAGTTGATCGTCCGTTAGGGAAGGGGGGTGGGGGATGTTGTGTGATGTGTGGGTGCATGGGGGTGTGCGTGTGAGTATGTAGAGGGGTGTGTGAGTGCGTGTTGCATGCAGGAGTGTAGTGTGAATGGAAATGTGTGCGTGTCTGTCTGTATGGATGTCTGTATGGATGTGTGCATGTATGTCTGAATGAGGGTGTGCGGGTATGACTGTGTGTTTGTCTGTTGGCATGTTTGTTCGTGTGTGTGCGGGAATGTGTGTTGGTGGTGCCTGCACGTGTGTCGGGTGTGTGTCTGTGTTGTGATGTCGGGGTAGGGGTGGGGTCCTGCCACCTTTGGGGGTTGCAGGGGGGTGGGGGTGTCGGGGACGGACTCGGGGGTGGGGGGTGGCGGAGACCCCTATCAGTGCCAGGGAAGGAATTCCCTGGCACTGATAGTGCTTACCGCCATGGATTTCATGGTGGTTCCAAACCCCATGAAATCCATGGCGGTAAGCCGGGTCATGATACCGCCGGCGGTCTTGTGATGGCCGCCGGGCTGGAGACCCAAGTCTCCAGCCCAGCGGTCGTCTCCGCTATGGCGGTCTGATCGGAGAAGTGGCGGATGACCATGGCGGTAACCGCCATGGTTATAATTCCAATTTTTTTAACGCCAGCCTGTTGGCGGTAAAACCGCCACTTCTCCATCAACCGCCAGGGTCGTGATGACCCCCATAGTGCTGAAAAGGTGTATTTCATCACAGCACTGCTGTAATCTGTTGCCCAGTTATTATTCCAGTTTACTGGTTATTCTGGGTCTCCTTCCATTAGCACTGTATAACTCTCTCCTTGGGCCCCAGCTAATTCCATGCAAATCAAGGATTTGAAAAAACAGGTGGAAGCTTTGGCTGCAGACAGGGATAAGTGGGTCAGTGGCAAAAATAACACAGACTGCAGGTTAGAGCACCCTCTCAAATCATTGGATCACTGGTGGCAGTGGTGACAGGTAATAAAGCAGTAGGGACACCGCTGGAGAGCTTCTCTGGCTTGCCTAGGGACATTGGGTGGCTAGAGACCATAGTCTCAAAACCAGACAAACTAGCATCATGCATACCAGTTAAGGTAAAAGAAAAGATTTTGAGGGGTGACTTCATAGAAATGTTTCATCTGATTCAGGCAAAAAGGAGGGAGGTGGAGAATAAAGAGAAGGATATTGAGAAAATGGTCAGTGAGAAAAATCAGAAGGTCAAGGAGAATATTATGATTAGGCTTTTTGGCTTCCATGTGTACATGACTGTTGTTTTTTAGAAGAGGCCTGAGTTAGCAACATCAATGATATTCTACACAAATTAGATTCTTAAAGCTCATCATATTTATGGCAGGACTTCCTGGCTTGAGCGTGAGTGGGAATTCAGATTTGCCAAGGCTGAGTACCCCAAAATAGGGTGGGGCCAAACTGAAGTGAATGTTTTGTGGGAAACGGTGAACAACAAAGCTCAAGTAAAGCATCCTTTTTGCTCCCTTCAATTCACTGGTGATTGTTGGGCATTTAACATGAAGGCATGCATCTACCAAACTGGACCCTGCAAATAGAAAACATGCATGCTCCTTTTGTGGACTTCCCTCTGATTCTGAGTTCAAATCTGTCAAAAAATCCAAGGAAAAAGGTACTATAGAACCTGCTAAATCCAGTAATTAACAATGGCTTTCCCACTCCAGTTCAAATGAATAGATTATTGCCTAGTCTTAACGTGTACCCCAACTGGCATGTGGCACAGTCTCTGTAACTGAATTTCTCTTTAAGTTTTAGAATTCCTGCTGTAGGTGTAGATTTAGTTGCACATTGCAGTAATCATCTGTCTGCGCCACCCACCCAGAGGTTGTAGCAAAAAAAACTCCAAAATAATTACCGTAGGTAGGATTGCAGGCCCATTTCCTGAGATGCCTGGTGAAAACATTGTTTGCTCACACCTAGGAATTGTCCCCAAAAAAGAACCAGGACAATGCAGGCTAATTCATAACCTGTCAGCCATAAAAAGAAGGTCAGTCAATGATCTAATCGATTCGCAGGCTTGCTCTGTTACATATTTGATAGAAATGGGGTCTCTAGTTTGCAGAGATATACACCCTTGTCAAAATAGGGATCACAATCCTAGTCAGGGTAAATCACACACACACAATCACAATTATCCTATTCCCACCCTCTGGTAGCTTGGCACTGAGCAGTCAGGCTTAACTTAGAAGGCAATGTGTAAAGTATTTGTGCAATCAATCATACAGTCACACAGTGAAAACACCACATAAAGTGTGTGCTGGATTTTCCAATGCTCACAGATGTTTTGTTGTTTCTTTCCACGCTGCACAGGGCTTACGTCATTTTTCAGTGCGCAGTCTTGGTTCCCCACTGCAATGCAGGGATCTTTTCGATGCCCAGAGACTAAGAACGGAAATCCTAGGCATGGTGGAAAGAGTCACAGGAGTTTTGTTCAGCCAGGAGGGCGATGCGTCAAATTTTCTGTCACACTGAAGGCGCTGCGTCCATTTTCCACTCGTTCGGCTGTGCGTTGATCCAGTAGGGCTGTGCATCTAATTTTCTGTCTCAAGGCAGGTGCTGCGTCAAATTTCCACTCAGGAAGTCGGGCTGCGTCATTCCAGTTCAGCTGTGCGGCAATTTCTCAGTCGCAAGACAGGCTGCTGCGTCAAATTTCCACTCAGGAAGTCGGGCTGCATCATTCCAGTTCAGCTGTGCGGCAATTTCTCAGTCGCAAGAGAGGCTGTGCATAGTTTCCAGCAGGATGTGCACCGATTTTCGACGCACAAGGAGTTTCCTGAAGAGATGAAGTCTTTTTAGCCCTGAGACTACAGAAAACAGGATGCAAGCTCAACTCAAGCCTTGGTAGAGCACTTCTCAGCAAAGTCAGAGGTCAGCACGGCTCATATATAAATGTTATAGAGTATGGAAATATACACAAATATTTTACATCGCAGTGAGGGCATTAATAATTAAGTGGAAAATTTGTATTTTTAGCAATCACATTTATGACCAAAATTTATATTTGTCCCACTTTGTCTCACTCCTCCTCCTAGACAAACACTTGGAGAGAATTTCTCAGCAAAGTCAGAGGTCAGCAGGGCAGCAGGGCAACAGCCAGGCAGCAGTCCTTCTCAGAAAAGCAGTCCAGATGAGGCCTTTGTGCAGCAGTCCATTCTGTGAGGGCATACCACTAGCCTTTGAAATGTAACTAGCAGGATATCCACCCTTCCAGCCCAGAAAGACCCATTCAGTATTCAGATGAGTGCAGATGTAACTGAGTATCCTGTGTTTGTGGTTGTCTGGATGAAATGCCCAGGGGCCCCGCGACCCCCCCTACCGCCATCCAGTTCCCGGCGGGCGGACCGCCGGGAACTGGATGGCGGTAGGGGGGATCGGAATCCCCTCGGCGGCGCAGCTAGCTGCGCCGCCTTGGAGGATTCAAAAGGGCGGCGGTACACTGGCGGGAGACCGCCAGTGTTGCCGGTCCGAACGCGGCTTTACCGCCGCGTTCAGAATGCCCTGCGGGGCACCGCCGGCCTGTCGGCGGTGCTCCCGCCGACCCTGGCCCCGGCGGTCTAAGACCGCCGGGGTCAGAATGACCCCCTATATGTGGGTAGCCCTAACTCTATCCATTGACAAGAACAGGCCTCACAGTAGTGGAAAACAAATGTAGGAATTTCCCACTAGCAGGACATAAAAAACACACATGCACATATCCTGCCTTTACCTACACAGCACCCTGCCCTATGGGTTACCTAGGGCCTACTTTAGGGGTGACTTATATGTAGAAAACGGGGAGTTTAAGGCTTGACAAGTATTTTTAAATGCAAAATCGAAGTGGCAGTGAAACTGCACACACAGGCCTTGCAATGGCAGGCCTGAGACATTTTTCAGGGGCTACTTATGTGGGTGGCACAACCAGTGCTGCAAGCCCACTAGTAGTATCCAATTACGTGGGTGGCACAACCAGTGCTGCAAGCCCACTAGTAGCATCCAATTTACAGGCACTGGGCACATGTAGTGCACTTTCCTAGGGACTCACAAGTAAATCCAATATGCCAGATGGGAATGAACCAATGTTAACATGTTTAAGGGAGAGGGCATAGCCATCTTAGCTCTGGTTAGCAGTTGTAAAGTGTCTAGAGTCCTAAAGCCAGCAAACATGAAGTCGGGAAAAGAAGAGGAATAGGGAGAAACTTTTGGGGGTGACCCTGCAGAGAGGCCATTTACAAAATATCCCCTTTCCAGCCTAAAGACAGGATAGGCTAGTCAATACTTTGAAGGACTTCCCTGCTTAGGGTGATAGAACATGGGCAATGGCCCACTACTGCACGGGCACTTGCTAGCTCCATGCCTTTCTGAACTCAGTGAGGCTCCTCTATCTATACTCTCTGGGGCCACTACACTGACCCATGGGGAACCTTCTCCTCACCTGGGGACCCCATATGTGAAGATCCTAATGTTACTTTGCTCACAGATGAATCCCAGTAGACATACAGTACCACTATGGCCAACAAAGTGATGTGGCCCATTCTATTCTTTGGGTCTGACTACTGTCCCCAACCCATGGAAAACTCTGTTCACAAGGACAGTAACCAACAGAGGCCACTGACAGCTGTCAGTGTCAAGAACCAGGCCCCAGGCCATCCACTCATAAGTGAATTCCTTAAGTGGGGCCATTGGGTAAGTTTCTCCTCCAGTCTAGGGGATGGCAGGAAGTTCCCTATGGGCTCCTGAGGTTTCGCTGACCTCTGAGGCATTTCAAAATGGGGGAGTAGCCTTCTCTTATACTCCTTCTCCACTCTACCTCCCACCAGTTCAGGGGTGGTATCCTGACACTGTTCCATCTTATTTGTAGAAAAAGGGTAGTTTAAGGCTGGCAAGTACTTTTAAATGCCAAGTCGAAGTGGCAGTGAAACTGCACACACAGGCCTTGCAATGGCAGGCTTGAGACATGGTTAAGGGGCTACTTAAGTGGGTGACACAATCAGTGCTGCAGGCCCACTAGTAGCATTTAACTTACCGTCCTTGGGCACATGTAGTGCACTTTTCTAGGAACTTACAAGTAAATAAAAATTGCTAATTGGGAATGAACCAATTTTACCATGTTTAAGGGAGAGAACAAATGCACTTTAGCACTGGTTAGCAGTGGTAAAGTGTGCAGAGTCCTAAAACCAGCAGAAATAGTGTCAGAAAAACAGAGGGAAGTAGGCAAAAAGTTGGAGGATGACCACCCTAATGCTGTCAGGTCTAACAATATTTATTTGCTGATTGGAACTTCATCATGCTGAGGTGACTGTGGCTGGGGGCTCTCATAGTTAAAAAAGATATTGGGGGTCATTCTGACCTCGGCGGTAAAAGCCGCTTACCGCCGGTCAGAAGGCCGCCACAATACCGCCGCGGCCGCGGTCAGCCGCCACGGACATTCTGACCCACAACTGCAAAACCTCCAAAAATCCGCCCTCCACTGCAGTCCGCCACATCAGCGGCCAGCGGTAAACTGGAGAAGACCAAACCTCCACCGCCACGCCAACAGAAATACGCCCATCCCATTATGACCCGCAAATCCACGCGGCGGTCATTCAACCGCGGTATTCCATTGGCGGTACACACCGCCGCGGTCAAAATACACACACCTTTACAAACCCCTACCACATTGGACAATTTGAAAGGCACACACCTGAAACACATACACACACCACTCCCACACATCCAATACCATATAAAACACACACCCACATCACCCACAAACCCCTACCAACAAAAACCAGAGACGAAGGAGAGAGAGACACATCAGAGAATAGAGAGCCAGACACACAGAGGCACACCACAACATCACACACACCACATAGAAGCACAAAGCACCACACACCAACACACACATCATCACATACACCACCCCACACCTCATACACACCACCCCATGACACCACAAAGGCACCCACGCTTTTCGGACCAAGAACTCCGGGTCATGGTGGAGGAGATCATAAGAGTGGAACCCCAGCTCTTCGGCTCACAGGTCCAGCACACCACCATAGCAAGGAAGGCGGAGCTCTGGCAGCGGATCGTGGACAGGGTCAACGCGGTGGGACAGCATCCCAGAAATCGAGAGGACATCCGCAAACGATGGAACGACCTACGGGGGAAGGTGCGCTCGATGGTCTCGCGACACAACATCGCAGTGCAGAAGACTGGCGGGGGACCCCCACCCACTCCACCCGAATTCACAACATGGGAGCAAGAGGTACTAAACATCCTGCATCCTGATGGCCTCGCTGGAGTACACGGAGGAATGGACTCTGGTAAGTACAAGGCCAACCACTTTACCCCCCCCAGCATGCTAACCCCCACCCTCACCCCCAACCCCCCAGCACACATCCTCCCTGAGAATGTCTCCCCAGCACAACCCACCCAACACCAACCCCTGCATGCCATCCCCAAACTATGGACACCCATCACCTAAGCATGACCACTGCACATACCCATCCCCCCCCACAAAACACCCTCACAACACCTCCCCCAAGGGAATGCCAGCACTGGGGGACAAGGGCACCCATAAAACGCAAGCTAATGCACACACAGAAACAATAACCATACCCTCTTACTCCAAGCAGGACCCGAACGACAACACACCGGTCAGGAGGGACCAGAAATGTCCATCCCACCCCTGGAACAGGCCCCTAGTGATGACAGCAGCTCTGTCGACCTGGAACCTGACGACCAGCCCGGACCATCGGGGACCTCTGGGCAGTCGGTTCCCCTCACCCAGACACAGGCCACTGCAGACCCAACCCCCTCTGGGAACAACAGCACAGCTCCCACCCAGCGGGCCCATGCCTCTGTCTCTAGGACAGGTCAAGCAGCGGTGTGTCTACCACTACAGGGCCCCCAGGGTAACCCACCAACCCAACAACAACAGGGACCTGGGGGCAGTGGGAGTGGGCACACCGTCCAGGGGACAGAGGCCCAGGGAAACAGGGCAACTCGGAGGGCTGCTGTGCGACAGGGGGGGGAGGAGAGGCCCAGGGAACCCACTCTCCAAGAGGCCCTCACCACCATCATGGCAGCCTACCACCACTCACAAGAGACGATGGCGACGGTACTGGCCAGCTTCCAAGAGATCCAGGCACAGCAGGAGCAACGCTACATGGGGTTCAGCGACCAACTCAGCAACATCTCAACCGCTATGGGGAGTATAGTCCAGGCCCTGAACCGTATAGAGGACACGTTTCGGGACCATGTGGCATCACACAGGGCCCCTGTCACTAGCCAGGAACAGGAACAGCCTACCACCTCCGCCGGCGCTAGTGGACAGGAGGCCCCACCACAACGACAGCCCACCAGAACCCCACCTCCTGCTGAACAACAACCGCCCGCAAAAGGAGCCTGAGATTAAAAAAAACGACAGAGTAGGATGTCAAGTCCCCCGCCAGCATCACATACCCCCTGAAGTCCTCCCACTATTCCACATTGCCACCCTGTCAAACCTTGAACTGCCCCTGCTCCATCCTGCCACAGGCATATGGACAATGCACCTGTGAGACTGAGAACTGGACTCCGCCATGGACATTACTCCACCCCCACCCATCACTGTTTCACTATCATGTACCAATATCTATGCACTAATAATAAATCACACATTGCACTGAAATCAATCAGGACTCAGCCTGTCTTATTTACAAATGTATGACACATTACATATCAATTACGTATTATTAACATTGTGAATTACACATACCGAGGTAACTTAGCATTAGTCCATGGGCCAACCAAGCCGAGGTCACGCAGTGGCTCATACAGCACAGAAAAGGGAAGGAAAAATCAAACATCATGTTTATAGTTCTGGGGGGAAATCGACAAAGTTGAGATGCAGGAGGCTTTCAGGAAATGTAAAATGGCATGGGTGATTATTACCTGTGTGCTACTGGAAATACTGTTCTATTACTCTGTCCCTGTTGTCTGTGTCTTCCTCTGAGTCTTCCTCCTCTTCACTCTCCGCAGGCTCCACAGCTGCTTCAACACCACCATCTGCACCATCCTCCTGCAGGAAAGGAACCTGACGTCGCAATGCCAGATTGTGAAGCATACAGCAGGCCACGATGATGTGGCACACCTTCTTTGGTGAGTACATCAGGGATCCCCACTGTCATATGCAGGCACCTAAACCTGGCCTTCAGGAGGCCAAAGGTCCTTTCGATGATCCTCCTAGTTCGCCCATGGGCCTCATTGTACCGTTCCTCTGCCCTGGTCCGGGGATTCCTCACTGGGGTCAGTAGCCAAGGCAGGTTGGGGTAACCAGAGTCACCTATTAGCCACACACGTTGTCTCTGTAGCTGCTCCATCACATAGGGGATGCTGCTATTTCGCATCACATACGCGTCATGCACTGACCCTGGGAACTTGGCATTTACATGGTGTGAGAAACTGGGGCTGATTGCAGAGGCCCCCTAACTTTTTGCCCCCATTTTCCACTTTATGCTGGTGTTTTCCTGACTCTGCTGGTGCCCTGGGTACTGCTAACCAGTCCCAGGGCCTGTGCTCTGTGTAAAATGGATATGCAAATTAGGCTAATTATAATTGGCTAAGTTAACCTACCTATAAGTCCCTAGTATATGGTAGGGCATGTAGGTTTAGGGGCCACAGCATAGGTGGTGCACACCTAGGTGCATTGCTGAGGTGCCCAGTGTCATTTTAAAAGCAAGCCTGCCTTGCTGGCTGCTTTTAAATTAAAGTTATATGCAAATTCGACTTTGGAATTAAAGGTACTTCCAAAGTCTTAAACTACCTTATTTTTACATATAAGTCACCCCTAAGGTGTGCCCTATGTGCCCCTAGGGCTGGGTGCCATGTAACTATAAGCAGGGACTTTATAAAAGTAGATTTATAAGCCCTGGTGAGGTAAAAACAGCCAAATTCGTTTTTCCCTCATTGAAGTAAATGGCCTTCATAGGCTAGAATGGGCAGACTTTATTTAAAATTTTAAAGTCTCCTTAAATGTTACATACCAAGAATTTGGTATCAAATTGATTGTTATAATAAATCCCACAACTTCCAGTTGTTGGATTTAATATAACTAGTGCAGGTAAAAAGTTTAGACTTTACCTAAAAAGTTGCCAATTTCAGCTCTGCATTGTTTTTGCTGCTGTGCTCTGATTGGCCAGCCTGCAGCAGCTTCTGCCAGGCTACTTTAATGAGGTGTGAAGTGGCCTGACTTCACACAAAGGAATGTGCTTGGGGGAGAGAATCTCCCCTCAGCAGATGGTGAGGCAGGAAGGGGGAGGGCTGCCAAACTGGTCTTCAAAGGCAGAGAAGGACATTTGCAGCACCCAGCAACACCCCCACATCCTGCAACCCCAGACAATTAGGTGCCCCCTTGATTAGATTAGGAGAGGGCAGGAGAGGGGTGTGTTTATGATTTTTAGCCACACCAGTGGGTGGGCTCAGCCAGATCTCTCCTCTAAAAATCAGATTCATCCATTTTGGATTTTTAGAGACTGTTGCCTTCTGGGATGGATTTTTGCCACACTTCCCAGGAAGTGGTCATCACAGGGGGACGACCCTGTCCCTGATTGGAGGACCAGGGCCCCCCTGCTTTTCACCCAGGAGCAAGGATAAAACTGGCAGACCTGCACCCACGCCTCAGATCCCCTCCAGAATTCAACAAGAAAGGAACTAAAGAAGAAGAAGGACTGCCCTGCTGGACCCCTGGCCTGCACCTGGACCCTGCACTCAGAAAGACTGCACCAGCTGCACACTTGGGCTTCACCACAAGAAGGACTTTGCCTGGCTTCCACTGGTTCAAGGAGGGACTCCCTGTTTGCTACAGGTGAAAAATTGCTAACCAGAGTCCCCTGCACCAACTCCTGAAAAAGTGACCAGCTGACCACTGTCCAGTGGCCAAAAAGGAGTTTGCGCCAGGTGCATTCTGGGAGTTGAAGTCCGCACTTCCCAAGGACCATCACAGAACTTCTGGACCCTTGGGGTGAGCTGTGGACCCCAAAAGAACCTTAAAAGAACATCTGGGTGAAGCCCCAGAAGTTTGGAAAAGATTGGAGAATTTTTGGAAAAAAGCTCCATAAAGTGACCGACCCGACGCGGAAATTCTAGCCGGCTTGCCTCAACCGCGACCCGGCCTGACTTCGTGGTTCGTCCCGGTAAAGAAAAACATCCAAAAAAGAGACTAAGTCCGAACGTAAAAAGTTGACCGGGACCTTCCAGCCATCGTATCCGAGAAGGGCTCCACGGACGTCGGATCAAGATCCAGGTTTACCCCGGTCGAAGGATTTTCATCTCGAAAAAACGACTAAGTCCGAAGGTAAAAATCACCACTGAGGAAACCGACTTCGCGTATCCGGACAAGGGCTCCAGGAGGTCGGATCCAACTGGCAGGTTCGTCCCGGTGAAGAAAAACTTCAAAATAAAGACTAAGTCAGAAGGTAACTTTTTAACCGAGGCCTCCCGCGACCTGTAGCCGAGCAGGGCTCCATCGCGGTCGGCCTGAAAGTTTGACTTTGTCCCGGTCCTGGTGCAACCAGATGACCCGATTGGCGCTTTTTGTTTCTATGCGCTAGAAAATAATAATACTTTAAAAATTCATATCTCCGGTTCCCCTGAACCGATTTTAATCGTTTTTGTGTCATTTTAAAGATAAAAATATAAGCTATTTTTATACATTGGTTTTGGATTTTTAAACTGTTTCCTGTGTTTTATTTAATTACTGTTTTGTTATATTTGAATGCTTTACACTTTGTCTCCTAAGTTAAGCCTTGACGCTCGATGCCAAGCTACCAAGGGTAGAGCTGGGATTAATTTACTGAGACCTAACTGTACTTTTGTGGAGGTTTGTGGCTTGTTGCTAGGTGTAGGTACCTACCTGCCCTACCAATAACCCATTTTCCAACACATGGGAGATGTACTGGTCAGCCAAACAGATCACCTGGACATTCATCGAATGATAACTTTTTCTGTTTCTGTACACCTGCTCATCGTCTTTTGGGGGTACCAAAGCCACATGGGTCCCATCAATGGCACCAATGATGTTGGGGATATGTCCAAGGGCATAGAAATCACCCTTCACTGTAGGCAAGTCACCCTCCTCTGGGAAAATGATGTAGCTCCGCATGAGTTTCATCAGGGCAGACAACACTCTGCTCAAAATCTTTGAAAACATAGGCTGAGACATTCCAGATGACATGGCCACTGTTGTCTGGAATGACCCAGTTGCCAAAAAATGGAGGACTGACAAAACCTGCACCAGAGGGGGAATCCCTGTGGGTTGGCGGATGGGGGACATCAGGGCTGGCTCCAGCTGGGCACACAGTTCATGGATAGTGGCACGGTCAAGTCTGTATCGAAGTATTATATGGCGTTCTTCCATTGTCGACAGGTCCACCAGCGGTCGGTACACGCGAGGATTCGTCCTTCTCCTCGCAAGTCCCAGCGGACGGTGCCTAGGAAGGACAACATGGAGCACAGAGTCAGGCAAACCACAGGTACGTACAGACAGCTTGCACAGTTAAAGAATGGCAATGGGTTGAAAGGCGTGTATGTGTGGCAATGCAAGGCCTAGGCCTGTGTGTCGCAGTCAAAATTAAGCCATGTAGGCCCTTGAAATGGCGGCTGCCTGACCTGTGAAGTGGGACAATGGGATGTGAGGTCAATGCGCTGGCGGGGCACACCGTGGCGGTAGGCGGTCGAAGACCGCGGCGCAAAGCCGCATTGGTTAACATTGAACCCTATGGGTTTCAGGAGCCAATGACGATGTGCGCCGGCGGTCGCGGTACACACCGCCGCGGTACGCACCGCCGCGGGCGTGACCGCCATTTCCTAGCTGATTGATCACTCGAGACCTGATCATCCACAGGAGAGGACCTATACTGCAAGTGCTGCTGTGACCTCGGTCTGGAAGTGACAATGGCTGCTGCGACTGGGGAAAGGGCCCCTGCCTTCACGTCTGAAGAGTTGGAGAAGCTCGTGGATGGGGTCCTCCCCAAGTATGCGCTACTCTACGGTCCTCCAGACCAACAAGTGAGTACACCGGGTGCACATGGAATGGGCTATGCCTGTGTGGATTGGGGTGGATGTAAGTTGGTGGGGTGGGGGGCGAATGAGGAGTGCAACGCCCGACAGATGAGAGCATGTGCCATATGGCAAAGTTGGTGGGGGGGGGGCAATCACATCTAACATGCAGGTCATTGATGATTTCCTCCTTTCCACCCTGTACATGTCAAATAGGTCAGCGCCCATCAGAAGATCGAGATTTGGCGTGCCATCGCCAAGGAAGTCCGGAACTTGGGGGTCCACAACAGACGGGGCACCCACTGCCGCAAGAGGTGGGAGGACATCCGCCGCGGAACAAGGAAGACCGCAGAAACACTGCTGGGGATGGCCTCCCAACCTAGGAGGGGTGCCAGTCGCACCATGAACCCCTTGATGTCCCGGATCCTGGCGGTGGCCTACCCTGAATTGGATGGGCGCTTTAAGACATCACAGCAGACACAAGGGGGTGAGTATCAGCACATTCTCCTATCTTTCTGCGCAGTGGAGGCGTCTGGGTGGGGGAGGAGGGCTGTGGGTGACATTAGGCCAGGGCGCTTTCTGTAGTGTAGTCCTCTCCCTTAGGCATGGCCCTGTGCCCCCGGCCCCCACCTCTGTAGGGTGACAAGTACAGCCATTGAAGGTCCAGCATCACCCATGTGCGCGTTTGACGTCTCTTGGCCTGTTGTCCTAGTCAGTAGTACTGAGTAGTGTACCCCAAATGCGCGGCTTAGTGCATGAGGCTCCTGTGTCTGTCCTCTCCGCCAACGGTGTTGACATTGCATGCACTCAACCTGGTCTTCTTTTTTCTCCCCCCACCCTTTCTCTTCATCTTCTTGTGCATGTGTGCATTAGCATCATCAGGCGGAGGAGATTTGGCATCGGAGCACGAGGGAGCTGCAGGACACAAGGCCCCGGTGGGCCCAGGAACAGACACCGAGGGCACCAGTGATCCGGAGGGCGAGGGGAGCACCACAATGGGGACTGCTGGTGAGAGCAGCGACAGCAACACGTCCTCGGATGGGAGCTCCCTAGCGGTGGCGGCAACATCCGGGCCCCCCGCCTCTACAGGTACAGCCGCCACCCAGCGCACCAGCCCCGCCCTCCCAGCAGCCCTTCAGCCTACGCTCTGTGCCCGCTCGCCCAGGAAGGCGCGCGTCTCCTTCGCCCCAGGCACCTCAGCCCCTGCCCCTGTTGCCCCTGCTGCCCTCAGTGCGGAGCTCATTGACCTGGTGAGGACGCTCATTGTTGGGCAGACGACCCTTTTGAATGCCATCCAGGGTGTGCAAAGGGAGGTGCAACAGAGCAATGCGTACCTGGAGGGCATTCATTCGGGTCAGGCTGCCCATCAACGAGCGTTCACTGCTCTGGCCTCAGCACTGACGGCAGCCATTGTCCCTGTTTCCAGCCTCCCTCTTCTTACTGCCTCCAGCCTTTCTCTGTCTCCTGTTCCTCAGCCTATCCCATCCACACCATCAGACCAGCCTGCACACACCTCAACACCCAAGAGCAGCACATCCAGACACAAGCACCACAGATCCCACAAACACTCACCCAAGCAACACCCAGATGCAGACATTCCAACAGTCACAACCACCTCTGTGTCCCCCTCCTCCTCCTCTCCCTCCTCCCTCCCTGTGATGTCTACACTCACACCTGCATGCACCCCAACATCAGCCAGTGCTTCCATCACCACCTCACCCTCCAGTACAGTCCACACTCGTGCAGTCACCACCCCCACTACCATGTACACGTCCCCTGTGTCCTCTCCCACTGTGTCTGTCACCCCCTCTTCCAAGACACACAAACGCAGGCAGCCACCCACCCAACAGACATCCACCTCACGACAGCCTACAGCACCAGCACCTTCACCCAATGACAGCACACCTGACTCTCCTACAACCACATCCTCTTCCTCCACTCCCATCACCACTTCTCCTACCCTTTACCTTGGACCTAAAAAGCTTTTCATGGCTAATCTTGACCTCTTTCCCTCCGATGAGCTCCCCCCTCCATCTGCAAAGAGTCCCAAGAGCCCCGCAGCCACCACCAGCCCAGCTTCGCGTGTCACTGTTGTGCATGGGATCTGGAGTCCACCCTTTGCCAGCAGTGACACATCGATCAGCAGCAAGGACACGTCCAGCCCCCCCCGGCAAGAGGACCCGCAAAAACAAGGGCCGCCGTGCGAGGACTGACAGGGCTGCCCCCAAGGAGCAATGTGCGGCCACTTCACCAGCCACACCATCTAGGGGAGGCAAGGACCCGAGAGCCCCATCAAAGGAGCGGAAGGGCAGCAGGAGCGCGGAGAAGGTGGACCCCACATGTTACATCCCAGCTATGAAGGAGGACACTAAGGAGGCCAGGAGTCCGTCCCCGAAGGGTCCAGAAACGTCACGGTCCGAGGGCGACTGAGCAGGGAGTCCAGGCCAGGTCTGGCTCCCTTGACCTGCTGGATGAGCACCGCTGAACAGGGCCCGCCGTGGAGAGGAGCACCGCTGAACAGGGCCCGCCGTGGAGAAGAGCACCGCTGAACAGGGCCCGCGGTGCAGAAGAGCACCGCTGAACAGGGCCCGCGGTGCAGAAGAGCACCGCTGAACAGGGCCCGCCGTGGAGAGGAGCACCGCTGAAGAGGGCCCGCGGTGCAGAAGAGCACCGCTGAACAGGGCCCCGCCGTGGAGAAGAGCACCGCTGAACAGGGCGCCGCTGTGGAGAAGAGCACAGCTGAACAGGGCCCCGCCGTGAAGAAGAGCACCGCTGAACAGGGCCCGCCGTGGAGAGGAGCACCGCTGAACAGGGCCCGCCGTGGAGAAGAGCACCGCTGAACAGGGCCCGCCGTGGAGAGGAGCACCGCTGAAGAGGGCCCCGCCGTGAAGATAGGCACCGCTGAACAGGGCCCCGCCGTGGAGAAGAGCACCGCTGAACAGGGCCCGCCGTGGAGAGGAGCACCGCTGAACAGGGCCCGCCGTGGAGAAAAGCACCGCTGAACAGGGCCCGCCGTGGAGAGGAGCACCGCTGAAGAGGGCCCCGCCGTGAAGATAGGCACCGCTGAACAGGGCCCACCGTGGAGAAGAGCACCGCTGAACAGGGCCCGCCGTGGAGAAGAGCACCGCTGAACAGGGCCCGCGGTGCAGAAGAGCACCGCTGAAAAGGGCCCGCCGTGAAGATAGGCAACGCTGAACAGGGCCCGCCGTGCAGAAGAGCACCGCTGAACAGGGCCCCGCTGTGGAGAAGAGCACCGCTGAACAGGGCCCGCCGTGGAGAGGAGCACCGCTGAACAGGGCCCGCCGTGGAGAAGAGCACCGCTGAAGAGGGCCCCGCCGTGAAGATAGGCACTGCTGAACAGGGCCCGCCGTGGAGAAGAGCACCGCTAAACAGGGCCCGCCGTGGAGAAGAGCACCGCTGAACAGGGCCCGTGGTGCAGAAGAGCACCGCTGAACAGGGCCCGCCGTGAAGATAGGCAACGCTGAACAGGGCCCGCCGTGGAGAGGAGCACCGCTGAACAGGGCCCCGCGGTGCAGAAGAGCACCGCTGAAGAGGGCCCCGCCGTGAGGATAGGCACCGCTGAACAGGGCCCGCCTTGGAGAAGAGCACTGCTGAACAGGGCCCGCCGTGGAGAAGAGCACCGCTGAACAGGGCCCGCGGTGCAGAAGAGCACCGCTGAACAGGGCCCGCCGTGAAGATAGGCACCGCTGAACAGGGCCCGCCGTGCAGAAGAGCACCGCTGAACAGGGCCCGCCGTGGAGAAGAGCACCGCTGAACAGGGCCCGCCGTGGAGAGGAGCACCGCTGAACAGGGCCCGCCGTGGAGAAGAGCACCGCTGAACAGGGCCCGCCGTGGAGAGGAGCACCGCTGAACAGGGCCCGCCGTGGAGAAGAGCACCGCTGAACAGGGCCCGCCGTAGAGAGGAGCACCGCTGAACAGGGCCCGCCGTGGAGAGGAGCATCGCTGAACAGGGCCCGCCGTGGAGAAGAGCACCGCTGAACAGGGCCCCAGTGGAGAGGAGCACCGCTGAACAGGGCCCGCCGTGGAGAAGAGCACCCCTGAACAGGGCCCGCCGTGGAGAGGAGCACCGCTGAACAGGGCCCGCCGTGGAGAGGAGCACCGCTGAACAGGGCCCGCCGTGGAGAAGAGCACCGCTGAACAGGGCCCCGCGGTGCAGAAGAGCACCGCTGAAGAAGGCCCCGCCGTGAGGATAGGCACCGCTGAAGAGGGCCCCGCCGTGAAGATAGGCACCGCTGAAGAGGGCCCCGCCATCTCAAGCACCGCTCCGCTGGGCCCTTCTTCTCAAGCACCGCTCCGCTGGGCCCTTCTTCTCAAGCACCGCTCCGCTGGGCCCCGCTGTCTCAAGCACCGCTCCGCTGGGCCCTTCTTCTCAAGCACCGCTCCGCTGGGCCCTTCTTCTCAAGCACCGCTCCGCTGGGCCCCGCCGTCTCAAGCACCGCTCCGCTGGGCCCTTCATCTCAAGCACCGCTCCGCTGGGCCCTTCTTCTCAAGCACCGCTCCGCTGGGCCCTTCTTCTCAAGCACCGCTCCGCTGGGCCCCGCCGTCTCAAGCACCGCTCCGCTGGGCCCTTCATCTCAAGCACCGCTCCGCTGGGCCCTTCATCTCAAGCACGGCTCCGCTGGGCCCTTCATCTCAAGCACCGCTCCGCTGGGCCCTTCTTCTCAAGCACCGCTCCGCTGGGCCCTTCTTCTCAAGCACCGCTCCGCTGGGCCCCGCCGTCTCAAGCACCGCTCCGCTGGGCCCTTCATCTCAAGCACTGCTCCGCTGGGCCCTTCATCTCAAGCACCGCTCCACTGGGCCCCGCCGTCTCAAGCACCGCTCCGCTGGGCCCTTCATCTCAAGCACCGCTCCGCTGGGCCCTTCATCTCAAGCACCGCTCCGCTGGGCCCTTCATCTCAAGCACCGCTCCGCTGGGCCCTTCATCTCAAGCACCGCTCCGCTGGGCCCTTCTTCTCAAGCACCGCTCCGCTGGGCCCCGCCGTCTCAAGCACCGCTCCGCTGGGCCCTTCATCTCAAGCACCGCTCCGCTGGGCCCTTCTTCTCAAGCACCGCTCCACTGGGCCCTTCTTCTCAAGCACCGCTCCGCTGGGCCCCGCCGTCTCAAGCACCGCTCCGCTGGGCCCTTCATCTCAAGCACCGCTCCGCTGGGCCCTTCATCTCAAGCACCGCTCCGCTGGGCCCTTCATCTCAAGCACCGCTCCGCTGGGCCCTTCTTCTCAAGCACCGCTCCGCTGGGCCCTTCTTCTCAAGCACCGCTCCGCTGGGCCCCGCCGTCTCAAGCACCGCTCCGCTGGGCCCTTCATCTCAACCACCGCTCCGTTGGGCCCTTCATCTCAAGCACCGCTCCGCTGGGCCCTTCATCTCAAGCACCGCTCCGCTGGGCCCTTCATCTCAAGCACCGCTCCGCTGGGCCCTTCTTCTCAAGCACCGCTCCGCTGGGCCCTTCTTCTCAAGCACCGCTCCGCTGGGCCCCGCCGTCTCAAGCACCGCTCCGCTGGGCCCTTCATCTCAAGCACCGCTGGGCCCTTCATCTCAAGCACCGCTCCGCTGGGCCCTTCATCTCAAGCACCGCTCCGCTGGGCCCTTCATCTCAAGCACCGCTCCGCTGGGCACCACCGTCTCAATCACTGTTTATGGTTCACTGTGCCCACCATGCCTCCTCCTTGACCAGTGGAGACTGTCATCCACCTGATGGACTGTGGCTTTGCACTCCCCAGGATGGTACAGTGGGCAGCCCACCCACTGTAGAGACATTGAGAGACTGTGGCTTTGCACTCCCCAGGATGGTACAGTGGGCAGCCCACCCACTGCAGAGACATTGAGAGACTGTGGCTTTGCACTCCCCAGGATGGTACAGTGGGCAGCCCACCCACTGTAGAGACATTGAGAGACTGTGGCTTTGCACTCCCCAGGATGGTACAGTGGGCATGGTGGCTCCTCGTGGATCTGGCGTCGTGGACTCATGTGACTGTGGTGCCCCCCCCTTCCCTTCCCCCTGAGGTGCCTGTAGTTTTTACATCTGATGCCCCTGCAGTGTTCTCTCCAAAGGACTCAGGTCTCCTGTGTGGGCTTTGCCCTTGTTTCTCAATACTTTGCCCCACGGACATGATGAATTCGTAGGATGTGCAGGACTTGTTACTTCAGTTATACACTGATGTGTATATCATTTGTTTTCTTGTAAATATCTTTCATGGTTGTACGATAATTTTCAGGAGCTTTTTGGTACATAAATATTTATTCCAATTTTGATTATGTCCTAGCATTTTTCAGGGGTGTTTGGGTGGTGTCACTGTGACTTGTTGCTCTGCATTGGTGTGTACATAGTTGGGGGGGGGTCGCATATGTGTGTGCCCGTAACGTTTCGTCCTCCCCCCTCCCGTGTGTCGTAGGTGCAGTACTCACCGTTGTCGTCTGCGCCGGACTTCGTACTCGTGGTAGATGAGAAGGTAGACGAGAGCAGGTAGGATGTTTAATTCGGGTTCCATGCTGTCCTCCTTCCTCCTGGAGTGCGTAGTGGTGTGCGTTTTCCCGTTCGTAGTCTGTTTCCGCCGTGTTTTTATTGGCAGTGCTCCCGCCCCGGAAAAGGTGGCAAATTGGTGAGTTGTGATAGTGTGGGCGGTACATTGTCTGCCGCCTGGCTGTTGGCGGTGACCGCCGCGCTGTTTGTTTGTACCGCCGTGGCGGGCGGAGTGTTAAAGTGGCTGTCTGTGTTGGCGGTTCCCGCCAGGGTCAGAATTCCATATTTTTTACCGCCAGCCTGTTGGCGGGTTGGCCGCCGCTTTAACACCGACCGCCAGGGTTAGAATCACCCCCATTGAATCTGCTTTCCAGGTCCTATTGGTCAACCCTGAGGATTTTTACTTGCTAGGTTTTCCGTTCAGGGGCACATGCTACTATGATAGATGCATGCTAATGGTCTGCTTCATCTACTGCTCTTAATTTAGACAATTCAGCTCAGCTCTTGTGTGGATATTTGTTTACCAAACTGGGCACCGTCAGGTGATGCACTACATTGTTGAATTTGTTTTCCTGTGCCCACCTAGTTGTGGTGAAATCAAGCACGCATTGGGGGTCTTTGTCATCATGTTGTGTGGGTTTGAGGCTCCCCTTGCACCTGACTAAACCACTGGTCCTTCTATCTGCATTACCTCTTTAGGCATCAAGATTGGCACTGTTATTGGTGAGGTTTGCCTTCCCTCAGAGAAGCTGCTCACATTCTGGTAGTCAATTATGGTGGTTTTGTATCATAAGAAAGTTACACTGCACCAGCTACAGGTGCTGGTTGGCAGTTGAATTTTGTCCTATGAATTGTCCCCATGACCCGTTCATTTTCCAAATCTATTGCCAGGTCTATGTTAAGTCTCAGACATGAACATCACCACACTAGATTGTCTACTGAAGTCAGGAAGGATTTAAAATTTGACTCACATTATTGGAACATTTCAATTAGACAGTAGTCTGGCTCCCCATTTCTATATCCATTCAAAAGCGAGGCCTGTTCACTAACTCCGCCAGCAGTGTAGGGTTTGGGGCAATTCTAGATTTATAATGGTATTGAGGGCTCTGGCCTCTGTCATGGCACGACAATGGCTTAACCGGGAATGTGGCTTTCCTGGAATTGCTTTCCATTGTTGTAGCCATGTCTGAATAAGAGTTTCATATTTTGGAATAATGACATGGCTGTTGTTGAGGCCATTAACCAGTAAGCGGCTACCTGTAGACAGCTCTTGAGGCACTCAAAACACCTGGTCTTGAAGTGTTTAGGGTATAATGTACTGTTTAAGCCAAACATGTCCCTGGTGTGCACAATATTGCAGCTAATGCCCTGTCTGTCTCAAGGTTGCAGAGATTCAGGACCGTCCAACCACAGGCAGCCAAGATGAAAACAGACTTCTCAGAAGAGCTCTCGAAGATTGGTGTCCCACCCTATCTGAATTAGTATCAGCTTCCTTGGCTAGGCATACGTGGCTTACTTATGAAAAAGGGCCTTTTTGCATGCTAGGGGATTGGTAATCCATTTTCAGGGTACTCTCTTTGCACCCCGTTTGGCTGTTCTTGGCATCGATGAGAATAGGACCACCTCTTATGACAAAGCTTACATTGTAGCATTGTTTTTTCAGCCAAGATTAGGGGTGTGCACAATGTGGATAGCAACTGTCTGGTAAGGAAGGCATTATCCAGATGGGCAATGTTGAGCTGTGGAATGGTGATTGCAGAGGGCTCCTTGATATTGAGAAAATAGAAGGAATTTAAACCAACCTACATCTCATATACAGGTCAACTTCAGTTGCAGTTTGCGGTGTTAAAGGGGGCGGACAGGGTGGTGCGAGCAGGGGGAAGCAGGGTGGGTAGCAGGGGGGTTAAAAAAATATTAATTAAAATTTAAAAATAAATAAATAAACTTACCTGAACACCACGCCCCGATCCTCTACTGACTGCAGACAGGCAGACTGCTGCACTAGAGACAGCACTGTGCGCATGTGTATTGGCTGGCTCAAGACGGCCGGCCAAACACCCATGTGCTCTAAGGGGGTGTGCTGAGCACTCCCCCTCATACTCGTCACCCTGTGGCCCCACACCTTTACAAAGAAACAATAATAAACACTGACACTGTTTATTATTGTTTCCTTGTAAAGGTTTTGCAGTTGCTGCTGCTGGCAGGGGAGGGGGCAACGCTCCTCAGCCCTCATGGAGGAGCTGCCGCTGGTCAACTTACAAGGTCACCTTTTTCTCTGCAGCATTTATAGTGACCTTTTATGGGGCTTTTAAGATGGGTACATTGGTTGAAAGGAGCAGGCACAATTCTGCTAGTAGCCTGCAAACGGGTGGCAATTACATAGTTTAGGGAACACTGTTCCTCAGGTTAAGGAGGTCAAAGTCTGATCAGCTGGGAAGGGGGGGCTACTGTTACTCTGCATTAAGGTGGTCACCTCAACCTTTTGCCCAGTAGCTCATAGGCAGTCTTACCTAGCTGCACGTCTGAATCTGGGTGCCCCCTCCTTGTTTATCCATTTAAATGGTGAGCCACTCAGTTCTCATCATTTTTCATCACAGCTCACAAATAATTAAGGTTGCTATACTGCAGACTATTCCTTTCACTTGTTTAGCAGTTGGGCTGCTGCACTTTTGTCAGGGGCAGGTCTCTTTCAACAGGAGGTGATGCACATAGACAAATTGTACTCCCCAGGCTTCAAGCGAAACATTCAGCCGAAACTGCTGTAAGTTGTGCTTTCTGTGATGCAGCGATTCTCAAACTTCGCACTCTTTGTTTATTTTAGAAGTCATGCAACAAAAGGTTGTTTAAGTGTTCAGTCACTCCTTTAAGCGATGAGCAACGTAGAGGTTGCAACAGCTCCATAGGCCAAAGGTGGCTGCATTGAGGAGCGCCTTGTTCAGGTGGTGTGGCCAAGGAGGCCTCAAGATCCACTGGAAGTGGGGTCCTAGCAATAGGTCAAGAGTCATTAATGTATCTGACAAGCAGCTCAATGCCAAATTGTCCAAGTTGTGTCCTGGCCCAGGCTGTTTGTTTAACATCCCTCACAAGTTCATTAGGGGTGAGCACATGTTCCATTGTTTTGGCATCCGCTTATCAAATGGAGGCATGGGCCTATTTGTTGAAGGTATTTGTGCCTTTACAAAATCCCCTTTTAATGGTTGGGGGGTGAAGGACTTCACTGCCCGGTCCGCCCGTGTGACAGTTGAGTGACAGACAGCAAGGACTGATATGCTCAGGACTTAACAGACTCTCCCACAAATTACTTCACTGGGCAGCCCTGGGGAGGGAGGTGAGCAGCAGTCCCTATTCTACAAAGAGGGACACAGGGCCTGGGGGCATAGGTTACACTTTTCCAGCAGAGCTTGTGGGGCTCTAGCCCCTGGTCTTGCATCTTGGGCCCTGGAGGCAGTAAAGTGTTGGAGGGGTGGGGCCAGAAACAGGATGGCAAGCAGATCAAGGTCTGGGAACACCCTTCAATGATGTGGTCCATGTGGATTGGTATGGACATCTAGTCTTCAGTACTACATCGTTTTTCTTTCTAGGAACCTCATGCAATCTTTTTTAAAAATGGTTCTTGACACACTCTTATACCCTTGTAGACAATTATGTTTTACACTGGCTGTTTATATTGTTTTTTTGCAGGCTTCTCCAATTAGTAGCTCTTGAGCTACTGGTAGCTCAACAGCTACTTGAAAGTAGCTCTCCTGTGTGTAGCCAAGCCCAATAAATTAGAAGTGTTTACCTGTTTGAATTTATATATGCATCCCGAAATTGAAACATGTGTATTGGAGTTAAAAATACATATATTTTTCTAGAATTCAAACTGATGTTTGAAAATTATTGCTGGCAATCTTGTCTTATGAATTGAGGTGATTCACTGGGGGTAATCTTACATGGGGTGGCCATCTTGTCTGTTGTGGATACTATCATACTAGAAATATTAGTAACTAGTTTTGATTTTCATTGAAATACATAGCTCTTGTTACAAAACAGGTTGGAGACCCCTGGTTTAGTGTAATAGACATTGGCCATATTCTATATGAGTGAGTAACATTGATCAGCTTGCTAGGCTGGAATGTTATGTTTGTGGTTTTGTTGAGAACAAACAAGACCTGCTAACTCAAGCAATTCTTGTTTTTTCATTGATTCAGTTGAGTTTGGGATCTCTGGGTTCTATGAAAAGAGTGCACTCCTTAAAGTGTATGGCACTAGGACATGGGGCCCTGTGGCACACACTCCCTCCCCTGCTCTCATGACTCTTTAGCCAGAGAACTAGAGAAGGAGATGGAGTTCCTTGGGTCAAGCTTCCGACCCCAGGTCTTGCAAATGCAGGAAGCAGGAAGAAAGCCATATAAGTGTTGAGTCACTTCTGATCCAACTGTCACAATGGCAATGGGCTATTTATGCCTGAATTCTCATGTCCTCAGTCTTTTGAATTTTGACATTGCGGTGGCGAGACCAAATTGCTGCGGCACAGCTTGCAAAACAATTTCCCACCCACCCATTCCTCTTTCTTAGGTAGGAGGGGGAGGTGGAGTGACCATACTGATAAGCTCGGGAATGAACAAACTCTCCTACAAATTACTTTACTGGGCATTATGGGGGTGGGTTGTGAGCAGCAGTTCCTATTCTACAAAGGACTGGCCCTGGCGCATAGTTTACCCTTTTCCAGCAGAGCTCATAGGACTGTAGCCCCTCCTCTTCCATTGTGGGTCCTGAGGGCAGCATAGTGTTGTGGGGTCCAGTAATAGGGCAGCAAGCAGATCAACGGCTGGGATCGCCCCTCAAAGATGCAGGTGGACACCTGTGTGGTCCATGATGATTGGAATGATGGTCTAGTCCTCACTGATGTGTCAATTTTCTTAATGGGAATCTCTTGCACCCTTTTGTAAATATGGGTCTTGACAAAATCTTTTACCATTATACACAATTGTGTTTTGCACCGGATGTTTATGTTGCTTAGTGTAATACTGAATGGCAATCTCCTGTATGATTTGGTAACATTGATCAGTTTGCTAAGCTGGAAAGTTATGTTTGTAAGTTTCTTCAGAATAAACATGACCTGTTAATCCAAGCAACACTGGTCTTAATTTGGTTGAGTTTGGCAGGGGGCAATACCCAAACTGGGGGTCTCCAAGTCTTTTATGAATAGTAACAATTTCACATGGGTCTCCACTGCTGGCTGTCTAAGACATGAACCTTCTTGCAAATCAGTTTAAGAAAAAACATACAGAAAGACTTAGGGGCATATTTATACTCTGTTAGCGCCGGATTTGCGTTGTTTTTTTTTTACGCAAATCCAACGCAAAACTAACTCCATATTTATACTGTGGCGTTAGACGCGTCGAGCGTCAAAGTTCATGGAGTTTGCGTCATTTTTTAGCGTGGACACCTTACTTGCGTTAATGATATGCAAGGGAGGCGTTCCCTACTAAAAAATGACTCCGAGGCCTGTGCGTCGTATTTATACTCCCGGGCAAAAATGACGCCCGGGAGTGGGCGGGTCAAAAAAAATGACATCTACCCTCGTTAGCGTCATTTTTTAACGCCTGCTCAGGGCAGGCGTTAAGGGACCTGTGGGCCCGGAAGGAGCCCAGAGGTGCCCTCCCATGCCCCCAGGGACACCCCCTGCCACCCTTGCCCACCCCAGGAGGACACCCAAGGATGGAGGGACCCATCCCAGGAAACTTAAGGTAAGTTCAGGTAGGTATTTTTAATTTTTTTTGGGTGGCATAGGGGGGCCTGATTTGTGCCCCCCTACATGCCACTATGCCCAATGACCATGCCCAGGGGACATAAGTCCCCTGGGCATGGCCATTGGGCAAGGGGGCATGACTCCTGTCTTTGCTAAGACAGGAGTCATTTCAATGGGGGTTGGGAGTGAAAAAAAATGACGCAAATCGGGTTGAGGTGAAAAATTTGCCTCAGCCTGACTTGCCCCATTTTTTCACGCCCAAACTCCATTTTCCCCTACGCCAGCGCTGCCTGGTGTAAGTCATTTTTTTTTTACGCACACCACTCCACAGCACCGGCTAACGCCGGCTAACGTCATTGATTAAATACGGCGCCCGCATGGTGCTTCAGAATGGCGTTAGCCGGCGTTAAATTTTTGGACGCACAACTGCGTTGGCGCAGTTGTGCGTCGAAAAGTATAATTATGGGCCTTAATAAGTCGGGGGAAGCCAGGGATAGGGACATACAAATAAAGTGTCCAGCCTTCCTTTTCAATTTAAAGTGTACTTTTTCTTTTACAAATAGTGTTAGTTTCAATTGAACACAGCTTAGTTTAGCTCACTTATCGAAAGCCAATGATCCCCTAGCATTTTCATTTACTCAATAGAGATCTGTCTCAGAAAAGTCTCTGTATTGGACTCACAATTTGTGCTATAGATTGCCCCTTACCAGATTTCGAGTGGTAACTCAGATGATTCTTGTGCCACCCAAATAATTTCCTGCAATCGCCTAATTTCTGTCACATGACAATAATTTACTGGTGTTTTTTCTATAAATTGTTTTGGTTGTTTCACTGTTCTCTAGATGTTTGATTTGGTAATGTAGAGAGTGTCTACTGATTTTGAAATGCAAGAGCTACAGAGCTGGTGCAGTAGATTTTAAGCCCCCAACCACACCTTATTAAATGGGCCAGTATTTTATGGGGTGAGTACAGATTACTCTTCTACAATATATCTTTTAAAATGTCAAGCTCTTTAACCCCTTCGCTGCCAGGCCTTTCCCCCCTCCTGTGTCGAGCCTTTTTTTGGCTATTTGGAGCAGTTCGCGCTTAGGCCCTCATAACTTTTTGTTCACATAAGCTACCCACGCCAAATTTGCGTCCTTTTTTTCCAACATCCTAGGGATTCTAGAGGTACCCAGACTTTGTGGGTTCCCCAGAAGGAGGCCAAGAAATTAGCCAAAAAACAGTGAAAATTTCGTTTTTTTCAAATAAAATTGAAAAATGGGCTGCAGAAGAAGGCTTGTGGTTTTTCCCCTGAAAAGGGCATCAACAAAGGGAACAGGCAGACTTGAATCAGAAAACCCAATTTTTCAACACAATTTTGGCATTTTACTGGGACATACCCCATTTTTACGATTTTTTGTGCTTTCAGCCTCCTTCCAGTCAGTGACAGAAATAGGCATGAACCCAATGCTGGATCCCAGAAACCGCAACATTTCTGAAAAGTAGACAAAATTCTGAATTCAGCAAGGGGTAATTTGTAAATTGTGTAGATCCTACAAGGGTTTCCTACAGAAAATAACAACTGAAAAAGAAAAATATTGAAATTGAGGTGAAAAAAACATCACTTTTTCTCTACGTTTTACTCTGTAACTTTTATCTGCAATGTCAGATTTTTGAAAGCAATATACCATTACATCTGCTGGACTCTTCTGGTTGCGGGGATATATAGGGCTTGTAGGTTCATCAAGAACTCTAGGTACCCAGAGCCAATAAATGACCTGCACCCTGCATTCTATGCCGCGTATACAGCAATTCATTTGCTGAAATATAAAGAGTAAAAAATAGCTATCAAGAAAACCTTTGTATTTCCAAAATGGGCAGAAGATAAGGTGTTGAGAAGCAGTGGTTATTTGCACATCCCTGAATTCCGGGGTGCCCATACTAGCATGTGAATTACAGGGCATTTCTCAAATAGACGTCTTTTTTACACACTGTCTTACATTTGGAAGGGAAAAATGTAGAGAAAGACAAGGGGCAAGAACACTTGTTTTGCTATTCTATGTTCCCCCAAGTCTCCCGATAAAAATTATACCTCACTTGTGTGGGTAGGCCTAGCGCCCGCGACAGGATATGCCCCAAAACACAACGTGGACACATCACAGAAAACAGAGCTGTTTTTAGCATAGTGACTACCTCTAGATTTTGGCCTCTAGCTCAGCCACCACCTAGGGAAACCTACCAAACCTGTGCATTTCTGAAAACTAGAGACCTAGGGGAATCCAAGATGGGGTGACTTGTGTGGCTCGGACCAGGTTCTGTTACCCAGAATCCTCTGCAAACCTCAAAATGTGGCTTAAAAAACACATGTTCCTCACATTTCTGTGGCAGAAAGTTCTGGAATCTGAGAGGAGACACCAATTTCCTTCCACCCAGCGTTCCCCCACGTCTCCCGATAAAAATGATACCTCACTTGTGTGGGTAGGCCTAGCGCCCGCGACAGGAAACGCCCCAAAGCGCAACGTGCACACAGCCAAATTTTTGAAGGAAAACAGAGGTGTTTTTTGCAAAGTGCCTACCTGTAGATTTTGGCCTGTAGCTCAGCCGCCACCTAGGGAAACCTACCAAACCTGTGCATTTCTGAAAACTAGAGACCGAGGGGAATCCAAGATGGGGTGACTTGTGTGGCTCGGACCAGGTTCTGTTACCCAGAATCCTTTGCAAACCTCAAAATTTGGCTAAAAAAACACATGTTCCTCACATTTCTGTGGCAGAAAGTTCTGGAATCTGAGAGGAGCCACAAATTCCCTTCCACCCAGCGTTCCCCCACATCTCCCGATGAAAATGATACCTCACTTGTGTGGGTAGGCCTAGCGCCCGCGACAGGAAACGCCCCAAAGCGCAACGTGGACACAGCCAAATTTTTGAAGGAAAACAGAGGTGTTTTCTGCAAAGTGCATACCTGTAGATTTTGGCCTGTAGCTCAGCCGCCACCTAGGGAAACATACCAAACCTGTGTATTTCTGAAAACTAGAGACCTAGGGGAATCCAAGATGGGGTGACTTGTGTGGCTCGGACCAGGTTCTGTTACCCAGAATCCTTTGCAAACC
Source organism: Pleurodeles waltl (assembly GCF_031143425.1). NCBI lineage: Eukaryota > Metazoa > Chordata > Amphibia > Caudata > Salamandridae > Pleurodeles > Pleurodeles waltl. Next base: position 235,208,139 of record NC_090447.1, read on the forward strand.
TCAAAAGTTGGCTAAAAAACCACATGTTCCTCATATTTCTGTGGCAGAAAGTTCTGGAATCTGAGAGGAGCCACAAATTTCCTTCTACCCAGTGTTCCTCCACGTCTCCCGATATAAATGATACCTCACTTGTGTGGGTAGGCCTAGCGCCCGCGACAGGAAAGGCCCCAAAGCGCAACGTGGACACAGCCAAATTTTTTAAGGAAAACAGAGGTGTTTTTTGCAAAGTGCCTACCTGTAGATTTTGGCCTGTAGCTCAGCCGCCACCTAGGGAAACCTACCAAACCTGTGCATTTCTGAAAACTAGAGACCTAGGGGAATCCAAGATGGGGTGACTTGTGTGGCTCGGACCAGGTTCTGTTACCCAGAATCCTTTGCAAACCTCAAAATGTGGCTAAAAAAACACATGTTCCTCACATTTCTGTGGCAGAAAGTTCTGGAATCTGAGAGGAGCCACAAATTTCCTTCCACCCAGCGTTCCCCCACGTCTCCCGATAAAAATGATACCTCACTTGTGTGGGTAGGCCTAGCGCCCGCGACAGGAAACGCCCCAAAGCGCAACTTGGACACAGCCAAATTGGTGAAGGAAAACAGAGGTGTTTTTTGCAAAGTGCCTACCTGTAGATTTTGGCCTGTAGCTCAGCCGCCACCTATGGAAACCTACAAAACCTGTGCATTTCTGAAAACTAGAGACCTAGGGGAATCCAAGATGGGGTGACTTGTGTGGCTCGGACCAGGTTCTGTTACCCAGAGTCCTTTGCAAACCTCAAAATTTGGCTAAAAAAACACATGTTCCTCACATTTCTGTGGCAGAAAGTTCTGGAATCTGAGAGGAGCCACAAAATTCCTTCCACCCAGCGTTCCCCCACGTCTCCCGATAAAAATGATACCTCACTTGTGTGGGTAGGCCTAGCGCTCGCAACAGGAAACGCCCCAAAGCGCAACGTGGACACAGCCAAATTTTTGAAGGAAAACAGAGGTGTTTTTTGCAAAGTGCCTACCTGTAGATTTTGGCCTGTAGCTCAGCCGCCACCTAGGGAAACCTAACAAACCTGTGCATTTCTGAAAACTAGAGACCTAGGGGAATCCAAGAGGGGGTGACTTGTGTGGCTCGGACCAGGTTCTGTTACCCAGAATCCTTTGCAAACCTCAAAATTTGGCTAAAAAAACACATGTTCCTCACATTTCTGTGGCAGAAAGTTCTGGAATCTGAGAGGAGCCACAAATTTCCTTCCACCCAGCGTTCCCCTACGTCTCCCGATAATAATGATACCTCACTTGTGTGGGTAGGCCTAGCGCCCGCGACAGGAAACGCCCCAAAGCGCAACGTGGACACAGCCACATTTTTGAAGGAAAACAGAGGTGTTTTCTGCAAAGTGCCTACCTGTAGATTTTGGCCTGTAGCTCAGCCGCCACCTAGGGAAACCTACCAAACCTGTGCATTTCCGAAAACTAGAGACCTAGGGGAATCCAAGATGGTGTGACTTGTGTGGCTCGGACCAGGTTCTGTTACCCAGAATCCTTTGCAAACCTCAAAATTTGGCTAAAAAAAACACATGTTCCTCACATTTCTGTGGCAGAAAGTTCTGGAATCTGAGAGGAGGCACAAATTTCCTTCCACCCAGCGTTCCCCCACGTCTCCCGATAAAAATGATACCTCACTTGTGTGGGTAGGCCTAGCGCTCGCGACAGGAAACGGCCCAAAATACAACGTGGACACATAAAAAAATTTCATAGAAAACAGTGCTTACCTGTGGATTTTGGCCTCTAGCTCAGCCGGCACCTAGGGAAACCTAGCAAACCAGCGCATTTTTGAAAACTAGAGAACTAGGGGAATCCAAGATGGGGTGATTTGCGGGGTTCTGTCCAGGTTCTGTTACCCAGAATCCTTTGCAAACATCAAAATTTGGCCCAAAAACACTTTTTCCTCTCATTTCGGTGACAGAAAGTTCTGGAATCTGAGAGGAGCCACAAATTTCTTTCCACCCAGCGTTCCCCTAAGTCTCTCCATAAAAATGGTACCTCACTTATGTGGGTAGGCCTAGCGCCCACGAAAGGAAATGGCCCAAAACACAACGTGGACACAACATATTTTTTCACAGAAAACAGAGGTGTTTTTTGCAAAGTGCCTACCTGTGGATTTTGACCTCTAGCTCAGCCGGCCCCAGGGGGGGGGGGAAATGCCCTAAAATAAATTTGACCCCCCACCCCCTGCCCAGGAGCGACCCTTGCCTACGGGGTCGCTCCCTCTGCGTGACATTGGCGCCAAACAACAAATCCCCGGTGCCTAGTGGTTTCTGCCCCCTTGGGGGCAGATTGCCCTAAAATTGACCAATCTGCCCCCAAGGGGGGCAGAAATGGTCTAAACACAGTTTGCCCCCACGGGAGTGACCCTTTGACCCTTGTCTGATGGGTCGCTCCCCATCTCTAAAAAAACAAACAAACAAACAAAAAAACACAAAAAACAAATTTGCCCTGGCGCCTACAGGTTTGTGCCCCCCCCTGGGGGCAGATCGGACTAATAATAGGCCGATCTTCCCCCAGGGGGGGCAGAAATGGCTTAAAATAAATTTGCCCCCCGAACCTCCACCCCCCCCCGGGAGCGACCCTTGCCTACGGGGTCGCTCCCCCTGCGTGACATTGGCGCCAAAAAACAAATCCCCGGTGCCTAGTGGTTTCTGCCCCCTTGGGGGCAGATTGACCTAAAATCGACCAATCTGCCCCCAAGGGGGGCAGAAATGCTCCAAATACAGTTTGCCCCCCAGGGGAGCGACCCTTGTCTGATGGGTCGCTCCCCATCTCTAAAAAAACCACACAAAAAAAAATTGCCCTGGCGCCTAGAGGTTTCTGCCCCCCCTGGGGGCAGATCGGCCTAATAATAGGCCGATCTTCCCCCAGGGTGGGCAGAAATGGCCTAAAATAAATTTGCATCCCCAACCCCCAACCCCCCACCAGGAGCGACCCTTGCCTACGGGGTCGCTCCCCCTGCGTGACATTGGCACCAAAAAACAATTCCCTGGTGCCTAGTGGTTTCTGCCCCCTTGGGGGCAGATTGACCTAAAATAGACCCATCTGCCCCCAAGGGTGGCAGAAATGCTCTAAATACAGTTTGCCCCCCAGGGGAGCGACCCTTGTCTGATGGGTCGCTCCCCATCTCTAAAAAAACAAACAAACAAAAAACAAAACAAAAAATTGCCCTGGCGCCTAGAGGTTTCTGCCACCCCTGGGGGCAGATCAGTCTAATAATAGGTCGATCTGCCCCTAAGGGGGGGCAGAAATGGCCTAAAATAAATGTGCCCCCCCTACCCCCACCCCTCCCCCTCGGAGCGACCCTTGCCTACGGGGTCGCTCCCCCTGTGTGACATTGGCGCCAAAAAACAAATCCCCGGTGCCTAGTGGTTTCTGCCCCCTTGGGGGCAGATTGACCTAAAATCGACCACTTCTGCCCCCAAGGGGGGCAGAAATGCTCTAAATACAGTTTGCCCCCCAGGGGAGCGACCCTTGTCTGATGGGTCGCTCTCCATCTCTAAAAAAACAAACAAACCAAAAAAAAAAACGCAAAAAAAAAATTTGCCCTGGCAACAAGAGGTTTCTGCCCCCAGGGGGGGCAGAAATAGCCTAAAATAAATTTGCCCCCCCCCAACCCCCACCCCCCCACCAGGAGCGACCCTTGCCTACGGGGTCGCTCCCCCTGCGTGACATTGTCGCCAAAAAACAAATCCCCGGTGCCTAGTGGTTTCTGCCCCCTTGGGGGCAGATTGACCTAAAATCGACAGGGGCAGAAATGCTCTAAATACAGTTTGCCCCCCAGGGGAGCGACCCTTGTCTGATGGGTCGCTCCCCATCTCTAAAAAAACAAACAAACAAAAAACAAAAAAAATACAAAAAACAAATTGCCCTGGCGCCTAGAGGTTTCTGCCCCCCCTGGGGGCAGATCGGCCTAATACCAATAGGCCGATCTGCCCCTAGGGGGGGCAGAAATGGCCTAAAATAAATTTGCCCCCCAACCCCCACCCCCCTCGGAGCGACCCTTGCCTACGGGGTCGCTCCCCCTGCGTGACATTGGCACCAAAAAACAAATCCCCGGTGCCTAGTGGTTTCTGCCCCCTTGGGGGCAGATTGATATAAAATCGACCAATCTGCCCCCAAGGGGGGCAGAAATGGTCTAAACACAGTTTGCCCCCCAGGGGAGTGACCCTTGTCTGATGGGTCGCTCCCCATCTCTAAAAATACAAACAAACAAAAAAAAAAACTAAAACATTTTTTTTGCCCTGGCGCCTACAGGTTTCTGCCCCCCCTGGGGGCAGAAATGGCCTAAAATAAATTTGCCCCCCGAACTCCCCCCCCCCCCCCCGGGAGCGACCCTTGCCTACGGGGTCACTCCCCCTGCGTGACATTGGCGACAAAAAACAAATCCCTGGTGCCTAGTGGTTTCTGCCCCCTTGGGGCAGATTGACCTAAAATCGACCAATCTGGCCCCAAGGGGGACAGAAATGGTCTAAATACAATTTCCCCCCCAGGGGAGCGACCCTTGCCTGATGGGTCGCTCCCCATCTCTAAAAAAAAAAAAAAAAAAAAAAAGAAAACACACAAAAAAAATTGCCCTGGCGCCTAGAGGTTTCTGCCCCCCCTGGGGGTAGATCGGCCTAATACCAATAGGCCGATCTGCCCCCAGGGGGGGGCAGAGATGGGCTAAAATAATTTTGCCCCCCCCCCCTACCCCTCCCCCTGGGGAGCAACCCTTGCCTACAAGGTCACTCCCCTTGCGTGACGGCGCAAAAAAAAGATCCCTGGTGCCTAGTGGTTTCTGCCCCCCTTGGGGGCAGATTGACCTAATATCGGCCGATCTGCCCCCAAAGCGGGCAGAAATGGCCTAAATACATTTTGCCCCTCCAGGGGAGCGACCCTTGTCCAAGGGGTCGCTCCCCATCTGTAAAACAAAAAAACAAAAAAATCCCTGGTGCCTAGTGGTTTCTGCCCCCCTTGGGGGCAGATCAGCCCAATCAAAATAGGCCGATCTACCCCCCAGGGGGGCAGAAATGGCCTAAAATAATCCCCCCCCCAGGGAGCGACCCTTGCCTAAGGGGTCGCTCCCGTTGCGTGAAATTTGCGCAAAAAATAAAACTCCCTGGTGTCTAATGGTTTCTGCCCCCCTTGGGGGCAGATTGGCCTCATCAAAAGGGGGCAGAAATGGCCTAAATAAATATTGCCCCGTAGGGGAGCGACCCTTGCCTAAGGGATCGCTCCCCACCTAAAAAAAAAAGAGAACATCACAAAAAAAAAAAAAGCTCCCTGGTGCCTAGAGGTTTCTGCCCCCCCTGGGGGCAGATCGGCCTAATAATAGGCCAATCTGCCCCCAGGGGGGGCAGAAAAGGCCTTCCCCCAAAAATGCCCCCCCTGCGAGCGACCCTTGCCCAAGGGGTCGCTCCCGTTGCGTGAAATTCGCGCGCAAAAAAAAAACTCCCTGGTGTCTAATGGTTTCTGCCCCCCTTGGGGGCAGATTGGCCTCATCAAAATAGGCCAATCTGCCCCCAAGGGGGGGCAGAAATGGCCTAAATATAATTTGCCCCCTAGGGGAGCGACCCTTGCCTAAGGGGTCGCTCCCCACCTAAAAAAAAAAGAAAACATCACAAAAAAAAAAAAAAAAAAAAAAGGTCCCTGGTGCCTAGAGGTTTCTGCCTAATAATAGGCCAATCTTCCCCCGGGGGGGCAGAAAAGGCCTTCCAAAAAAAATGCCCCCCCTGGGAGCGACCCTTGCCCAAGTGGTCGCTCCCTTTTGCCAATTTCATAAAAAAAAAAAAAAATCCCTGGTGTCTAGTGGGGTTTCAAAAGCCGGATTGCAAGCAATCCGGCTTTTGAAACCTGTGAGAGACTTCAAAGGGAAGGAAATACATTTCCTTCCCTTTGAAGCCTCTTGGGGCCTCCCCCATGGGATTGAAAGAGAAATGCAAAAGCATTTCTCTTTCAATCGCGCTGGAAGCAGATGGGGGAGACCCTGTGACTAGCGCTGACGTCACAGGGGGGGTTGGGGGGGTCGGGGGTGGGAGGGGAAGGGCTTCCCCTTCCATCCCTGACTTGGGGGGGTGGGGGGGAACCCCACAGAGGGAGCGCTAGCGCTCACTCTGGGCTCTGTGCACAGGACGTAATGGTTACGTCCTGGGCACAGCAGCACTGTGCCTCAGGACGTAACCATTACGTCCTGGGCACAGAAGGGGTTAATTTGGGAACCCTAACAACAATAACTAGTTTTTGAAAGAAAAAGGATGAAGTAGAGGAATGAGCCACCAAGGGCGGCTCATCCATGAGGGAGGAGGAGCGTCGTCCCCCCAGCCAGCACAGTGTTTATTATTGTGGTTTGGTAAAAGGGCGGGGCCACTGGGGTGATGAGGAGTGATCAGGAGTGCTCAGCACTCCCTCTCAAAGTGCAAGTGTGTTTGGCCGGCTGTCTCGGGCCGGCAAAACATACATGCGCTGTAGGCTCTCTCCAGCCCAGCAACACAATTGCTGGGCTGGAGAGAGCCTGCACAGGCTCCCAGTCTGCCTGGGACCGCCCTGGCTTGGCACTCCCAGCCAATCCTGATGCTGCTTTAGGCAGCATCAGCATTGGCCGCAGGGCAGGCTGGGAGCCTGTGCCTGCAGTCGACAAGGGACAGAGGAGCAGCACGTGGCGGACAAGGTAAATGTTTTTTTTTTTACATTTTGAATTTTATTTTAACTCCCCCTTCCCCTACACGCCACCCCGCCCCTTCACCTTGCCACGAGCTGCTCCTGTTTGCCACCCTTACATGCTTGCAAATGGGTGCACCTTTGTTTAATGCAATCATACCCTGTGCATGACCATTAAAAATAAACTGTTTGTCGATTGTCCAGTACCTGGTTCCCTAGGAATACCGTGATGTTCAGAAATGTATGCGAATGCAGTGTAGATGATCAATCAATTTAATTTGGATGGTGTGAGACAAGGACCACCAAATGATGACTTTCAAGAGTCATTTATAGCACTCTGTCCACTACTCCGAGGTTCACGTCTAACAGAGAAAGATGGAAGATGATATATGTAAAACAGCTAAAGAAAATAAAAGACTAGTTGTACTGACTTTATCTGTATCTCTGCCTAGCAGGAGATGCAACAAGACTGATGGGGACAGCGCCATGTTATGATTCTGAGGTAGAGTTAAAGTAAGTGTGTAGTTTCTCGCTCACCCCTACACCGGTAGAGTTTGTGTTTGGTGTTCTGACTCTGAGGGCAATGCGGTTCCTGCTTCAGTTCAGTGAATAGTTTGACCTCCAGATCATTCACTTTGTTGTTCGTTAATATTTTGCAATCACAGCCAACAGCAAGTCACCATCAATTTGTAGTTTGACTCGGTAAAGTGATTCGATAATGCTCCATAAGGGGTCAATGGGGTAGCAAGGGTGCATAGGTCCTAATGAAAGCAACTGGCATGGATTCTCTGCACTCTGACTATGTGGTCTAAGGCAGCCATACGTGGGATCCCTGATCACTGGTGACATGCTTCCAGCTGCTCCAATAAGGAGAAATAACACTTTTAGGGGAGTATATGAACGAGCACTCTCCAAATGACAGGGAATGCCAACTTTTTAGAAACGTAGTTGCATGTATGCAGATTAAGCAATTGCCCAGAAATAAATGCAGCATATAGTTTTAATTAGTACATAAGAAAATGTTTACGGTGGGTAAATATCGAGGAGTTGATGGAGTATGATAGTCGAGTAGTGTAATGCAAACAGGAGGTGACTACAGGTATAGCTTGTATTGAAAAAGGAAGAGCTCTCCAATATCAAGCTTTGTAAAGGAAGAATTGCCAAAAATACTTTATTTCTCTAAATATCAAATGTAGGCTTCGCGTTTGGTTATAATATCCACGCTCACTAAGATAAAATCAGTGTATTCCGCATATTTAAGGAAGAACGAGGCGATGTAATCTTTTATTATTATGATTATGATGATGATGGTGGTGATGACGGTTCTTCTTCTGATTATTATTATTATTATCCGTAGTAGTAGTAGTAATTGGAGAAGTAGTAGCAGTAGCAGTAGAAGTAGTCGTAGTAGTAATATTGGTCGCAAGAATCTAGAATTACAAACCATAAACAAAAGAAGAAAACAATGGCAACCAATGAAGGGTAAAAAGACAATGTTGAAATGTTCAGCACAATTGACTAAATCTGCAGTCTACCACTATAACACCCAATAAACAATTCCAAAACAAATAATTAATTTTACAACCCTGGAACAGTAGGTGAGTCTTTATTAATCTGTTAGTTTTGTAATGCTTTTACTGCAAACGGGGTTGAATTGTATCCCCAAATCTGACCAAAATTGCAGTGTCTTGGAGCATTTTTTGTTGAATCTATCTGAGTAAATCGTTATATCTGATACATTTAGAGACTGATTTTAATTTTACTGGTATCGTTCCCTAAGGCCGTAGCCATGAGGAAGATAGGGTAGGTTCTCCAGGGATTGAGGGGTAGAGATAGAAGTAGGATCACTGAGTGGAGAGCATTATGGAAAAAAAATATATCTTCAGGCACCTTAGGATGTTCTCACACCCTTTTGTCTCTTCTATGTTTTATTTGGGGGTGCCTCACTGTACTTGTTAAGGGATGAAAGCTCGAGATATGGCAGCCCATATTGAGATGTTATCTTGGAACATGATTGGGTTGCAGGTGAAAGGTGAAAGAGAAAGGTTGTTGCAATATTTAAAGGACTCCCCATCTCATATAATTATTACTATGCAAGAGTCCCACTTGGCTGAGAGAGAGTGTAATAATCTGTTCAAATGGAGAAAATGGTTTCAGCAAGTAGTATGCACTAGTCATAATACTAACACAAAGTGGATGGCCATATTGGTAAAGAATAACCCAAAACATTTTATTATGAAAGTGCCATGGATAAAGCAGGGAGATGGGTCATTGTGAGGCTAGCAGGGTATGATCTGGTGTACGCCTTAGTGGGGTATTATTGTCCAAACATGGAGCAATCCCACTGACCTGGTCAGTGACCTGCTCTGCTTCTGTGTAGCTCCTCCAGTAAGTGCAGCCCCTGTCTGTTGAACTCTGACCCCAGTCAGAAGTTCAAGTCCTGCCTCCTACCTGCACCTTATCCCTGGTGTCTAGTGGAACAGCTGTGCTTTTCTGCCCAGCTGCCCTCTGGCCCCTAGCCTCTTTTTTGCTGTCTTCTCCCTTTCATGCTTTTCTGCTTGCTGTATTGTGCCCTTGCACTTTCTGTGCTTTTTTCTATCTCATTCCTCTTTTCTCTGTGCTTTTTACTCACATTTTCCTCTTTTTCTCGCATTCTGTCTTATTTCTCTTTCATGCTTTTTCCCAACTTTCACTCTTCCCTCTCCCAGTCGCTACTGACCCAGCAGCCCCACCTCCTCTTTTGCACTGTTTCTCCCACTCCTGCTCCCCCTCCCAGCTGTCCTCTCCTCCCCCTCTCCCTACTTAAAGGTGACTGCTGTGCGGTAGGAAGAGCGACCCCACTGACCTGGTCAGTGAACTGCTCTGCCTCCGTGTAGCTCCTCCAGTAACTGCAGCCCATGTTTGTTGAACTCTGACCCCGGTCAGAAGTTTGAGGCCCTTCGCCACCCACAGGCTCCTGCCTGCGCCTCTTCCCTGGTGCCTAGTGGAAGAGCTTTGCTCTTCTGCTAGGCTGCCCACTGGCCCTCGGCCTCTTTATCGCTGTCTTCTCCATTTTGTGCTTTTTTGCTTGCAGTAGTGTGCCCTTGCACTTTCTGTGATTTTTTTTATCTCATTCCTCTTTTTCTGTGATTTTTACTCTCATTGTCATACTTTTCACCCATTCTCTCATTTCTCTCTTTCACACTTTTTCCCAACTTTCTGTCTTCCCTCTCACCGCTGCTACTGACCCCACGGACCGCCCCCATTTTTTGCATCGTTTCTCCCGCCCCCCCAGCTGTCCTCTCCTCACCCCTCTCCCTACCTAATGACGCCCGCTGCAAAGTAGGAGGAGCAAAACCACTGACCTGGTTAATGAACTGCTCTGCCTCCATGTAGTTCCTCCAGTAAGTGCAGCCTGTCTCTGTTGAACTCTGACCCCAGTCAGAAGGTCAAGGCCCTCCTCTACCTGCAGGCTCCTGCCTGCACCTCATCCCTGGTGTCTAGTGGAAGATCTTTGCTCTTCTGTTAGGCTGCCCAACAGCCTCTTTTTCGCTGTCTTCTCCTTTTCATTCTTTTTTACTTGCTGTATTGTGCCCTTGCACTTTCTGTGCTTTTTCCTATCTCATTCCTCTTTTTCTGTGTTTTTTTACTTTCATTTTCCTGTTTTTCTCACACTCTCTGTCATTTCTCTCTTTCACGCTTTTTCCCAACTTTCACTCTTCCCTCTCCCCGCTGCTGCTGACCCAGCGGCCCACCCCTCTTTTTGCGTGCTGCTTCCCGCTCCGGCTTCCCAGCTGTCCTCTCCTCCCTCCTCCCCCCACTTAATGGCAGCCGCTGTGTGATTAGAAGAGATCAACCCATCTGACCTGGTCATTGAACTCCACTGCCTCCGTGTAGCTCCTCCAGTAAGTGTAGCCCATGTCTGTTGAAATCTCACCCTGTTCAGAAGTTCAGCATTCTCCTCCACCCACAGGCCCCTGCCTGCACCTCATCCCTGATGTCTAGTGGAAGAGCTATGCTCTTCTGCTAGGCTACTCACTGGCCCTCAGCCTCTTTTTCGCTGTCTTCTCCCTTTCATGCTTTTCAGCTTGCTGTATTGTGCCCTTGCACTTTCTGTGCTTTTTTCTATCTCATTCCTCTTTTTCTGTGTTTTTCTCTCGTTTTCCTGTTTTCCTCACATTCTCTCTCATTTCTCTCTTTCACGCTTTTCCCCAACTTTTACTCTTCCCTCTCTCTGCCGCTGCTGACCTCAGGCCCCCCCCTTTTTCGCACCGTTTCTTCTGCTCCCACCTCCCAGCTGTCCTCTCCTTCCCCTCTCCCTACTTAATGGTTGCTGCTGCCCGGTAGGAAGAGCAACTCCTCTGACCTGGTCAGTGATCTGCTCCGATACGTGTAGCTCCTCCAGTAAGTGTAACCTGTGTCTGTATAACTCTCACCCCGGTCAGAAGTTCAAGGCCCTCCTTCACCCACAGGCTACTACCTGCACCTCATCCCTGGTGTCCCATGGAAGAGCTTTGCTCTTCTGCTAGGCTGCCCACTGGCCCTCAGCCTCTTTTTTGCCGTCTTCTCCCTTTCGTGCTTTTCTGCTTGCTGTATTGTGCCCTTGTGCTTTCTGTTCTTTTTTCTATCTCATTCCTCTTTTCCTGTGCTGTTTACTCTCATTTTCCTATTTTTCTCGCATTCTCTCTCATTTCTCTCTTTCATGCTTTTTCCCAACTTTCACTCTTCCCTCTCCCTGCCGCTGCTGACCCCGCGGCCCTGCCCCCCTTTTTTGCACCGTTTCTCGAGCTTCTGCTCCGGCCTCCCAGCTATCCTCTCCTCCCCCTTCTCCCTACTTAATGGTGGCTAATGTGCAGCCGTGCCGCTGGTGCACCAAAGCCGTGCCAAAGGTAAGCACGTCTGCGCCCATCTGTGACCAGACCGTAACCAGCGCCAAGACCCATGGACCTCCCACCCACCACCTCTACATGCCAGCAGCACCCCACGCACCCAACCCAGGATGCAACAACAACTGCAAGCCCTCATCATCGTCCAACACCCACGACCCTTCAGCTGCCTACCCTGCTGCCAATCCTACACCACCACCAAGCCCTTTGACCCGGCACAACCCACCTGCAACAACACACCCACACCGAAGATCCTGAAATGCATCTTCCTCAACTTCCACTCCCTCCAGAAACACGCTACAGAAATCTTGGACCTCCTTGACAGCACCACCCCAGACGTTGCATTCCTCACCAAAACCTACACCAAAACCACCTCTGGCCCACACACTGCCATTGCCATTCCACAAGGATACAAGATCACCCAGAAAGCCCACCCCAGCCAGCCCCGGGGAGGGGAACAGCCATAATCCACAAGTCTACATCCAACTGAATACACACTCTGAAGACCCCACAAGCCTAATGAAACACCTTCGCTTTAAACTTTAGACAAGTCCAAAGTCCACCCTCCGGGGAACCCTTATCTACCGCTCACCAGGCCCTGTGCACCTTTCTCCGACTCCATCACAGACAGTAACACTGTGCAAGCCACTGCAGCCTCCAACTACACCCTGCTGGGAGACCTCAACTTCCACCTCAACAACCTACAAGACTCCAACACCACATCCGTCCTAGACAACCTCCACAACGTAGGGCTCAGACAAATGGTGATGGAACCAACGCATTCATCAGGACACACCCTTGACCCCATCATCACAACAGGAACCTCCATCATCTTCAGCCACACCTCCAAACTTCCATGGACAGACCATTGCTGCATCCATTTCACCTTCAACACAGCCACCATCCTCAGACCTCAAAACCAACCATCTTGTAGAAGCTAGGAAAGAATCACCAACGAGCAGCTCACCACCACCCTCACCAACTCTGTTCCCCCATCGCACACAACAACGACCCGAACATTGCAGCCAGCACCTTTCACAAATGGATCACCGAAGGTGCCAACACCATAGCCCCCCTCAAAAAGAACCAGCTTGTTTACCAGAGAACTCCAAGAATCCAGACGCACATGTCGATGCCTGGAGAAAATATAGAGAAACACCAAATCTACAGAAGCCCAAATCAACTTCAGAGCCACCAACACCGCACACCACCATCTCATCTAAAGCACCAGAAAGAAATTAATACAAGAAAGAATTTCCTCACACACACATAACAGCAAGGATCTCTTCAGCATCATCAAGGAGTTTGCCCAACCCAACAGTGAAGCGAAGAAACAGACATCCCACCCTCACAAGATCTCTGCAACAAACTCAACACATACTTCCACCATAAAATCAAGACCATCTATGACAACTTCTGCGAGGACAACCTATGTGCAAAACCCCCTTCACTGGAACCAGACACCAAAAAAACAACGATCACCAACTGGACTCCGCTCACCACCGAAGATACACCGAAGACTATGAGGACCATATACTACGGTGCCCCCACGGACCCATGCCCCCACCACATCTTCAACAGAGCTGCTGAAATCATTGCCCCCAAGCTCCACCTCACCATCAACTGCTCCCTACCAGACGCCTCCTCCCCAGACAATTGGAAACATGCCAAGATCAACCCTCTCCTCAAGAAACCCTTGGCGGACCCCACCGACCAATAGAATTACAGGCCCATTTCCCTGCTCTCTTTCCCAGCAAAAGTAATTGAGAAAGCCATCAACAGCCAACTCGTCACTTTCATCAAAGACACAACATCTTCAACGCCTCCCAATCTGGCTTCTGAAAAGACCACAGCACCGATACAGCCCTCATAGCCACGATGGATGACATTTGCTCCCTGCTGGACAAGGGAGAGACTGGTGCCCTCATCCTGCTTGACCTCTCAGCAGCCTTCAACACAGTCTCCCACCACACCCTGATACGCAGACTTCACGAGGCCGGCATCAGAGACAAGGCCCTCGACTGAATCCATCTTTCTTCTTTGGCAGAACTCAATGAGTAAGACTTCCCTTGTTCCTCTCGGACCCCACACCTACCACCTGCGGAGTTCCCCAGGGATCTTCCCTCAGCCCCACGCTGTTTAACATCTACATGGCCCTGCTAGCCGCAATTGTCAGAAACTACGGACTCAACATTGTCTCTTACGCTGACGACACCAAACTCATCCTCTCCCTATCGAATTAATCCAAGACAGCCAGACACAACTTTCACAAAGGCATGGGAGCAGTCACCAACTGGATGAAAAGCAGCTGCCTACAACTCAATGCAGACAAAACTGAAGAACTCATCTTGGGCCCTCAACCCGACGTGTGGAACGACTCCTGGTGGCCCCCACCCTCTGAAGCCCACCCGTTCACCTCCACGAACAAGCCTGTAACTTCAGAATCATCCTGGACTCCAAACTCAACATGGACCACCAAATCCACTCAGTTGCATCCAGCTGCTTCCACACCCTCTTCCTCCTACGAAAGGGATTCAAATGGATCCCCGTGGAACCCCTTGAGCCCTGAAAGACGTCAGACACGCCCTCGTTACCAGCAGACTGGACTATGGCAACGTGCTGTACATCAGAATCAACAAGAAACTCACCCGCAAACTACAGAACATCCAGAACGCCGCCACCAGACTAGTCCTCGACTACCTCAACACTGTCACATCTCCTAGCACCTGCGCACACTACATTGGCTCCCCATAGAGAAAAGAATCATCTTCAAGATCACACATAAAGCCCTCCATGACACCGGACCAACCTACCTGAACAGGTGACTCAATTTCCACGCACCCCACAAGACTCTACGCTCAGACCAGCTCTCTCTTGCTTAAGTACCCCGCATCAGAAAAACAAGCACAGGGGGGCGCTCATTCTCCTGCCTTACCACCACAGCCTGGAACGCCCTACCGCCCCACCTCAGACAGACTACATCCCTCCTTAACTTCACAAAAGAGCTGACAACATGGCTATTCGAAAACATGATTATTTGAAGAACCACTGCACTAATGGACACTCCACCCCTCCCTCTCAGTGTCTTGAGGCTCTTACGGGTGAGTAGTTGCGCTTAACAAAAACTGATTGACTGATTGATTTAGATGATGTAGGTCCCCTTGTGGAAATGCTACTTAACCTACTAAAGTTTTCTGATCCTATTATCCTGGCTGGAGATTTTAATGTAGTCTTAAATAGCACTCTGGATAGAATGGGCAAAAGTAAGTCAATAACAAACGCAAAAATGTTATCCCAAATCAAACTAATTATGTCTCAGCTGGGGCTGTGTGACATTTGGAAGGAAAAGGCAGGGTTCAAAAGAGGTTCCACTTATATCACTAAAAATTAAGGTCATCAATCTAGAATTGATTACTTTCTAGTTGAACAGTGTATAAAAAAGCACACTAAAGGAATCAAACACCTAGAGGTTCATATTTCAGGCCATTCAGCAGTGTTATTGGACTTGATCCCAGTAGGCAGAGTGGGAAACAAGAAATGGACATTACATCATACTCTCTTTTTTACATGAAGAGGTTGTGGAAATGCTTCATATTGAGAAGGAGGAGTTTTTTCATATTAATCTAGGCTCAGTCTCCCCAGAGATCGTGTAGGACCTCAAAGGAAAGCGTACCTAAACGAGAACAAAGATTTGGAGTCCCAAATTTAGGAGGTGGAGGGGAAACTGTCCCAATTGGTTTTTGGGCATAGTGGGATGGGTAACATACAGGCCTCCCTGCAAAACATAAAAGGGAAATCAGTGGAAGTAGTTGATAATAGAGTTAAACAGGGTGGAAAACTAGTAAGTTGGTGCATTTTGAATATGGAGAAAACTGTGGTAGGTTGCTGGCTTAGAAAACCAAATTGGACTTAGTAAGAAATGAGATTAAAGGAGTAAAATGTATTGATACTGGGGCATTGTTAAGAGATAGTGGGGAGATTAAAAATGCTTTTTAATTAGAAAAATAGTATCATGAAGATCTAGTGACGTCAGAGGAGAAGACGAAGTCTTACTTGAAATAAGAAGGCCTAGATGATTTAATTAGGTTACATGATATCACTAATATCATTCTTAACAGTGCTATTCATTCTTTGGAGGTCAAGCATGCAAAGGTAAAGCAGCAGGCCCTGATGGTTCACGGTATGAAATCTATAAAGTCCTGAGCAATCCCCTGCTGTTGATTTTGAGAAATTTATTTGGGGAGATGTTTGAAAAAGCATCATCTATGCCTCCATCATGGAATGAAGCCACACTCACACTAATACTGAAGCCTGGAAAGTGTCCTTGGAGCTGTGAGTTGTATAGTCTCACTTTTAAACTGTGACCACACAATCTTTTCTACAATATTAATAGTTTCATTTGGGCCTCAAAAGGTGTGTGGATAGCCTAGAAGAAGTTGTGGAGGAAGAGGGAAAATGGTGGTTTGACTCTCCCAGAAATGCGATATTATGCATTGGCCTTTTTGCTAAGAAACAGAAGGATGTTATTAGACAGTCGAGATAGTTCAGAGATACACATCATGTTTAAAACCATGCTAAGGGATATTCAGGAGGGAGAACTACGTTTTATATACACATTCGGAGACTCGAAGTCTTACAAAATGTTAGGCTTAAGATATTACAGGGAATGGCTGAAGTATGATACTACAAAAGTAGTCCTACCAAACTTGCGTACCATAGTAAGCTGGCACCTTTATGGGATTCTCCAGGCTTCCTGGAGTGGGATCAATCAATCAAAGAGATTTATAAAGCACAGTAATCACCCGTGAGGGTCTCAAGGAGCAGGGGGATGGGGGGAAAGGGAAGGGAGGATCACTGTTCGAATGGCCAGGTCTTGAGGCTCTTCCTGAAAAGAAGTAGGTTTTGGGTCTTGCGGAAGTGGGTTGGGAGGGAGTTCCAGGCTTTGGGTGCAAGGTAGGAGAAGGATCTGCCCCCTGTGGTTGGTGTGTTTGATGCGGGGGACAGAGGTGAGAGAGAGGTCGGCTGAGCGGAGGTGGCGTGTGGGCGTGTGGAAGGTGACTCTTTCGTTGAGGTAGGCAGGGCCTGTGTTGTGGAGTGATTTGTGTGCGAGGATGAGGATCTTAAAGGTGATCCTTTTGTCTATGGGGAGCCAGTGGAGGGATTTGAGGTGTGGTGAGATGTGTTCGTGTCGGTGGGAGGTCGAGGATGAGTTGTGCTGCTGAGTTCTGGATGCGCTGTAGTTTGCGATTGAGTTTTAGTGTGGTGCCAGCGAGGAGGGCGTTTCCGTAATCAAGTCTGCTGCTGATGAGTGCGTGAGTGACAGTCTTTCTAGTCTCTGTGGGGATCCACTTGAATGTTTTTTTCAGTATGCGGAGTGTGTTGAAGCATGAGGAGGTGAGAGCGTTGATTTGTTGGGTCATCGAGAGGGAGGAGTCCAGGATGATGCTGAGGTTGCGTGCATGGTTGGCGGGTGTGGGTGCGGGGCCTAGCGTGGTGGGCCACCACGAGGGGTCCCAAGTGTTTTTGTGTGGACATAAGAGGATTATTTCGGTTTTGCTTGAGTTGAGTTTCAGGTGGTTGGCTGTCATCCATGTGGCGGTGTCGAGGAGTGCGTTGTGTAGGTTGGATTTGGCAGTGTTGCGGATGAGGGAGAGGATGAGTTGAGTGTCATCGTCGCATGAGAGGATGGTGATTCCGTGGGGTTTGATGATGTTGGCTAGTGGGGTCATGTATATGTTAAATAGTGTGGGGCGGAGGGAGGAGCCTTGGGGGACTCCGCAGGTGATTTTGGTGGCGGGCGATTGGAAGGGGGGGAGTCGGACTTTTTGGGTTCTGTTGGTGAGGAAGGAGGTGAGCCAGTCGAGGGCTTTGTGTCTTATCACTGCGTCGTGAAGGCATGTGCTGAGTGTGTGGTGGCAGACAGTGTCAAAGGCTGCAGAGAGATCCAGGAGTATGAGTGCTATGGTTTCGCCCATGTCGACTCTGGATCTGATTTCGTCGGTGCATGCTAAGAGGGCGGTTTCTGTGCTGTGGTTCTTGCGTAACCCAGATTGGGAAGGGTCGAGTGTGTTGTTTGTCTCGAGGAAGTGGGATAGGCGGGAGTTGACTATTTTTTCTGTAACCTTGGCTGGGAAAGGGAGGAGGGAGATGGGGTGGTAGTTGGAGAGGTCGTCTTGGTTGGCTTTGTTTTTTTTTTAGGATCGCGGTGACTTCTGCGTGTTTCCAAAGGTCTGGGAAGGTGGCGGTTTCGAAGGAGCTGTTGATTATGGCTCGGAGTATGGGGGTGATGGCGGGGCTGGCTCTGTTGTGTATACGGTGGGGGCATGGGTCGGAGGGGGAGCCAGAGTGAATGGAGTTCATGGTGGTTTCAGTTTCTTCGTCGGTGGTGGGGGCCCAGGTGGTGAGTAGGTTGTGTGGTGTGTGTGGTGGGTTTGTGTGTGGGGGGTGAGTGGTGTGAGAGGGGGACGTGTGTTGGTCGAAGCTGTTATGTATGTTTAGTATTTTGCGGTGGAAGTGATCTGAGAGGGAGTCGCAGAGGGTTTGTGTGTGCGTGGGGTCTAGGTTGCTGGCCTTGGGTTTGGAGAGCTCTTTGATGAAGGTAAAGAGTTCCTTGCTGCTATGTTGTCAATGCGTTCCTTGTAGTGTGCTCTTTTGGCGGTGCGTATGAGTTGGTGGTGGATGCGTGTGGTGGTTTTGAGGGTGATGAAGTTAGTGGTGGTGGGTTCTTGTCTCCAGATTTTCTCTGCTTTGTGGCATTTGCGTTTGGATTCGTGGAGTTCAGTGGTAAACCATGGTGCGTTCTTGATGTTGCGGGAAGCGATGTTTTTTCTGAGGGGGGCGAGGTTGTCGGCACAGGAGGTGATCCATTCGTTGAGGTTGTGAGCGGCGGTGTTGGGGTTGGTTATGTTGGAGGGGGTTTGCGTCAGTTGGTAGATTAGGTGTTCCGTGGGGATCTTGTCCCACATGCGGTAGGGGGTGGTGTGATGGTGGTGGTGTTTGGGAGGTTTGTTTTAGGAGAAGTGGACGCATTGGTGATCTGTCCATTGGAGTTTGGTGGTGTGGGTGTAGGTGACGTGTTGGCTTGATGTGAAAATTGCATCGAGTGTGTGTCCAGCTGAGTGGGTGGGGGCTGTGACCAGTTGTTTGAGTCCTAGGTTCGAAAGGTTGTCTAGGAGGGAAGAGGAGTTGTGATCGTGAGGGTTTTCTAGGTGGAAGTTAAAGTCCCTGAGGAGTATGTAGTCTGTGGAGGTGAGAGCGTGTGTGCTGATGGTGTCCGCGATGGTGTCGCAAAAAGGGGGGCACGGTCCCGGGGGTCTGTATATGAGTGTGCCTCTGAGGGTGGTGGTGTTGTTGATGTGGATGAGGATGTGCATGTGTTCTGCGTTGTTGAGGGTGTTGGTGGTGACCTTGATGGTGTCTCTGTGGAGGATGGTGATGCCGCCTCCTGGTTTGTTGGGGCGGTCTCTGCGTTGGAGTTTGAAGCCTTCCGGGGTGGCTATGGCTATGTCTGGCTCGGATGTGGGGTTTGTCCATGTTTCAGTGAGGAAGACGATGTCGGGTGAGTGTGAAGTGATGAGGTCCCAGAGTTCTATGGCATGTTTGTGTAGGGACTGGGTGTTCAGTAGTAGGCAGTAGAGGTGGTTGCGGGTGGTGTGGTTGTTGTGGTGTGTGATAGTGTTTGTGTGGATGTTTTTGGTGTTGTTGAGAGTGGGGGTGGCTTTGGCGTGGGGCTTGTGTGGGTTGTGGGGTGTGTTGGTAGGTGCGGGGGTTGTTGTGTGGGGGCTGAAGTGTTTGGTGTTGTGGTGCGGTGCATCGGGGGTGGAGCAGGAGAATAGGCAGGTGCGGCAGGAGAAGGGGCCTTGTGTGTGTGTGGGGGGGTTGTATGACAGCAGTTGGGGTTGAGGGAGAGGAGAGAGTGGGGTGGTAGTATAGTCTGGAGGGCTTTTGGCTGGCGGGGCCAGGGGGACTGGCGCGAGTCTGGTGCAGACGGGCGCAGACGGGCTTGCCTCTGGCGCGCCAGCTGCGACCGCCATTAAGAGGGGGAGGTGGGAGGGAGGGGCAGCTGGGAGGCGGGAGGTGGGCGGGAATGGGAGAGCGTATGGGGGCGGGGAGTAAACAGAGCAGGGGGATCGCACAATGGTCTAGATGGCCCGGCGAGGAGGAAACAGTGGGAAAAGCTGAAAGTACAAGGAAATAATGCAGAAAAAGCAACAGAAGGTAAGAGGCTACAGGAGGGATGGAGTCAGAAACAGTGGGAGGGCGCAGTCACAACAACAGGGATGCTAAGAATGGCAGAGCAGAGCGGGAAATACAAAGTGCAGAAACAGAGGGAAAAGCGCAGAAATAGAGGAATGGGGATGCTAAGAATGGCAGAGCAGAGCGGGAAATACAAAGTTCAGAAACAGAGGGGAAAGCGCAGGAATTGAGGCACAGAGATGCTTAGGATCGCGGAGCAAAACGGGAAATACAAAGAGCAGAAACAGAGGGAAAGCGCAGAAATAGAGGCACAGAGATGCCGAGGATCGCAGAGCAGAGCGGGAAATACAAAGTTCAGAAACAGAGGGAAAGCGCAGAAATAGAGGCACAGAGATGCCGAGGATCGCGGAGCAAAACGGGAAATACAAAGTTCAGAAACAGAGGGAAAGCGCAGAAATAGAGGCACAGAGATGCCGAGGATCGCGGAGCAAAACAGAAAATACAAAGTGCAGAAACAGAGGGAAAGCACAGAAATAGAGGCACAGAGATGCCGAGGATGGCAGAGCAAGGCGGAAAATGCAAAGTGGAGGGATCGGATAGAGGGCACAGATAGCAGAGGCACAGAGCACTGGGATGGTACTTACCAGCGCTGCTGGGCACCAGGGAAGAGGACTGGGGCTTCGAACTTGCGATCGGTCGCGTGGGCGGGGATGGGGAGAGGCGTCGCAGCAAGGTGGAGCTGTCGGCTCCACCTAATGACAAATTGGTAATTCCCTTAAAAGAGGCTAGTTTTACACGGGGGGATTCAATTGTTTGAGGAGGGTATGCTTATAATTTGGGACATGTTTTGTGAACAGGTGGATAATACTGTCTCAAGATTTAATTACCTCCAAATTAACAGCTGATCTTAGGTGGCAGTGATGGAGATAGGTGGTTCAAATGAGCTGGAAGAAACTCAAAATCTGGGAGTGCCTAAGGACAAAGAACTCTCAAGATGGTACTGGCTAATGATCGATTTGGTAGATGTAGACTTCACACTGTCAGAGGAGTTATGGGAAGAACAGTTCACGGAGCTCCAGTTAGATCACTTATGGTAAGTATCTTTGATTCTTCTTTGTAGCACTGTCAAGCAAGCCAATTTAAGGAGGAACCAGCTTTTCTCCCTTCACAGGGCCAATTGGACCCCACTTAAGATATCAAAGTTGGGGAAAGGAGGAATGGCGAGGTGTGTGAAGTGTGGACTAGAAAAAGCAGATGCCATCCATATATTTGCGTAGTGCCCAGGAATCCAGAAATTCTTGGAGGATGTGAGTAAGGCTTTGATCAATAGTCTAAGCATAAAAGTTCTGGCAAGACTATCTCTTGTTATTTTTGGCATTTTGGAAAAGCAGCCCAGAATGAACAAGGAAGGTTTGAAATGTATTTTTGGATGGTCTTCCTAGCTCGCAGGGAGATATGTAGGAAATGGGTTAATACTCTCCCCCCAACATCAGCAGACTGGCTGAGGTCCTTTGAGTACACCATACGAATGGACTCTCTGGGCCAGGGAAGTAGAAGGAATACGTTTTGGGCCCACCTGAAAAATTGGCTGGAACGGGAAAGGCATTTGATGCTGTGAGCACAAGTGAGGGTCTTTCAGAGATTTGTCATATGATTACACCTACTCACTGCATTTGTACCTTGCTACCTGGTCTTGATAGTCTTGATATCAAGAAGAAAACTTCAAGTATGCCTTGGGTGTGGTGACTCCTGGAAGACATAATTGCTATCGGAATCAGAATAAGATCTAAGAGGGCAATCTGAGGTGAATGAGAACAAAAAAAGACAAATGGGTGTTTGCATGGTTACCACCCATGGAAAGTCTCCTTGTTGCAAAGTAAAACAAGAGCAGCACATTGCACAACTTAGTATTCCTTTGAGTTACCAAAAAGCACAAATAATGATTTGCATTAGAAATTAAAATCCCTCATGAAAATTTTGTTTTGGGTTCCCTTGAGAAATTAATGTTAACCCAACAGTGCTTGTAAGGCTGTACCTTGCTTTGGGTTTGCTTATGAAAAGCAATATAAAGCGGTTGCAAAATTCCTACTGCATCACACATACGCATCACAAAAGTTTGAAGGTTGCCTCAACCCAGTGTTCACAAGTGAAGTTGTGTCCAGACTTGGCACAAATCCATGCTGCTATGCTGCCATGACTGAGCTCTTACTGGGGTAGCCAATCAAGGCACACACACCCTAAAGGCATGATTTAATTAGTTACTTGCCACATCATTCACTGATGGTGAAGAATACACTATTGCTGCAAACAAGCTAGATGGTCCATCAAAGATTACTTTGATGATTTACTCGTGTATTTTATGGTGACCATAGTTACTACTTACTGGCCATTGTTTCTGCCCACCAAAGTCACTATTGCAATGTTCCCAGTCATGTCTTATATTAAGACTGGGTTTTTGGTTGAGGGTGGTGTGAGTCATCCTCAAGCAACAACCACAGTCGCCATCTGGACAAACCACAAATAGTCACTAGATAAACTTGTGCCAAACCCTCAGGTAGGTTGACACAAAATCAGTCAGGCTTAACTCCAATCCAATGTGTGAAGTAATTATTCAGCATTTAAGCTGAATGAAGTGAAAAGACAACACAAGAAAAATACCAGACAAATTCAGGAAAAGTAAGTAGATTTTAACAAATTATTTGACACCAAACTTACAAAAATTCAAACAGTAGGACATGAGATGACTTTATAGAGTTTTTAATGAAAATTAGTGGCTACAAGATCAAAGTGCCAACAGATATCTAGCCACTAAGGAAAAACACGAAAGTCATTGCCAAGTTTGATGGGGCACAGTTCGGATTCACAAGGTTAATTGGGGCGGGTCCCAGCTAACCTTCAGAATTAAAAATGTTTTGAAGAAAAATGTCTGAGAAGGTAAAGTTGAGCAAGGCAAAGCAGCCAGTGGTGTCAGAGGAGGAGACATCCTCATTAGGGTGCCGCTGGAGGAAATCACAGTGAAGATTTCCACATTTGGTCTATTTTTTGGATGTTGAAATCATCCAGCAGGATAAAGCTACAAGGTGTAGCTGACGAGGGATCCATGAGGCCAGATATTCTTTCTGCAAAGAGCTGCTGGACAGGATTTGCTGCTGCAGAGAAGAATGCAGTGGGAGCTACCACAAAGTGAGACCAGATGGCAATGCACCTTGGGTGGATCAGTGAGCATGTAGGTCCTCTCTCCTTTTGGTTCGAAGGACACTTTTTGGCTGAATATTTTTCAACTCACAAGTTTGGGATTTAGGCTATTTGTGCACCATTAGCATCACTTCCAAGGATCCGGGACAGAGGGGCACCACTTTGGCAATAGGGCTCTATTCAGGCAGAGTCCAGGTGCAAGGTTCAAGTGATTGGAACTTTTTTTTTATCTCCCAGTAGCTCAGAATAGGAGGCCAGGGAACTCAAATATGGAGTCACTTTGGTAGTACTGGGTTCTAGCCACAAGCAGGTCTCCAGCAGGAGGGCAGTCTTTTGAAGTTCAAAGCAGGGTAGTCCTGTGAAGTGCTGAGCAGACCTTCTGAGTGTCCTCCACAAGTTCAGAAGTGACTGAAGAATGGGTCTGAATGTCCCATTTTTATACCAGGTGCCAGGTTTGAAGTGAAAGAAACTTTTGGGGATTTCCCACACAGATGTTCCTGGAATTTCCTTTCTCTTTGCCCAGGGTTCAAGGGGTCTGGGGTGAGAAAAGCCTAGTTTGAAGTTCTTTCTGAGTATGATGACACAGCTCATTTGAATTGAAAGTGGGGCAGGAACAGCTCCGCCCCATATATCTTGACACAATGGCCCATCCTGCCAACATCTAGTCCCCTTTTGTTTCACCCTCTGAGAGGAATACACAAAGGCCAGCTGCCATGCTAATCACATTCAGATGACCCAGGACACAAGCCACAGTCACCAAATGCTTAGGAGAAGAAAATGACAACTTTTAAATTACAATTTATAAGCACTAAACATGATACCTCAACCCCTCCCCCCCAAAAAATATCACTTTTCTAAATGTAATAAAGTAACACATTGTTATCCTATGTAAGAGGTTGCCTTACAGAAGCAAAAAATCAGTTTAGTAGTGATCAACTACCAGGACGTGTGAAACTTAAAAGTACTTGTACAACTCTTTATACTCAATGCACCTTTGCATATGGGCTGTTTAGGGCCGTCTTTAGGGCTGACGTATATGGATTAAAAAGGGAATTTTAGGGCTAGCATAATGTTTATTTTACTAGGTCAAATTGGGAGGTTAAACTGTGCACAGACTGCAATGGCAGGCCTGAGACATGGCTTAAACAACCACTTAATTGGGTGGCACAATAAATGCTGCAGGCCCACTAGTAGTATTTAAGTTACAGGCCCTGGGTACATGTCACATATTACTATCACTTATAAGCAAATTAAACGTGCCATCAATCCTACATAGGCAATTTTACTATGCTTTACGGGTGACCACAAGCCCTTTAGCATTGGTTAGCAGTGGAAAGTGCATGGAGTCCTAAAGCCAATAACAATGAATTGTATCTAAAAGGATGGGAGTAGTCAAAGCATTTGGGGGGAGACCACTCTAAGGCTGAAAGGTCTAACATGTATCACCCAACCTGAAATTGGGGAAGCTTCCCCACTTTCTTGGAGTTCCCATCACTAAGGTGTAAGAACCTGGACAGACCATTAGCATTGGAATGTTCTCACTCAGTGATGGTGTTCCACCGTAAAGTCCTTTCCCTGTAGCGAGATGCCCTACCCTAACAGTTTAGGAATCTCACTCCTCATCTGCATCTGAGGGGCCAGTGGTCTGTCAGAGCCCAGAAATGAGTCCCAAACAGGCATGGTCTTAGTGTCTTCAGTACCCAGACCACAGAAAAAGCTTTGCTTTCAATAACACAACACTTCTGTTCCTCCTTATGAAGGCTACAGGTTAGCCAAGGTCCTCTTTTTTTAAATGTAATGGTACAGCCCCTATGCCATGTTCTGAAGCATCTGTCTGCACTACGAAATCCTTGGAGACGTCAGGGGCATTGTTTACAGGTGCAGTGCACATTGCCTCTTTGAGGGTACAAAAAGCTTTCTGGCTTACGTCTGCCCAGACAATGTATTTGGTTACTTCTTAGAAATCAGCTCAGTTAAGGGGGCAACAACGGTACCATAGACCTCAAAAACCTCCTTTATTTTCCAGTGAGGCCCATGAAGGTCCTCACTTTGGCATAAGTTTTGACAAGGCAATGAAAGTCCCAATCTTGGCCTGTGGAGAGACACCACCAGACATCTCAGATACATCACATACCCCTGCCCTACCTTGTACTTGATGGCCTTGATAGTCAGGGCTGCCTGTTGCAGAGCCTGGAGTACCTTCCAAAGGTGGAACAGGCGATCCTCCAATATGGAACTGAAGACAGCAATAGCATCAAGGTAAGCCCCACTGAAGGCCTCTAGCTGAGCCAGTACAATGTTTTTAAACCTCTTGAAGGTGTCAGGGACATTCTTCAATCCAAAGGGCATCAACCTAAATTGGAAATGGCCCTCTGGGATAGAGAATGCTGACCTCTCTTTAGCCCTCTTCAGTCAGCGCAATATGCCAATACCCAGAAGTCAGGTCAAAACTGCTAAAGAACAGAGCAGCCAATAACCTTCAAAGAACTCATCAGTTTGGTTACCAGCTTCACTGGGCTGCAACAAGGGACCATAGGAGTACTCTATCACCTCCAATTCAAGCATATTGGAGACTTCATTCTTGATGCTGGTTTGCATCTAATCAGATGGCCTATATATTTTGGTTCTTCACGGGCATACAGTGCTCTATGTTAATAATATGGGTAGAGAAATGTGTAAGTCCAGGAGTACTCTAATGAGCACTCTATTGATCCCAAGTGGGCATATCTGTAAAAGAATGTTACATATTAGTTTTGCCATGTAGTTTATTTTCTCATTTCATTATATTTTCATTTCATGTTCTCAAAAATATTTTTACATACATTACATAAATACCTTAGATCATATATTCATTACAATAAATACATAGTGAAGAACGTATATAGCACCACAAAGATATCTAAAATGTCATACCCCCACTTATTACTACTGTCTCACACTCATACACAAAAACCCATACATTCCATTCTCAATCATCCTTGAAAAGCCCAGACCAACAACGCCTGTACACAAGTACAATGGAAACTGTTCTTCTGCTTTTTGTTGTGGTACTCCAATCTGGGGTTTGTTCATTGAAATTGTCAGCACAAATTTTGAGGGGTTCATGTACTTTTAACCACCTTCTTCAGGACCAAACACTCATTAGTAAACTTTTCTCTCTTAAATGATTAAAAATTCATATCTTATATTCTTAATATTCTTAACTGTTTAAATCCTTTGTCTCGACCAACTAGGGCCCATATTTATACTTTTTTAGCACCACATTTGTGTTCTTTTTTTATGCAAAAGAGGTGCAAACTTACAAAATATAATTGTATTTTGTAAGTCTGCGCTCCTTTTGCGTCAAAAAGTGGGGCAAATGCGGCGCTAAAAAAGTATAAATATGGGCCTAGGTTTGTAACTTTATTACCTGTAGTAGACTACCAGCCACTCCAATTAATAATTCACTTTCTAACAAGCATCAGTTTAAGAATTCTCCCTCTTCTAGAAAAAGGGTAGCGCTTAGTAAATATTACAATCCTCAGCTTTAAAAGACTTCATATAAATGTTCAAAAATAGTTCCTAGTTCAATTCCCTCAACAACACAACTTATTGAAAGCTTCTTTGTATTTCCAACATCCTTCAATACAAAACGAAAGGAAAACAAATTAGTCTTGCCAAGGAAATTTAAAATTCATGTAGCAAGCTCCTGGTTACAGACACATTGCGTAGGATGGCCCAGCATGTATAAAGTGGGCCACTAGGGACAAACACTCAACTCCATAGAGCTGCTGGCATGGCATTTTCCAAGCTAGGCAACTCAGACTGCGATCTTTCATCTCATTCACAGGCCTCGTAAGCAGAATAAAACTTTATTTATTAATTGGAAGGTATTCTTGTCACCTTGTTCATCTGAGAACACAAACTCAATAAAAAAGATAAGCAAAAACCTTATTGACGCACTAACCATTGTAGAGCATGTCACATAATTAAACACACTCCAAAGACCATACCCTCAACCTTGTCTACTACACATCACCACAAATCTAGTGAAAGCAACCCATACTCCTGGACTGATCACTTCGTCATCACACAGTCCAAGGTAAAGAGCCAAACCTGACAACAAGAAAGGAACACTCAGCCCTAACTAAAGAAGATCTTAAGGAGTGTCTGGAACAACTTTGCAGGTAATGGAGGGATGACTTTCAACAAGAGATGGCAAAGTACAAACAAGCCTAAAGAAAGATATCACCTCTATTTGACTGGACACAGGAGTATTAGAAAGAAATGACATTCAAAAAAATGAAAGAAACATTTAAGGACACATTAAATAAAACTTCTTGGATAGAATAAAAAATAAATGCCCTGCTGAAATGGAAAGACATGGAGAACAGTGTTAGTAAGACAACATAGGGACAAGGAAAATTAAAGAAGACTCTGAAGGAGCAGACATGGTAGCATGTGTCTAAGAAATATTTGTAGTATGCAAAAAAAGTGATGAAGGGCAGGCTTGAATTCATCTCAGCCACTGGTAATTAATTGAGGCCACATCCCAGTCCACTTCTTCGAACAATCTGATGGAATGTTTCACCAAGCGAGAGCCAGAGGTTAGGGATGTTGCAGGTATTCCACCCATGACCTTTTGTATGCTTGATGTAATGCCCTAAATACCCAGGTGAGGCTCCCATGATCTCTCAAACCAAACTACATCTGATTGTAGAGCTGCAATTAGAGCAAAACCCATCTTGGGTTGTTTGTGTTCTGGTTCAGAGAGGGCCTTGCTTGGCTGTTCAATACCTATTGGAGCAGGACCAACATCAAATTGCAGAAGACTGGGTCTAATCTGAATTGGGATGATGGAAAATATAACAATGGGTTAGAATGCTACCTCAAGGGATTAGCAATGGTTAGACTTATTGCAAGCATTCCTCCTATTACCGTTTCTGTATTTCAGGAAATATATTCTCCTTACTAAGAAATCAAAGCTAGCTGCATTGGAGAGAGCATATCAGGCTGGCCCAGGAAAAGAGAAAACAGTGATAATCCAAGAGATATTGTTGTAAAATGTTAACAATGTTCTCAGAAAGTAAAGATAATGAGTGAAGCACAGATGCAATCACCAATACATGTTTCATGAGATCAAGTTGATCTTGCCACAAGATCTTGCCCAAACTACACTAGAAAATACAAGACCCTTAAACCAATCACTAATATTCTGATAAGGGGGAATAACATTCTGAAGGACATTCTCATGCAGTGTGCTCTTTCACCTTGACTCTGTGATGCATCACTTTCACAAAACTCAGGAGGGGCTCAAAGTGCTGGGTGTATCCCAGGACTAAAGAGACAACGGGAGCAAACATGGCACCAAGTCATGAATATCAGGTAACTGACTGTAAAGGTTTAAGAACACAGAAGCAGATGGAATTTCCAGGTGAGCAAATACACTGTGACTGACAAGCTGCATTTCATAACTAAGTGGAAAAAGGTGCGATGTCAAGCATATCTTTGAAATTAGCAGAAAGATTCTGGCATGGGGTAGCCTAGTTCACTCGAAAATATTGGCAGAATCTTAGCTCAGTACGTCTGGTGGAAATTAACAATGTCAGGGAAAGGAGAGGAAAGAAAATATTCTTTTTGTATAGCTCGCAGTTGGGAGTTATGTTGGGTTTAAGATAAAGGGACATCACATGATCAGAAACACTTCTTACTGGTTTGTATATTTTGGTTTGCAGATACTTCAAGAGAAATGTGAACTAACGTATATTTATATTTCCAAGCACAATCTATCAATGTTAAGGGGCTCACTTCCCCAGTACCATTGCAGCCTGTGTTCAATTTCAAACTGCTAATTTTACTTGGCAAAATAAAACTTTTGTGAGGCCACCTCCTCTTTTTTTAAATACATTTATGTCACCCATATAGTGGAACCTAAGCAGCGCACAGGACAGGGTGCATTCTATTTAAAAGTAAAAGGTAGAACATGTGTTCCTAAGTTTTAAATGTCCTGGTAGTGAAAAACCCTAAATTTCATATTGACTACTATTGCCTACCTCTCCCATTGCATAAAAACGAGTTACCTTACTTCATTTTTTTAAATGAGTTGTTCCCTGCCCCACTTGCATTTCCAAGGGCTGCCACCACTACACTCACAATTAGCTTGAAACCTTTCTTTTGTCACCCCAGAAATTTTAGACCTGGACATTTCGAGACACAGATGTAGAAAGGCCTCGTACTTCAAAGTCTCGTAACAGGTATAAATATCGGACCCACTGCTGCTTGAGGTTTGCTTTGTGCTTCATAGGACTGCCCTGCTGCTACCAGAGGAGTGCCATGGTGCTTGAAGTCTGCATTGTGCCCTGAGGACTAGAGGTATGCCTTTCTGTTTGATCCCAGGACTGCCAGAGTGATTCCACCTGTTCTGAACTACAGGGACACAAAAATCACTAATAACCTTGAACCTGCACGTGGACCCTGCCTTAGTGAGCCCTGCCCTTCAAGTGGTTCCCCACCATCCAGGACTCTTAAAGTCAGTACTAAAGTTGTCCTAACAGCCAAAAATTTAACTGTGTGACTTACAAGATTTTCCACCAAAAAATGTGGTCTGACAACAGGCAGAACACTGGGACCTAACTGCTAGCCAATCTGCCCAAGGTGTATCACAGGTTGGCCTGACCTTGCAGTAGTTCCCACTAAGTTCTTCTCCACAGCAAGATACTCTGCTTATCGACTTCTCTCAGGAAGGGAATCCAGCCTCGCTAAGCACTCAGTGGGTA